>NW_026782013.1:0-622467 GCF_031769215.1 Ylistrum balloti | reverse complement strand
TGTTCCTAGTGTCATCCCGCTGTCATAGTTGATCTGGGAGGAGGGTTTGGGGCGATACAGGGCACGGAGATGAGCGCCATTATTAATCCTCAAAAATCCGTGAGACTGGGACAAATACACATATATGGTGTGCCATTCTCGTACCTTCAAAGAAAAGCGGTAAGTATTCTTGTAGCTACAGAAATATGAAAGTAAAGTACCGGTGTAAATTAAAGCTATGTACCAGCAGAGACAGAACACAACTACAAAACTTAAATACATGGCGGATGGTTTCAATATTTTTGTAACGGATATCTTTTTAAATTACCTCAATGATCAAACTACTACAAATTTTAAATGTTTAAATCTGGAGGGTTGATATGTGAAGTTATAACTTGGCCTTCATGGTAAACTTTGTCATCCATAGCCAGCCTACCTGTAATGTGGTGTTAGACATTATATGTATCTCCGATCCTTGGTTGACTACCTTTAGACAAGGTTTACCATGCACAAGAGACATAGTCACACTATGACGACATGTTTTTAATTTGCATGTCCGTGACCTGTGCACAAGGATTCCATTAGGATGAAGCGGATTCACAACTAGGTGGAGACTAAGGTAAGACTGGGGCTTGTCGAAAGGCGAATATAGCAACCCACTACTACCGTTAAGTCTCACGCCAGTGTCGTCTCGATCTGAAAACAGAACACATTAGAAACAATCGTGAAAGTAATATGATCAACATTACAAACTACTCATATAATCAAAAGTTCGTACTTCTTTTCTGTATATTGGCCTTATAACGGAAAGGGTTTATCATTTTATAATAGTTCCGACTTATTGAATTGTAATGGAACAAACATGTGCATATATCTTACAAAGTTGCTTTGTTGATGTTTACCTGGACAGGGGCCATGGAAACAGGGAGTCATTTCTGATCCTTTGCCTTTACAATGGCTCCCTCCGTACAAAGGAGCGGGATCGGTACACGTTCTGTCCCGGAAATGTACCCCGTTTCCACACGAATGACTACAAGCGGACCAGGAACTCCAATGCGCCCAGTCACCAGTAACTGCCAACACAGCAATGATTTGAAAAGTCCAAATTGATTCTACGTTCGTTTTTGCTATCAGTAATGTAACTAAAATATCACTTCTGAAATTGCGTTTCAAACGGTAAGTTCCGAATGACATCAGTTATTGTCAACATTGCTGCATTTGGTTTGTAAGTCAATGTAAACAAGAACAAGAGGCCCAAGGACCTTAACAGTCACCTGAGTAACAATACTTCTTATGACATGTCATAGAAATGATTTTGCTAAAATAATAATATAACTGTAACTATATTTTACACATATTGCAAATGTAAATTATGCGTCCCATGGTTAGACTTGTAACCGAGTTTGAATTAAAAAAAAACTACACACAAGATTTGAAATTTCCGAAACAAAATCTTCCATCCAGGAACAGTAGAACATCTTTGAAATTTCAGTTAATTTGACCCATTTTTAGCCCCGCCCATCAGCCCCTCGGGAACAGACAATGGCAATATGTGCATCTGTCAGCTTATACCAATAAAACAATTCTAACCAAGTTTGAACTATTTCTGACAGAAAATAAACAAATCATGCTCAAAAATAACATTTTCATTTATAGAATATAGTAGATTTTACCACCTCCCCTGGGTGAAATGTGAGACCCTGGGGTCATGAAATTTACAATTTTGATAAAACATGTGAAGGCCTTTCCATCTATGAAGAGTACTCGATTCTATCATATTTAGGACTTTGTCTTCGGTGACCTAAAAAGCAGGACGCGGCAGTATCTCTATCACTCTCTCACTGCTACTTGAAGTGTGTCAGGCAAATTTGTGTTTTGAACATGACAGGATGAATAAGAAATGGTAACTTATTTCAACCAATGTATTGCTCTTTTGATGTATCGTTTATAGATGATGTTTCCTAATATGGTTTGGAGACATCGGCATTCGCTCCGTATACGACCTATATTGTCTTTATATATCACAATCAGATCGGCACAACAGCTGCGTTAGATGCTACATATAGAGGCCATTTCTTTGGAAAATCGTCTTTTGAGAGAAAAGTGGCTTTTTTGGTAAAAATTGCTAATGCCTTTTTAACTTAATTGTTATGTTCTGAACTCCAATATATGAGTTACCAAAATGGTCAGACGCCTTAACGACTCCGCCACCAGGACCCTATTTGGATAGCGAAACAATTATCAGTGTATTTTGATTTATTAAGAAATGTCATTTATTTGTAATAGGTTCATGATTGTATGTTGACTTGTTTGTAATTTTGTTGTTCTATAATAATTAACTAAACTTTTCACTGGGTTAATTAGACCAGATATCGTTAATCCAAAGTAATCAAAGTGACATTTATCTAGTCATTTACAGAGATAGAAACTTTGTTGCAGTCTTGATGATACAACGTTTACGGTCTTTATAACTAGATTAGTCACCGAGCCTACTAAAAGTTTCAAATATCAACAGCATTATACCAACCAAATCACATTCTGTGTTTTATTTCGTAATATTTTGAAATTTTAAAAAAATATAATTCTGTTTTTATTCAAAGTGACTTCATTTTTAAATACTATCCAGATTAGCAACTGTACATATTCAAAGCGATTTCAAATTCTATACTATCCAAATTACCTACAGTATCTTTTAAAAATGGCATGAAAATTTTGTACTTACCTATTTAGATTTTGTGACCATCGCAATGCCTTTTTCATTACATATAAACTAACAGCATTAGATACCATCCATAATGATCAAATCATTATCTCTATACTAACCGGATTAGGTGATAATCTCTCGACAATGACCTGATCATCATCTTTATACTAACCGGATTAGGTTATAATCTCTCCACAATGATCTTACCATCATCTGTACACTAACCGGATTAGGTGATAATCTCTCGACAATGATCTTATCATCATCTTTATACTAACCGGATTAGGTTATAATCTCTCCACAATGATCTTATCATCATCTCTACACTAACCGGATTAGGTGATAATCTCTCGACAATGATCTTATCATCATCTTTATACTAACCGGATTAGGTGATAATCTCTCCACAATGATCTTATCATCATCTCAACACTAACCGGATAATGTGATAATCTCTCCACAATGATCTTATCATCATCTTTATACTAACCGGATTAGGTGATAATCTCTCCACAATGATCTGATCATCATCTTAATACTAACCGGATAAGGTTATAATCTCTCCACAATGATTTGATCATCATCTTTATACTAACCGGATTAGGTTATAATCTCTCCACAATGATTTGATCATCATCTTTATACTAACCGGATTAGGTTATAATCTCGCCACAATGATCTTATCATCATCTCTACACTAACCGGATTAGGTGATAATCTCTTCACAATGATCTTATCATCATCTCTACACTAACTGGATTAGGTGATAATCTCTCCACATTGATCTTATCATCATCTCTACACTAACCGGATTAGGTGATAATTACTCCACAATGATCTTATCATCATCTTTATACACACCGGATTAGGTGATAATCTGTCCACAATGATTTTATCATCATCTTTATACTAACCGGATTAGGTTATAATCTCTCCACAATGATTTGATCATCATCTTTATACTAACCGGATTAGGTGATAATCTCTCCACAATGATTTGATCATCATCTCTATACTAACCGGATTAGGTGATAATCTCTCCACAATGATTTTATCATCATCTTTATACTAACCGGATTAGGTTATAATCTCTCCACAATGACCTGATCATCATCTCTACACTAACCGGATTAGGTGATAATCTCTCCACAATGACCTGATCATCATCTTTATACTAACCGGATTAGGTGATAATCTCTCCACAATGACCTGATCATCATCTTTATACTAACCGGATTAGGTGATAATCTCTCCACAATGACCTGATCATCATCTTTATACTAACCGGATTAGGTGATAATCTCTCCACAATGACCTGATCATCATCTTTATACTAACCGGATTAGGTGATAATCTCTCCACAATGACCTGATCATCATCTTTATACTAACCGGATTAGGTGATAATCTCTCCACAATGACCTGATCATCATCTTTATACTAACCGGATTAGGTGATAATCTCTCCACAATGACCTGATCATCATCTTTATACTAACCGGATTAGGTGATAATCTCTCCACAATGATCTTATCATCATCTTTATACTAACCGGATTAGGTGATAATCTCTCCACAATGACCTGATCATCATCTTTATACTAACCGGATTAGGTGATAATCTCTCCACAATGACCTGATCATCATCTTTATACTAACCGGATTAGGTGATGATTTTCACCAATGATCTAATCATCATCTCTTTATGAACACGAATAAAATTGCACCTAATTATTATCAAAGTTTCAAATGTATTCTCTTCTACAATAATTCTACGACTGCAGAATTATGTTAACATACATACTGTGCTGATTATATACTTCAGACAACTCCTAATGCTTCTAATTATAAAAGGAAACAACCTTTGTTTAATACTTTGTCACCTGTAACATTTATGCTACTTGTGACTCATAGGCTTCCTCGACAGGTATGGCTTATAGACTGCATGGCGGTGTTAATAGTTTTTACTGACGTGTGGTTCACAGGAAAACACCTGTATTTAAAGGATTATATTGTAAGACCTATATATCAAATTCGATATATCATTTTAAGATCTAGATTTAATTACTAGAACAAACATAATGCGTTGCAATTTATAACCATTACAATTTTAATTACCCAATACCTGATCAACATGATAAGATCCTTGTATCTCACCCACAATCTATCTCTAGTTGTACAATAGTATAAATTACCTACATTCACTACCTGTCATCCTTTACTTACCTGGACACGGCATCATCCCACACGTTCCCTTTTCTTTGTTTCTCCCGCGTTTTTTACATATTGGAACTCTTTTATTCATGTACGGCCAGAACCGGCGATCAATCACATAACGAATGTGCGTTCTGCACTTTCTTGACCGAAATCGCGCACCGGCTCCACACGTGCGGCTGCATTTCGACCATGTTGACCAGTGTCCATAGTCGAATTGGAGACCTAAAATGGTTCTTATAGCAATCAACTAAACTAATCAAGATACATGAAAACAAATTGTTAAGCCATCACTACTTAGATAAAAAAAAAAGTTCGCTCTCGATATACATCATCCGCTGAAGGGACAAAATAGAAAAAATAGACAATGAATCATTTTCAATTGGAAACAACGCTAAGGAACTTTTTAAGGGAGAACTAGTGATATTATGAAATAACCCAAGTATATATCATCTACATCACAATTACACGTGTACAGCTCGGATGTCTTAAAGCAATATTTTTTTTTCAAAATCTCAAAAATGTATGTTATAGTACTAAAATATATGCAAAACACAATATTTTGGAACATTTTCTTCATGTTGGTAATGTCAATACGATAGAATTCTTGTAGCACAACCAGCAGAAGATTAGAGTCTGACATTACAACGAATACATGGTCACCTTCATCAGACAAACGGCCTTGAACCGTACCAGCACTGACGTATGTAGTGTACGAGGTGGTAAGGAATCGGCCAACTTTTTCAGCTGTACTTTGATCCTGTTCATTTGTCTGATGAAGGTGGCCTAAAGTTTTTGAAACGTCACATCCAAATCTTCTGCTGTGTTATAAGAACTTCTATTCTATGCAAAAGGAACTCCTTACAAAAAATCAAAAAGTCATCAAATCTCCAAAACAAGTTCGGGAAGTAGTAGCTATAACACACATGACTCAAGTCTGGTAAGTCTAAACATGTGTATGGATGATCCTGCCACGCTCGACTATGACAGAAACTGTACAAAGAGACACCAAAATTATCAACAAGGCATAGTGAATGATACAAACCCCTTCGCGGTTTAACCTTCACGGGTGCGCAATAAGGAATACTTTTTGTGTGAAGTTTAATCAAAACCTTCAAGCAATGAATCCAATAAATGTTATGTCTCAATAAGAATTTTGAAAATTATAACCATGAAATTGACGCTACAACCTTGTAACTCGTCCGTAATATCATGCTCTCCAGGAATACAGCCACGTGAGTGATGACAACCTCCTAGACCTCAACGTGACAGTAGGGAGGATAACAAGAGGAAAAGTAGGAGAAATCCGGATGGCCATATATATATATAACTAGTCTAGGTCTAATTAGGATTTGGTTAACGCCAGAATTACTTAGTAAATGCAAAACTTTTTTCAGAGATATAAGTAAAAAGATTTTTGCTGACATTAGCTCTTGTAGTTATTGAACACCTCTGAGGATGGTAGTTATTGAACACCTCTAAGTAGTAGTTATTGAACACCTCTGAGTGGTAGTTATTGAACACCTGTGAGTGGTAGTTACTGTACACCTGTGAGTGGTAGTTATTGAACACCTCTGAGTGGTAGTTATTGTACACCTCTGAGTGGTAGTTATTGAACACCTCTGGAGGTAGTTATTGAACACCACTGACTGGTAGTTACTGTACACCTGTGAGTGGTAGTTATTGAACACCTCTGAGTGGTAGTTATTGTACACCTCTGAGTGGTAGTTATTGAACACCTCTGGAGGTAGTTATTGAACACCACTGAGTGGTAGTTATTGAACACCACTGAGTGGTAGTTATTGAACACCACTGGAGGTAGTTATTGAACACCTCTGAGTGGTAGTTATTGTACACCTGTGAGTGGTAGTTATTGAATACCTCTGAGTGGTAGTTATTGTACACCTCTGAGTGGTAGTTATTGAACACATGTGAGTGGTAGTTATTGTACACCTCTGGAGGTAGTTATTGAACACCTGTGAGTGGTAGTTATTGAACACCTCTGGAGGTAGTTATTGAACACCTCTGAGTGGAGAACAGATGTTGACGCCGCCGCTAGAAAAAAGTTTTACCTAAATCTTTCTCACGCGACACAAAAACATTTCTGGTATGGTCTTACTTAATGTTGTTTAAGCAGGACAACATACCTTTGCATTCCCCAAGATTACACTTGGATTTCTCTGCCATTTCCCCGAAACATGTTCCACCAAATTGTGGTAGAGGTTTATCACACTTGCGATATCGTATTCTGTGTCCACGATCACAAGTGACGCTACAGTGAGACCACGCCATCCATTCACTCCAACCACCGTTCACTGTGAAAACAAATAATATCGTACAGATGGATCATTCATGCCTTTGTCATCAAACGTTATAGACATTCCGATGTAACAAAAAAAGATGCAAAAATGTGCAATATACAGAAATTACCTGGACATTTGAATGTGTTGCAGAAGAGCACCTGTCTGACTTCGCCTGAACACTGACCAATCACAGTACAATTCCGAGATCTTGACCTCTGACCTATATCACATGACTTTGAACACGCGGACCAATCAGACCACTTTGTGAAGGCACCGGGTTTGTTAGGTTCCAACTCGTATAGGTAAGGGTTGTAATGATCAGGCCTCCAGCCCTTCAAAAAGTGATACTGACTAGGTGTTAATGACGAAAATACGAAGAAATCATGGTGCCTTCCACGTTTAATCTGTGTTATTTTAGAACATTTCTACTGGAAGTTATAGTAAAATGCTTATTGGAAAGAAAAGTGAAAAGTAAAATTTTAACACTCCTGCCCCTCCCTCTCCATGGTAACATAATTGACTTTATAGAGAGGAGGTTTGGTGTTTAGAAAGTGATCTATAGTAAAATGTCAACAACTACTACAACTTCAATCTTGACATAGACGTAAACTGGGACATTAAAGATTTTGTGGATTGTAAATGAAACAGACTTATATCTTGATTTTCAATTGATAATTGTATTTATAAGGAAAATGATTCTGTTAGGCCTTCACAGAGATTGCCTGATAACGTATTTGTGATGACAAAGCTTGTCCTTACCGTTTGCGATAGGTTGCGTACTGGAACAAACGCCGATACTGTTACACCAGCTGTTTCATTCTTCAGAGCAGGATCTACAAAAAGCCACAACAGCCTGATACACATTTAGTTAAACAGGACATAGCAAAGTTTGCAAACATAGTAGATGTATTCCGACATCTTCAATATTTCCGTACCAGACACACTGAGACAGCAACAATATTCCGGTACCAGACAAACTGAGACATCATCAATATCCCGGTACAAGATACACACTGGGACAACATCAATATTCCGGTACCAGACACACTGGGACAACATCAATATCCCAGTACAAGACACACTGGGACAACATCAATATTCCGGTACCAGACACACTGGGACAACATCAATATTCCGGTACAAGACACACTGGGACAACATCAATATTCCGGTACCAGACACACTGGGACAACATCAATATCCCAGTACAAGACACACTGGGACAACATCAATATTCCGGTACCAGACACACTGGGACAACATCAATATCCCAGTACAAGACACACTGGGACAACATCAATATTCCGGTACCAGACACACTGGGACAACATCAATATCCCGGTACAAGACACACTGGGACAACATCAATATTCCGGTACAAGACACACTGGGACAACATCAATATTCCGGTACCAGACACACTGGGACAACATCAATATTCCGGTACCAGACACACTGGGACAACATCAATAATCCGGTACAAGACACACTGGGACAACATCAATATTCCGGTACAAAACACACTGGGGCAACATCAATATTCCGGTACAAGACACACTGGGACAACATCAATATTCCGGTACAAGACACACTGAGACAACATCAATATTCCGGTACCAGACACACTGGGACAACATCAATAATCCGGTACAAGACACACTGGGACAACATCAATATTCCGGTACCAGACACACTGGGACAACATCAATATTCCGGTACCAGACATTCTGGGGCAGCGTCAATATTCAGCTACCAGATACAGTGTGACAGAAGAAATGTCCCAGTAGTAGACTACAAACAGTGATAGCATCTGTATCCCAGGACTAGGACATCACTTTCCGTGTGCTATATACAGACTGTGTCAGCATCAGTATCCCAGATATCAATCTACAGGCTGGGACAACATCAGTATCCCAGATATCAGTCTACAGACTGGGACAGCATCAGTATCCCAGGTATCAGTCTACAGGCTGGGACAACATCAGTATTCCAGGTATCAGTCTTCAAGCTGGGACAACATCAATATCCCAGATATCAGTTTACAGACTGGGACAACATCAGTATCCCAGGTATCAGTCTTCAGGCTGGGACAACATTGGTATTCCAGATATCAGTCTACAGGCTGGGACAGCATCAGTATCCCAGATATCAGTCTACAGTCTACAGACTGGGACAGCATCAGTATCCCAGGTATCAGTCTACAGACTGGGACAACATCAGTATCCCAGATATCAGTCTACAGACTGGGACAACATCAGTATCCCAGGTATCAGTCTACAGACTGGGACAACATCAGTATCGCAGATATCAGTCTACAGGCTGGGACAACATCAGTATCCCAGGTATCAGTCTACAGACTTGGACAACATCAGTATTCCAGATGTTAGTCTACAGACTGGGACAACATCAGTATCCCAGATATCAGTCTAAAGGCTGGGACAGCATCAGTATCCCAGGTATTAGTCTACAGGCTGGGACAGCATCAGTATCCAGGTATCAGTCTACACACTGGGACAGCATCAGTATCCCAGATATCAATCTACAGACTGGGACAACATCAGTATCCCAGGTATCAGTCTACAGACTGGGATAGCGCCAGTATTCCAGATATCAATCTACAGACTGGGACAACATCAGTATCCCAGATATCAGTCTACAGGCTGGGACAGCATCAGTATCCCAGATATCAGTCTACAGACTGGGACAGCATCAGTATCCCAGATATCAGTCTACAGACTGGGACAGCATCAGTATCGCAGATATCAGTCTACAGACTGGGACAGCATCAGTATCCCAGGTATCAGTCTACAGACTGGGACAGCATCAGTATCGCAGATATCAGTCTACAGACTGGGACAGCATCAGTATCGCAGATATCAGTCTACAGACTGGGACAGCATCAGTATCCCAGATATCAGTCTATTACTCGGCTATGATCTTAAACCTACTTCCTGTGTTTGTGTTCAAAGACTAATCTTATCGTGCTTTGTGATAGAGAATAATCTGTGAATAATCCCTCCACAATTCTACTGAGAGAAAGTAAATATCGACCACTTCCTGAGAGAGAAGCATTATAAGAGAATAAAAACCTTTGTACTTTGTGTGATAAGGATACCTCGTTAAGTTGCTATCTAATTGTAACTCGGTGAAACAACCAAAGTATCCACATGCTATCAGTGGATGTCACTAGTGTAATACACCATGGAGGGTTTTCATTGGCTACGTCTTCGATTGTGGTGTAATATTATGGATAACGACGTAACGTCATGATTTGAAAATGGCGCAACAAGGGGATCTGTCTCCGTTTGATTTTGTCCTCTACATTTTCCTTTAACACCTGTAAAGTGCTATTTTATCTGAGGTATGCCGTTTAAAAAACATATCTTAAATTTGTTTTCGTTTCATGAAACTCGTCTTGAAGTTTTAACTTTTGCCAAGGTTCATGGAAATAAAAAACCAAAGAACTGAAAGTACTGAAAGGCTAAACGTATTGAAAAATGTTCACAAATAACCGCAAAGCTATATTACTTTCCCATACTCCTACACTTTGGAATGCAAAAATTACTAAAATAAGAGAACCAGAGGCTATTTTTCTTAACTTTAAGCGATAATATATCTTCTTTAATTCTTGTTTCAGATTTGACGACAATAATGTGAACAAATCAAAATAGGTAAAAAAAAACAACAAAATACACACAACCATATATTTATCGCCAACAAGCCAAATGATGAATAGCTCTATGATGAAGTTGACTAAATAAAATCTTTGAAATACCCAAGATGTTGCAATTACTACCTATCAATATGAGGATTTAGACCAATCGAAAGGACTTTATACCTACTTCTTTATTTTGAATGTATTGCAAAGTAAAAGTCCTTACTTATTATAATTAATATTTGTAGTTGAGGAAAGTAGATAAGGTGTACACAGCATTTCAGATAGATTAAAGAGTAAGTAATTACATTAAATGTATCTACATGCCTATCTTCCTTGAAGTATCATGGTTAGACTTTCCTTCCAGTAATTATGTCTTTAAAGACATAGTTCTTTTATATCAAACCAGTCTTAAATATATATACAAATTTTACAATATTTTCACTATAGCTACTACTATTTCTGATCTCCAATGCATTAGATAATGTCACCATGACACGCTAAATGAATAAATATGTTATGGAAATATTTCGTTCTAGTTAACTGATAATTATAAACATGAATATTTTGGGGGGTTTTATACGCGCTTTGTTTGAAGGACTATTTTCATTTCAAGGAACTTTGATACACATTAACAAACCTTGAGAAATCAGCACAATCAACCTTCATCAAATAAAACTAAAAGACAAAAAATATAAGTTATAACAGTCAACATCATGATCAGTACAGTATTAAAAATATATTATTCATAAATCATGAGCACTAAATGTACCTTGCCTACGAAGCGCAAATTGTTTATCTTCAAAAACTTGAAAAGTATCATGGCGGTGGGTGTGAAAAACCTGAAAAAGTGTCATGTCGAGAATTCCGTAAAATATATTGTTCAAAATTTATCAATAGTTCAACCACACTGTGTTTCTTTTTTGAAATATATAGTAATCGTATTGTTATTTAAAAAATAAACTAATTTTGGATGCTTTTAAAATAGCGATTTGAAAGATCGCGGCATTATTTACGCAGAAAATTGCCGCCAGAGGGCTCTAACTCTTTTTGATATTTCAGCTAATGAGAAGGCCAGGATCGGTAAATTTTGTCTGAAAGGCCGTCGCAATAGGCTATGCGTACTGAGTACGTTTAGCCTAAAATCTTCCAAGATTCATTTCATAAAGATGAAAAGAAAACTCAACAAAAGTCCTATATATATTGGAAATAATTATTTGATACAGAAACAGTATCTACAACTAATAACATCTTTACCTTTCTCACAACTTTTTTCACAGGAAGTGACATTGATTGATTGTCCGATACAAGTTGTTCCACCCGAAGAGTGTAAGTTATCACATGTTCGAATGCGGATTCGTCGGCCTTTACCACAGTCTGCGGAACACTCAGTAAATTGTGACCAACTTGACCAAGTTTGATCATTTTCTGGAAAGAAATTTTTTTTCTGTCATATTAGTTCTGTAGTATATGTCAATCACCCAGTCACTAAGAGTTTTCCATGTTGACAAAATCTCCATAACTGAAGGATAGGTCAGCGTGATTTCTTAATTCAAAACACCATAATTACATTTTATTGATTTGATCGATTTTATGAATTCCTTATAATCTAAAAATATGTTAAGTTATGGCATTCGTACAAAATCTTTAGCAAAAAAATAACTTAAATCAATACTCGTAGATGTACCGTCCATGAACGGCTGGATTCTACCTTGAAACTCTTGAAAAGTACAAAATAAAACTGTTGGTAAACTTGGTACATTTATACAGCTACATCTATATAATTCAAAATCTAAGAAATTACAATAGATTTGTTCGTGTTTTCACGTTTGGAATATTTACTGTTGTTGTTCTGCTGTTAGGCGTATTTGAAAATAACTCGAGATTTTTTTATTTTCATTTATTTACTTTTTTAAATCAATTTTGTTATTTCATATCAAGCAACAATTACTAAAATGTTCCAGTGGCTACATGTACTTGTATTTAATATGCGTTATCATTTTCACACACTTACAAGTTGTGATGTCACATTTGATGCCAGATAATACATTCACGAAAGTTAGACTATTTTGAGGCACTTCAAAACTGATAAAAATGTATAGAAAATATCATACTTATGAAATATTATGACTATTTACAAATATGTCATTTAAATACTGAATTTCAAATAGTAAATGTGTTCTAATTGGCTGAATCAAGTTACGGAAGACCATAAAACAAGCATATATGTACCAACTGATAGAATCGAATGGCTGAAATTTAGTTATCGCAATAAAGTGCTCAAATTTAAAGTTCAACTTTGTATGATTTAAAAATCCCATCTAGAGTGTACCACATTATTTTTTATATACAAACTTGAAGATGACTTGGTATACATCTGAAATCACTGCTCTGACCAACTACATAACTAGTTTAAAATTGATCAGAAACTCAAGCAGATTATTAATCACTTTCGGAAAATATTGGAATCGCTCCCTAGATTATCCACATTAAAATGTTCATTTCAAATAAAAGAAAAAATCATGAACAGGAAAGTAAATGGAAAACCGAATTACACTTTTTACATAGATATAAATAAATGAATTTTAAACTGTATTTCAGCGTTTGTAAAGTTATTTACATTTATCTATATACTTTCTTTTATATTTTTGTTTGTGTTAAACTTATTTTTATTCTTCATGCAGTTCATCAGACAAACGCTTTGGTTAGGACGTACATGTAATGATAATTAGAAACCATTACAACATCATTATCATTTTTAATATTATCGGTTTTATAGTTTTAATCATAAGGTCCTTCTGGTCTGGTTCAGACTGTTCCTTGACGTTTGAAAATTTGATATATTTCCATCATTTCTTTCCCCGGAGAATAAAATCAAGTGTTTTGGAAGGGAAAGCGTTGGAAACGGCGGCGTGCAATCAATCGACAATAGTTGTACATCATAAATATAGGCCATTTCCGGTACCTTTTCGTTTTTCATAGATGTATCCAGTCGTTTTCGCAACTCATTCGCGGGTAGTATATTTGTTTATTTTTGTGACAACTGAAGGTGGTATAACTTCCGTTCTAGCAAAGTAACCGCCCTAAATATTAGATATTTCTTTTCTATGCTCTGTTTAACTATTTGCACATGAACAGACTTTTTACTATTATTGTCACATTTATGTAAGTTTCTTTAATCAATATAGTACTTTTGATCGAAAACATTTTGAACCAAATATTTCCGAATTAACACGTCAACGTGACCGGAATTAACTCAGGCACGGAAAGACATATACAAGTGATGTCAGGGCCAAATTAACCATCATACAGTTTAATTTAGTAAAGAAAGATAAAGTATTATGAAACTTTAAAACGCATACTGACACGTTTACTCACGGGGACACGGTCCCTGGAAACAAGGTTTGTAGATGACGATGAAGCCGCTATTTTTCCTCACCAAATCACCACATTTGCCCGGAGAAAGGCAAATGCGACGTTTCTGCTTCATACCGTACCGTCCACATTTGACAGAGCAAGGTCCAAACTTTGTCCACTCAGACAGGAAAATATCCAACGCAAAATCTGTCACCATATATGTAAAATTAGAGAAACATTTAATTAAAAATTAAGACTAATGTATTGATCACAATTAACACCTGTAATAAAAGTTGCTACAATGTATAACGATTATGTTGGTAACATGGACGAATCGAAGGTTTTTTATAACTTTGCATTAATTATAACCAATATCACTGTGGCTTGAATTGTATGTTTACGTTGAACAGCGTTGTGCGTTCAGTAATAAAACTGCAAAAATACACCTCATTAGTTAACCAACTAAAACAAGACCTACGCAACGTTCTGTAGTTAACAAGAAACAAGACCTACGCAACGTTCTGTAGTTAACAAGAAACAAAACCTACGCAACGTTCTGTAGTTAACAAGAAACAAAACCTACGCAACGTTCTGTATTTAACCAGAAACAAAACCTACGCAACGTTCTGTATTTAACCAGAAACAAGACCTACGCAACGTTCTGTAATTAACCAGAAACAAGACCTACGCAACGTTCAGTAATTAACCTGAAACAAGACCTACGCAACGTTCAGTAATTAACCAGAAACAAGACCTACGCAACGTTCTGTAGTTAACAAGAAACAAGACTTTCGCAGCGTTATAATACATTTGAGTTTTGTTATGATTGCTGTTTATTACTGGTAATCCCTAATAATCGAACAGTCTGTGTCCTTACTCGTTCTCGAACACCTCCCTACACAAGGTGATTCCTCGTAGAAAGGACCCCGACAAATGAATCCACTGTTAGCTGGGAACGGGTTTGTACAGTTCCTAAACCTCCATTGTGTCCCAGCCCCGCACATGGGTTCACAGTCCGACCAGCGTGTCCATGAACTCCAACCCCCGTCCACTAGGAAGCAAACAACAGCACAATTATAAACGGGACAGTCATGACATGCTCAATAATTGTAGACGCGAAACTACGCCATATTTACATATGTAGAAAGTACACATGTGTAACACTCACCTGGACACGCTCTCTTATACTTAAAACACTGCAAACTTGACCAATACTTCTCCTACAATCGAAATAATGCAGAATCCTTATTACATGGAAAACAGTGTTTCAAAAAAGATGTTTTAGATGCTGAAACATGATCAGTATATAACATATATAAAGTGTATTATCCCAATTTCATGTAGCGAAGATTAGATATTCAAAAATAAGCAGGATCCTAAAGTTCATTTTACTAATTTGACAAAGAATTTGTCTAACAGTAAGTAAATGTGTAACCAATATGACAGGGACGCCTTAATATTCCATAAATTATTTATGTAACATTTTGATCCAGTACTACTTCTGTAAAATACAACCTGTTTCCTTATAAATATTTAGGAAGAGCTTTTCATGCAGCACACTGGCTAATTGGTTTTATTTCGTTCTCTTTACAGATGTAGAGAATGAACATTACAAAAACATATAATAATGGTGTTCACAATTCTAGAGACAAATTAAAGTACATGTAGACTTATGGCGGACAAACCTGTATCAACTTGCCTCATCACACTAGCTTATCTTTATACGTAATGCATCCAACCGTGTATCACACTTGCTTCTCTATATACGTACTGCACATCCGCCGTGCATCACACTGATTACCTGTATACGTACCACATCACCGCCGTGCATCACACTGCTTACCTGTATACGTACCACATCACCGCCGTGCATCACACTACTTACCTGTATACGTACCACATCAATTTGTCTACCTAAATGTGTAACCAATATCACCGCCGTGCATCACACTAAATTATTTATAACATTTTGATCCATACACTTCTGTAAATCAAACTGTTTACCTGTATAAATATTTAGGAAGAGCCACATCACCGCCGTGCATCACACTGCTTACCTGTATACGTACCACATCACCGAATGCATCAAAATACTTAAACAAATTAAAGTACTGTACACATCACCGCCGTGCATCACACTGCTTACCTGTATACGTACCACATCGCCGCCGTGCATCACACTACTTACCTGTATACGTACCACATCGCCGCCGTTCATCACACTGCTTACCTGTATACGTACTACATCACCGCCGTGCATCACACTACCTACCTGTATACGTACCACATCACCGCCGTGCATCACACTACTTACCTGTATACGTACCACATCACCGCCGTGCATCACACTACTTACCTGTATCTGTACCACATGACCGCCGTGCAACACTCTGCTTACCTGTATACGTACTACATCACCGCCGTGCATCACACTGCTTACCTGTATACGTACTACAGCACCGCCGTGCATCACACTGCTTACCTGTATACGTACCACATCGCCGCCGTGCAACACTCTGCTTACCTGTATACGTACCACGTCACCGCCGTTCACTACACTGGCTACCTGTATCTGTACCACATCACCGCCGTGCATCACACTGCTTACCTGTATACGTACCACATCACCGCCGTGCATCAAAATACTTACCTGTATCTGTACCACATCGCCGCCGTTCATCACATTACCTACCTGTATACGTACCACATCACCGCCGTGTATCACACTACTTACCTGTATACGTACCACATCACCGCCGTGCATCACACTGCTTACCTGTATACGTACCACATCACCGCCGTGCATCACACTGCTTACCTGTATACGTACCACATCGCCGCCGTGTATCACACTGCTTACCTGTCTACGTACCACATCGCCGCCGTTCATCACACTGCTTACCTGTATACGTACTGCATCACCGCCGTTCATCACACTGCTTACCTGTATACGTACCACATCACCACCGTGTATCACACTGCTGCGTATCACACTGCTTACCTGTATACGTACTGCCGTTCATCACACTGCTTACCTGTATACGTACTGCATCACCGCCGTTCATCACACTGCTTACCTGTATACGTACCACATCACCGCCGTGCATCACACTGCTTACCTGTATACGTACCACATCACCGCCGTTCATCACACTGCTTACCTGTATACGTACCACATCGCCGCCGTGTATCACACTGCTTACCTGTATACGTACCACATCACCGCCGTGTATCACACTGCTTACCTGTATACGTACCACATCACCGCCGTGTATCACACTGCTTACCTGTCTACGTAACACATCACCGCCGTGTATCACACTGCTTACCTGTATACGTACCACATCACCGCCGTGCATCACACTGCTTACCTGTATACGTACCACATCACCGCCGTTCATCACACTGCTTACCTGTATACGTACCACATCACCGCCGTGTATCACACTGCTTACCTGTATACGTGCCACATCGCCGCCGTGCACTACACTGGCTACCTGGTCGTACAGACAGTGCCTCTGGAGACAGAGACGGCGCAGATTCGGGTAAACCTTATGGATTCTTTTGAGGTAAGCCTCCGATTGCATAAAGCTTGATGTCTGTTTTCGGTCTACAACAGTAACGAATTGATATGTTAATAAAAAAAACTATTGGAATACGTCTTGAAATGCAATAATGATGTATCCCAGCTGCACAACTCTTAAAACGTTATTTTGACGCTGTTGTACATCTCATCCACTGATGAAATCCAGGGATGCACACATAAATGTATCTCGAGACAAAACAGTTGATGGCGTTCCAATAAAGTGTGTTAGGCACTACTGATAACTTAAGAACTACATTGAATATGTTTAAATCACCATGGTAAGTCGATTGAGTGACACTGATATTGATTTCTACTGATACAACTTTCCATCTTGCCAAAAGTGGATACGTTAATTATCTTACATGGGGTATTTCTATTTCAACATGCTTTATTCAACTTTATAAAGCATTTTGGAAGAAGAGCTACTGATTTTCAAACAGGTTGCTTTAAAGGTACCATATGTATGTTTGTGTGTAGATAACAGAAAGGTTTTTTGGTGGAGGTAGGGGTTGATGGGAAAGTGTACAACGATTTTCTTAAACAACTCCAGAAACATGTTGTAAAGCGGCAACTATGACAATAGATAATCAATTAAATACTAAATGGATGTCCAGTATATCTATCAGTATACAATTCAGAACGATATGAGGGATTAATGTCAACAAATAGCGTTCTATAAATATTCACACATCTACTAAACTGTTTTCTATAGGTATGTACGACAATATACAGGACAACACAACAGAATGACGACAATATTCAGGACAACAAGACAGAATGACGACAATATACAGGACAACACAACAGAATGACGACAATATACAGGACAACACGACAGAATGACGACAATATACAGGACAACACGACAGAATGACGACAATATACAGGTCAACACGACAGAATGACGACAATATACAGGACAACACAATAGAATGACGACAATATTCAGGACAATACAACAGAATGACGACAATATACAGGACAACACGACAGAATGACGACAATATACAGGACAACACGACAGAATGACGACAATATACAGGACAACAAGACAGAATGACGACAATATACAGGACAACACAACAGAATGACGACAATATACAGGTCAACACAACAGAATGACGACAATATACAGGACAACAAGACAGAATGACGACAATATACAGGACAACACAACAGAATGACGACAATATACAGGACAATACAACAGAATGACGACAATATACAGGACAACACGACAGAATGACGACAATATACAGGACAACAAGACAGAATGACGACAATATACAGGACAACACAACAGAATGACGACAATATACGGGACAACACGACAGAATGACGACAATATACAGGACAACACGACAGAATGACGACAATATACGGGACAACACAACAGAATGACGACAATATACGGGACAACACGACAGAATGACGACAATATACGGGACAACACAACAGAATGACGACAATATACGGGACAACACGACAGAATGACGACAATATACAGGACAACACAACAGAATGACGACAATATACAGGACAACACGACAGAATGACGACAATATACAGGATTACACGACAGAATGACGACAATATACAGGACAACACGATAGAAAATGTTTGACGTTGTTTCTGTTATTTACAGATCTAAATATTCCTAGTACATTGATTGATAAACCGTCCAGTAGATATGGATACCCGATAGAAGTTAAGGACAATGATCTACACATTGTATGCGACTTTGTATAAATCAGTTTGAAATCTTTAAACGAGATCATGAAGGTTCGTTGAAGGTCCGTCGCTAAAATCAACAGACATTTGGAAATTAGGAAATGTATTCGATAATGGGGTTAATGCGCGTCACTATCGTGATTTTGGCATTACTTTCGATTTCTTTAGATTTCCCCCAGTCGCTACTTGGGTTTCTAAGTAAGAGCTGTATGATGCAGACTCTCTGACACAATAAGAGTTATTCCCCTTGGCACGCGAAAGCGAATTCAATATGGAAAGGAAAGCAAGATATGGTTGTCCGTGATCACAGGTCAGCCAAGCTAAAGAACTTGTATTTAAATTATGTGCATCTTGGTATAACCATGCAAAATATAGGATGTCATACTTACCTGGCTTGCACTGGCCTCGGCAAATACTCAATACGGTGCTGTGTCCAGAACAAGTTAGTCCCCCATTTACTGGGAGGGGGTTGTCACAATGTCGTATTCTAGTCATGTTTCCCTCCTCACCACACTTCGCAGTACATTTACTCCAAGGACTCCATGCGCCCCACACTCCGTCAACTAATTAAAACACAAAATAACAAAAAAGGTTCAATGGTTTTTCCTGCTTTGATGCCATTGGTCAACCGAAGTGACACTACTAATGTTCAAATGATATAATGGCATGCATATTGTTACTATTGTCGCTTAATTCTGACGTCTCATTCACTTTAAATCACAGTTATTGCATATTGTTCAGGTGACGTGATTTCAATAAGAAAATATGGCGGCAACCTACAGCTGTTGCTGTGAGTGACATGAATCCTCATGAATTGTCTAACGTGCTCCACATTCACAATATTTGGTAGGTGATCGGATTTGATCTTTTCAAAGATGTCCGTTGTGATCATTTCGATGTGGAGTTTTATGATTACATTATGCAAGGTATTAAGAACATTGAGGCTAATGTACATAGTGAAAGTGCTGTTTTCTTATATAGTGAAGGACATATGTAAATTGCTAAATATAGAAAATAGGTGGGTTTGACGGAGTTGTACATAGCATCAAAAGACAATCCGAATAGTTACAGAGGTATAACATTGTTATCGGTTATTTTTTTAGTGTTTGAAATGCTAATATCAGAAAGAATAAGTTCGGTTTCAGACTAAGATTCGTTTCCAAACAAACACCAATCGGCATACCAGAAATTATTATGTAGTTTATGTACATCTTTTGAGAGTGTTGTGGAAGGTATAACTTGGAGAATGATGAAAATTTCTGTCAGTTTTTTAGACAGTAACAACCCCTTCGACACGGTATAGCACGCTGAAGCACTATTCAAACTTCAGGAGATTGGTTTAAACTCCAAAGTATGGAACCTGTTAAAGGGAATATACACTGCTGTCAGAAGTAGTATTTTGTTCAATGGCATACAGTCTAAATTTTTACCTATGAAAAGGGGTATTTTACAAGAGAATGCGTTATCAGCAAAACTGTATTTGATATTTATCAGTCAGTTGCTGAACAATATTGAACATAGTGGTTAAGATCGATGGTAGTTAACTTTAGAGTAAATGTACCTACTCAAGTTGACGACATATGTCTCATAAGTAATAAATGTAATGATCTAGAATGTATGATAAAGATGTGTGAGGTTTAAAGTAAAAAATATGGAGGCTTTTGTTTTCGTCTTTCAAACGTAAAAAGCGTGTTTTTCGTAAGCTCAAAAGTTTAAAATTCCAAACAATTTTCTATTTATGTTTAAGTTATACCGGAAGTTGAAAATGTTGTCCATGTGGGTATTATGTTAAACTGTCAATTTCAATCGCATGAACGTACAAGACGTGCATGAAATAAGTTTTAAAAATGGTACAATATGTTTAATTAAGAGTGACACAATCCTAGTGGATTAAACCCAGTGACTGCTGGTAAACTTATCAAACAAATTGCGTATTCGTCAGCACTCTATGGTTGTGAGCTTAAGGTTTTATCTAGGAATGAAGCGATGATGTTAGATACAGCATATAGCTTTATTGTAAAAGCATTTCAGGAATTTGATATCAGAACTCGTGCTGACACTGTGTTGTGGACAAATTGGATGGACATCCATAGAGGGTTATATAGATACAAAGAAACTGTTATTTTTTGGAAGACTTTGTCACCTAAACAAAAACACCTTGACAAATAGTATATTTTTAAGGAGACTGTATTCGCCAATGCCGAATAGTACGAAAACAAACCTGGAATTTTATACGATATTTAAGAATTATTGATAAGTACACATTGACATACATATTCCAAAAGTTTATCCAAACAAGTATTTTCCCTTCTAACTGCAATGGAAAAACTAGTTATGACGTCTGTGCTGTTAAGAGGAGAGAGAGAGAGAGAGAGAGTGTGTGTGTGTGTGTGTGGAGGGCGATAGTGAATCAAACTTGTACATCAAAAAACTAGAGCCGCATATATTATGGAAGCTTGCAATGAAATACCCATTTTACAAAAATCGATACATCATATCATGAAAATAGTTTCCAATTTTAACGAATGTACAGAGTTATATCACAAATGTGGAAATATGTATTGAGAAGGCTTAACCCATATTATATTAAACTGTAGCCACACCGTTATTCTATGAGATCAGTTGTGGTGTTCAATAGCTGATATTAGTGATACAGGTGTTTTGTTTAGTGTGTATCTTCATTCCCTGACAGATAATGAACTAACATATGTTTTACTTGGAGGACCATTCAATTACAAACTAAACAATGAAGATGTGAATTAATTCAGGTTAATTTCAGAAGTAGCTATAGAAAAAATGAAGTTGTATTATCGACAGTGTTGTCGTAATTATCACTCAGCCACATTATCTTTTCAAAGTTGAAATTGCAATGAATCTATACTACCTATGCTTGGTATACTCCAGATATAAATTTGATTACAATGTTGATTTCATAGTCTCATTACGTATGTATAATGAAGTGTTTCTACACTACGTATTATGCGTGTACTCTAGATATATATAACTAAAAAGTTAATTTAATAGTCTCATTACAATAAAGTGAATGTTTATGGAGACTATTACGAACTAATACGTTGTATAATGTGATACTTTGTATGTTCACAAGTATGTCAGATATATATGTATTGTCTACTATGTAATCGTGTATTTATGTTCTAAATATGTTGTATTACATGTTCCATTTCTTTTGTACTCATTATTTTTGAGGCAATATAGAGAATAATGATAATAGTCAAGAACGCATTCAGGTTTCTAATTTTGTTTGGGGTTTTTCGTACCGGGTTATATTATTTGCTAATTTCATCAAATGATTTTTGTTTCTCAATTCATTTATGTATGTCTGCAATTTCTCTATATTTCTGTGGCAAAAATGTAATAAATTGATTTTCATACAAACACAGGAGGAAAAAGACCAATATTACTTAAATGAATATGGAATTCTGGAGTGATAATTATGTTACGTTACCTGGACAAGTCTTGATATCTTTTGCTTTAAAGCAAGTATAAGTATGCCAGAAACGGGTCTGAAAAATTAACAAGTACATGTTTTGTAATAATATTAACTTAAAATACACGTGCTGATCAAGACAAAAGCCCGGCAGTTTCGTATCAATAATTCTTTACTGTAACCACCGCACGTTCAGTTATTTGGTTTGAGGAAATCTTTGCGTTAATCAAATGATTGTCGGCTACATGGAAATATTTAGCGTTTAAATGAATACAAAGACACATTTTTGAAAGCCGGGCCGGAACTGAATTGTGGTAACTATATAGGTAATATATACCTTAGCCACGGCCCTGGTACCCGCCAGCCAGCTGCTGTTAGAGATGTCGTTTGCCTTACAGTTATAATCTCCACCACACCTCATCACAAACATAGGTCTTTCTGAAGCTCGCAGATATAGGAGAGAACTCTTCATTTTCTTCCATGTCAGCTCTTTTTCTTTTGCTTTTAAATCTGTGAATTGTGACCGCATGATAAAAAGACTTGTCCTTACGTCACTCAAGGTAGCCCAGTGACGAAGATACATGTCATACTGTTTATATTGTAATCACCTAAATAGTGAAAAGCTAAACAACGTCATACTGAGTGTTATTATTTTGTGTGCTAGATAAGGTTTCGATCCCGTGACCTTCGTTCACTAGTCATTGCCGCTAGTATCTTACCAGGGTTACATGGTATAGATAGCATTGATCACATCGTATTAATAAAACAAACTTAATAAAAATGGTCTTAACTGCACGTGTAGTGCTATGTATTATATCTAGCTTAATTCATGTTGAAGCTGGAAATAAAAAGTCAGAAAACATGCCCAGAAATTATTTAAAAAGGAATTAAATTCATGTCATCAGACCGTTGAATTAGCTTCACGTAGAATTCCGACCCAAACTGTTGGCTGTTTACCCGCAATGTCTCCTGAAGTAGGTTGTTTATCGCCAGCGGCCTGTCCAATATCACAGGAGCATATCCAAATATGAAGTGACAGTAGAAGAATCAGCAAAGTTTCCTGTCAAAATAGGGGGGAAATGTGTTCTTACTGGTTTGCTATGTTGTGATATTTGCATATATGTATCTGCAGGTAAATATACGTATACATATAAAAAATGTAGGAACTCTTAGGAAATCGCTCTCAGGTTAGAAACCAAGTGTAGCGTTACATATCCCCACTGACTAAACACAATGTTTTACCTGCCCCATCCGCGACACACATAAATTCAAAATGAGATTTAATCTCAGCTTGTTAGAGATGTGATAAAAACAATAGCTAATAGTTGAACAACGATCAAGCACTGGACAGCCCATGTCTTTCTTAATTAAATGTTACATGCACCACCTTTACAGCATGTCCATGACTGAGATGACCAATGGAATTGAATCTAAAGGTCCTACAAGACAGAAAAAATAATGATAATTTGATTGATGTGTGTTCCTTAAGCACATTGAACGATTGTACTTACTTTCATCTTTGAACAGTTTTGTTCATCAGACAATAAAGTAATTCATCAAGTAAGCATGCTTCTGCTCTGAAGAGTCAGTGTCTGATATTATGTGACGCCATTTTGAAACATTGACGTCACTTGTAATCTTAATGACGTCATTCACAATGACGTTGAGAATAGTTCACAGACGGCGCACGGTGACCTTGTGTTCCGGAACTATCTCTGTTATCATTTGATTTTTCTTGTGTAAAATATTGAGCTGTGTCATTCCGGACACTCACTACACATATATATTACAAGCTGTAGATGACATTGCACATTACAATCATTTTTATGTTACGTTGATGTCACTGTAACACACAGTACAGTACGTTTTATATATCAACGTAAACGTGATATACTTGTAAACTATTAAAACAAACTATATATGTACATATATTGGAAATTTAACCCATGCTATCCATTTTAAGTCCGTATAGTGACAATACTGTCCATTCATTGCCGATGTATGTATTTTTTAAACCAATGTTATTGTTAGTGAACGATGTGGCCTAGAATACACAATGCTCATTTTTATCTGTTACTTCCGGATAGGGTCATGAGACTTTGTATCATAAGTTGCTGTCACATGAGTGACTATAAATAGAAGTACACACATTCATACAGTGAAGGTTTAATGAGAATACAAACAAAACATTAAGGTAAGATTTAAGTTTGATGTCACATAAACAAACTAATAGATATTGTAAGTACATGGATATGTCTAACATAATTAATGAAACGATATCAATATTTTATAATCTATTAGGAGTAAGCCTGTAGTGTATATTGTAACATGTTGTCACTGTAGTGTAGGACCTATCTCAGCTAATAGGAGGGTCAGTACCCGCGCGTCTGGCACGACATTCAGATCGGACAGTCTGTATTTTGCTGTTTTACATACCATTTTTGTATTCTGTTGTGTACTTCGGTCAGTTTGATAACCTGTAATATCTGTGTGGGGTAGCCTTGCCTGTTTGACAGTCAAAATTATACTTATTATTTCTGTACCTTACCTCGGTCAGTTTAACAACCAGAATCGTGTTTTTGTGGTGTGCCGTGGGCTTTTTGACAGTGTCAATATTGTACTTCAGGCTGTTGACAGCCTTTATTGTAACTCTGTGTTATATCCCGGGCTGTCTGACAGCCCAGAATTATACGTCAGATAGTAGAGTTCCTTAGACTGTTTGACAGCCCAGAATTATACGTAAGATGTGATGTTCCCCGAACTGTTTGACAGCCCAGAATTATACGTAAGATGTGATGTTCTTCGGACTGTTTGACAGCCCAGAATTATACGTAAGATGTGATGTTCTTCGGACTGTTTGACAGCCCAGGATTATACGTTAGATACAATGTTCCTCGGACTGTTTGACAGCCGAGGATTACACGTCTAGCGTGATGTACCTGGTCTCTTTGACAGCCCAGGATTATACGTCAAGCGTGATGTACCTGGTCTCTTTGACACCTCAGGATTACACGTCAAATGTGATGTTCCTCAGACAGCCCATGATTATACGTCAATGTGATTTTCCTCGGACTGTTTGACAGCCCAGGATTATACGTCAATGTGATTTTCCTCGGACTGTTTGACAGCCCAGGATTATAGTCAAGCGTGATGTACCTCAGACTGTTTGACAGTCCAGGATTATACGTCAATGTGATTTTCCTCGGACTGTTTGACAGCCCAGGATTATACGTCAAGCGTGATGTACCTCAGACTGTTTGACAGCTGAGGATTACACGTCTAGCGTGATGTACCTGGTCTCTTTGACAGCCCAGGATTATACGTCAAGCGTGATGTACCTGGTCTCTTTGACACCTCAGGATTACTCGTCAAATGTGATGTTCCTCAGACTGTTTGACAGCCCAGGATTAAACGTCAATGTGATTTTCCTCGGACTGTTTGACAGCCCAGGATTATACGTCAAGCGTGATGTACCTCAGACTGTTTGACAGCCCAGGATTAAACGTCAATGTGATTTTCCTCGGACTGTTTGACAGCTCAGGATTACACGTCAAATGTGATGTTCCTCAGACTGTTTGACAGCCCAGGATTATACGTCAATGTGATTTTCCTCGGACTGTTTGACAGCCCAGGATTATACGTCAAGCGTGATGTACCTCAGACTGTTTGACAGCCCAGGATTATACGTCAAGCGTGATGTACCTCAGACTGTTTGACAGCCCAGGATTATACGTCAAGCGTGATGTACCTCAGACTGTTTGACAGCCCAGGATTATACGTCAATGTGATTTTCCTCGGACTGTTTGACAGCCCAGGATTATACGTCAAGCGTGATGTACCTCAGACTGTTTGACAGCCCAGGATTATACGTCAAGCGTGATGTACCTGGTCTCTTTGACAGCTTGGTAAATGTACCAGGTACCATAGTCGATCGTTGTATGACTATTTATCAGTTTATCTACAAGCTTAAGTCAAATGTGGTGTCGTGCGACCTTTCCTAGTAGCTTATGTATCTGACACCAAAAACGTAGTCATGAAGACGTTCTGTATCAAAATCATTCGGTGACGCTTTCAGACAGTGGCAGGTTAAAAATTGTAGCAGACGACAACATTTTCAAGGTATCAAAAAATATCCAAACATGGAAAACAAATCTTGTCTACTAAACAATACCATAATGTCGTTTATTCATTAAGCTTATAATCAATATAAATATTATTAATTTTTATTCATACGTCCAGATCAATGTTTATCTGGTAAAAAAAATCACGGACAAATGAAACAGGGTTAATTTGGTAGTTTCATTGAGTCCCACTTGAGTAGAAATTGAAATATTAAAGATTAGTTTAATTGCAGGTTGCATACATTTCGCCTAGAACGGAATACAACAACCAGAATGAGCTACCCACAGACCTACCAACAACAGCCTGGGTACGGTACAACATCTGGATACCCCGCTCCGCCGGCAGGAGCCTACCCACCACCCCCTCCGGGCCAGTACCCACAAGGCCAATACCCTGCGGGTCAATACCCACCTCCAGGTCCAGTCTACCAACAGCCAGCAACAGTGTAAGTAACATGGGAAATGTAGCTAGAAAACTGACTTATTCTCGTCGTAACAGGTTAACGGATATGACGACTTTGATATATAAATGCATGTGTCGAGAAAAACGATATTTTAAACGCGAAAATGGTTTTAATACTGTTTCATTGTTTGCCCTTGTAAAGAATGCTTGTTTGCGTTTATTATCATCATTATTATAATTATTATTATCATTATTATTCTACCTTCGTTCATTGACGTGACATAGTCATGTCGTTATATAGGTGGTAAACACTACTGGCGGGTTATTGGTACCAGAGGTTTGTTGTAACCTACATGTTAGGTTTCAATTCACTCGAATAGTGACACATTTAGGCCCATCACTGACGATCCCTAGTAGGACGAAACAGATGTATGATGTAGCATCACTGACGATCCCTAGTAGGACGAAACAGATGTATGATGTAGCATCACTGACGAGCCATAGTAGGACGAAACAGCTGTATGAATTTGCATCACTGACGAGCCCTAGTAGGACGAAACAGCTGTATGATGCATGCAAATTCATTGTTTAGCTCTACTCTATATTATCTAAATTTTATCACATGACACTATTCTTGAGAAACGAAACATGCTTGGGTATTTAATACATGTTTGTAGCTACTACTTCGGTCGGAATTAGAACTATATGATAACAGACATTTTAGACGTGGCATAACCAGTTCCTAAGTCCCCTGAGCTGTAGAAAGTGTCCTCCATGTTGAATGACTTTCCCTACTATGTTACAGTTATGTATATGACGACAGAGGACGCCGCCAAGCAGAGGCCGATAAAGAGATTGCAGAAGACTGTTGCTTGTTAGCCTGTTGTTGCGCAGTATTGTGTTGTTGCTTTGCCAATTCATGAACAGGATAACGTACTATTGGTGAACCTCCTATTTGCGGCATCACCTGTCAGGTTTTGTTTGGCTTTGGCTGTGATATAACAGACGCACTCACTGGCTATCTCAAATCAAATACGACTGGCACTTCAATGAGAAGTGGAGGATGGTCGAGTCAATTGGATAACTTACATATTTCATTGACGCAATCACTAAATGTTTTGCTCCTTAAATTTTAAATCAAAATTTAGAAAAAAAATGTTTGACGTCAAATTCTAATGACGCCAGCTTGAAAACGATACGGTATCATTTTAAAGACTGTTGTACACATTGTTTTTACATATTATGAAAATAACACACTGTTCATGTTGTTAACTGTTTTTTTTTTAATAAAACCGAATAATGAAACTACATATAGTAGTTTGAAGTGTTGTGTTTACTTGTTTACATTCATTTTACTACATGTACCTAACATTAATGGCAGAGCAAAGGAGAATATGCAGAACATGTGCGGTGACTCCCTTCAGAACCTTGCAACATGTGCGGTAATTCCCTTAAGAAGCCTGCCACATGTGCGGTGATTCCCTTCAGAACCCTGCCACATGTGCGGTGATTTCCTTCAGAACCCTGCAATATGTGCGGTGACTTCCTTAAGAACCATGCAATATATGCGGTGACTCCCTTCAGAACCATCCAATATGTGCGGTGACTTCCTTCAGAACCCTACAACATGTGCGGTGATTCCCTTCAGAACCCTGCAATATGTGCGGTAATTCCCTTAAGAACCATGCAATATGTGCGGTGATTACCTTCAGAACCCTGCAACATGTGCGGTGATTTCCTTCAGAACCTTGGAACATGTGCGGTGATTCCCTTCAGAACCCTGCAATATGTGCGGTAATTCCCTTAAGAACCATGCAATATGTGCGGTGATTACCTTCAGAACCCTTCAATATGTGCGGTGACTCCCTTCAGAACCTTGGAACATGTGCAAGGACGCCCTTTAGAACCTTGGAACATGCGCAATGACTCCCTTCAGAACCTTGGAATATGTGCAATGACTCCCTTCAGAACCTTGGAACATGTGCAATGACTCCCTTCAGAACCTTGGAACATGTTCAATGACGCCCTTCAGAACCTTGGAACATGTGCGGTGACTTACAATAAATTTGAATAAAATTGAACTGAATACAGACTTGGTCCAGTAAAACCACCGTGTTGTCTACGATTGTGTTCTTTGTAGCTACACTACGTGTATGGTATATATGGCGAAGACGATATCAAGAGACATATTTTGAAATTATTGATATAATTGATAAAATTTCACTCCTACAGATTTCACAACTTTGACTAATCAGAACACTTTGTGTACATCACAGTGATAGCAAGTTGAGATACTTAACGTTATGAAATATTAAATCAAATCTGTTTCATCGATGTGTTGCTTAAATAAAAAAAAATGCGGTATATAAATTTGAGGTTAACAAAGTTACGAATCAAACCTTACAACCTAACTTTCATTTACCTTGCTTAAATCATGATACATCAGCTTAAAAAAACAGAAACATTGTAAATGATATCTCACCCGAAGTCTTTCCGAAATTTATTCAATTTATCGACACAAATATTGATAGAGCCTTTGCACAATTGTGTATTTGCGCAGGGGCACAGAGCCCATATGTTCCCAGAGAAGCTCACCAAAAGAAATATTTCATCTGCAAAGAATATGAAGACAAATACTACCATTTATACTGATACTTCAACTCCATCATCCATGAATAGTAATGTCGACAGTTTTTGCGTTGCACACCTCCATCAGCAATCGGTCGTCGTTCAACCCTTTCTTTACGTTTGGCTCCTCTGCACACTATAATCAGACTTTCATATGGTAAGCCCCCTATTCTAATCAGAATGAGACTGATTCTGGTGCTCTTTGCATTCCAATGTCATATGCTATGCTTATGAACATCATGGATACTAATTGATAGAACAAGGAATTCAATACTTAAATAACATATATTTTTTTCTATTTTAAACCAAATTTTGTCAAATCCACGTATATGTTCCAGTTATCTTCTGTTACTAAGGATGTGATGGCCAACTCCAATTTCCACATCAACAGTTCAATGGTTTATTTGGGTGTGACTGTTGTTTGTCGACCATGCTTTGTTTATCACTACTTTGTTGATTAGTGAAAATCACTGTTAAATCATTCCAGTTAAGGGGTAAAGAGACTGGCTTTACGATGGCTAGAGCTTCAATTCTTCAGATTGCTGCAATATGGTACCATCAGGTAAGGTTTGACTTTCACTTGGGACCATACAACACACAACACATACTAGTCAATGTTTTGCAATGTTTATTGACATTTTTTATTATAAAAATACATACAACACATCTATATGCTGATCTAACTGTGAACTACATATAAGGAACAGAAAAACAGGACAAACACTGGTAATCAATGATGATAACCCTGACAGAGGAAGTCTGGGTAAGAAATGGGAAATGTAACCCCGACACAGGAAGTCTGGGTAAGATATGGGAAATGTAACCCTGACACAGGAAGTCTGGGTAAGATATGGGAAATGTAACCTTGACACAGGAAGTCTGGGTAAGATATGGGAAATGTAACCCTGACACAGGAAGTCTGGGTAAGATATGCGAAATGTCACCCTGACACAGGAAGTCTGGGTAAGATATGGGAAATGTAACCCTGACACAGGAAGTCTGGGTAAGATATGGGAAAGGAAACCTTGACACAGGAAGTCTGGGTAAGATATGGGAAATGTAACCCTGACACAGGAAGTCTGGGTAAGAAATGGGAAATGTCACCCTGACACAGGAAGTCTGGGTAAGATATGGGAAATGTAACCCTGACACAGGAAGTCTGGGTAAGATATGGGAAAGGAAACCTTGACACAGGAAGTCTGGGTAAGATATGGGAAATGTAACCCTGACACAGGAAGTCTGGGTAAGAAATGGGAAATGTAACCCTGACAGAGGAAGTCTGGGTAAGATATGGGAAATGTAACCCTGACAGAGGAAGTCTGGGTAAGAAATGGGAAATGTAACCCCGACACAGGAAGTCTGGGTAAGAAATGGGAAATGTCACCCTGACACAGGAAGTCTGGGTAAGATATGGGAAATGTAACCCTGACACAGGAAGTCTGGGTAAGAAATGTCACCCTGACAAAGGAAACCTTGACACAGGAAGTCTGGGTAAGATATGGGAAATGTAACCCTGACACAGGAAGTCTGGGTAAGAAATGGGAAATGTCACCCTGACACAGGAAGTCTGGGTAAGAAATGGGAAATGTAACCCTGACACAGGAAGTCTGGGTAAGATATGGGAAAGGAAACCTTGACACAGGAAGTCTGGGTAAGATATGGGAAATGTAACCCTGACACAGGAAGTCTGGGTAAGAAATGGGAAATGTAACCCTGACACAGGAAGTCTGGGTAAGAAATGGGAAATGTCACCCTGACACAGGAAGTCTGGGTAAGATATGGGAAATGTTACCCTGACACAGGAAGTCTGGGTAAGAAATGGAAATGAAACCTTGACACAGGAAGTCTGGGTAAGAAATGGGAAATGTAACCCTGACACAGGAAGTCTGGGTAAGAAATGGGAAATATAACCCCGACACAGGAAGTCTGGGTAAGAAATGGGAAATGTCACCCTGACACAGGAAGTCTGGGTAAGAAAAGGGAAATATAACCCTGACACAGGAAGTCTGGGTAAGAAATGGGAAATGTCACCCTGACACAGGAAGTCTGGGTAGGAAATGGGAAATGTCACCCTGACACAGGAAGTCTGGGTAGGAAATGGGAAATGTCACCCTGACACAGGAAGTCTGGGTAAGAAATGGGAAATGTCACCCTGACACAGGAAATCTGGGTAAGAAATGGGAAATGTCACCCTGACACAGGAAATCTGGGTAAGAAATGGGAAATGTCACCCTGACACAGGAAGTCTGGGTAAGAAATGGGAAATGTAACCCTTACATCGAAGTCTGGGTAAGTAAAGCCCCTCTCATCCCTTCTCAGGAAGTCAAAGCACAGAAATGTATCCCTTCCAGACTTGAGAACACTGGGTAATAAATGAATACTTTAGATACAGAGTTGGCTGCAGATATGGGTTTCAATGGAAATGAACTGGAATGGCTAGATCAATCCGCACTTGGAGAGTCCCAAACTCATCCCTAAGGTTGTGTCCATTTTTTTGAAGACTTATGTTACTTTGAAGTAAAAGTCAATATCCTACAGACAGTCCCATCCCTGTAACCATTTCCAAATTGTTTAGCTCTGGACCATTGACATTTTTATTCATACAGCTAAAACTTTGCATCCCTGAACAAATTGTACCATCACTCGTTCTGGATCACTCTCAACATTCATACAACTTTCTCATAGCACCACATATTACTTGTCCAATAGATTCCATGTGTTGGGCAGGCCTTATTCCCAGTGAGCAGGAAGGACACATATTTCATTCTTTAAGACATATGGGTCAAACATTTATGCCATAAAATGGAACTATAATTGAATAAAAAAAGGATTTCTTGAAGAGAAAAATTAGGCCAGTTATTTTCTGTTACTTATTTGATCGAATGCTCTTTCATTGTTTGGAGCTGCAATGAAAAGCCATCTGTCCTACCTGTGGGTAGAAGTGTACAGTTGTAGTAGAAATACAGCCACACAGCACTAAGATGTCCATTACTAGGGTAGAATGGGAGAGACCCTATCAATTCTTATCTAGACACACTTTAACATAGGAATTCTAAATAACTTAACATTCACTTTATATTAATAACAATTTAAACATCACATCAAATGTAATAATACATCATTTGCATAAAAGAAAATATGATAATGAACAACCATTGTAATTATCAGTACCTGTGAAAGGCATAGTACACACATCAGATTTAGAGCACTTGTAGTGTGTTGCACACAAACCATGCACATAACACACAAATTGTACAACACATCCAAATTGTACATCAGATATTCAGTATATCTGCGTTGTATGCACACACGCACTATGCATGGTACACATAAAGTGTACAATACAACTGAAATATGCTGAATATATTTAGTATACCTTCAAAGTATGCACACACACTCACACACTATGTACAGTACAGATACAGTGTACATTGCACCCGAAGTATATATTCAGTATATCTGCAATGTTTTCACACACTTTATGTACAGTATATATAGAGTGTACTACATTTTAAAGTACATATACATTGTATGACATACATACAATGTATAATACTCATACAGTGTACAGCACCATACAGTATACAGCACCATATAGTGTACAGCACAGCACCATACAGTATACAGCACCATACAGTGTACAGCACCATACAGTGTACAACACCATACAGTATACAGCACCATACAGTGTACAGTACAGCACAGCACCATACAGTATACAGCACCATACAGTGTACAGCACAGCACAGCACCATACAGTATACAGCACCATACAGTGTACAGCACCATACAGTATACAGCACCATACAGTATACAGCACCATACAGTGTACAGCACAGCACCATACAGTATACAGCACCATACAGTGTACAGCACCATACAGTGTACAACACCATACAGTGTACAGCACAGCATAATACAGTATACAGCACCATACAGTAAACAGAACCATACAGTGTACAACACCATACAGTGTACAGTACAGCACAGCACCATACAGTATACAGCACCATACAGTGTACAGCACCATACAATGTACAGCACAGCACCATACAGTGTACAGCACATCTACAGTATACAATACATATACATTGTACAATACACCTAATGTTGTTATCACATACAATCAACTCCATTTCATTGCCTTCAGTCTCAAGGAAATTATTTGACATATGAAGGAAAAGGTACATATCAATGAAACAAACTGATCAATATTGTTCTAAATCATTGGCTTATTGTCCATGCTTCCATAATTTCTTCTGTATCAATTCATTTGTAATAAAGCATGTCTGACACAAAATCATTATAATATGCGGTGGTACATTCCTCAATTATTTACTGTATGACATTAAACCACAATGAACACTTAAAACCAAGGGCTCCATAACTGACCACTTGATTGCCTTCTAACACACCTACACAAAGGTAAAAGGATAATAAAGTGTACTAGATATAAATAAACACTTCTTTCAGTTTATTTTTAGTCATTCATGACTATCAATCATTACATAAAGATAATTTAGAATAACATTTAAAAAAAAATGAAATATATTTTCAAATTACTATTAATATTAATCTCTTGAATTTAATTTAAATTGAAAATATTCCAAATGTTTTTGTAAATACATACATCAATGTCACATTGATGGCATAAAAAAACAACAAAAAACAAATAAAAAAAAACATATCAGTAATCAAAATGCAAAGTGATACTGTAAAGTAACAAATGTTAAATAATACTGATCTCTCAGACATCTTCAACACAGCACAAAAATAGTAAGAACAAAGTAAAAACAGCTCAACAAGGATCTGACTTTACCTGATGAAAATGCTTCATGATAAATGAAATATTTAGAACTTGGAAACATTTAATTAACAATTGTTCGTGAATAAATTGCCTTTTTAAATGAAACTAAGACTGACGAGACATATAGAATATAAGTAACATACATACTCAGGTAAAATTTACAGGTAAACATTTATATATCACAAAGATAAACAATAAAATTGCATGGCAACTGATACTACAGCAATATTGTAATTAAAACGGCTGGTAACTTTAAATCACCATGTTATAAATTAATACAGTAGACAATGATAATCAGCATGCAGTCTATAAATACACTGTTAATATGAAAGTATACAAAACTTAGATCCATAATAAATAGTAACGATGGACTATATACATATGCATGACCGAGAAGGAATGTTTGCCATTTAATGTTCCAAAGAGAATGGTCACCTATTATGACATCTAAAGCAGAAAACGATACTATCATTTAATATCTTGTAAACACTATTATATAGCTTTGGTCCCCACTGGGCTATGGCACAACATTATTACATAGCAACAGGTTTCACAGTTACACACAGATATCATTTATCATTATAGGTGTATTTATACCAAAATGTAGGCGATAGACAGGTGTAGGGTTTTAAATCATTCTCTGTTGAACAGCTGAAAGGATTCACAATCAAATCAATGTAGGGTTCATAACTGTAACATGTAGGACTAGATGTTCATGTAACATATCATCTTTGTTACCTGTAACACAACATCAAGGCTAGGTGCACCAGGCTAGCTGTTCATGTGACAATCTCTAGGCTAGGTGCACCAGGCTAGCTGTTCATGTGACAACCTCTAGGCTAGATTGACCAGGCTAGCTGTTCATGTGACAACCTCTAGGCTAGGTGCACCAGGCTAGCTGTTCATGTGACAACCTCTAGGCTAGGTACACCAGGCTAGCTGTTCATGTGACAACCTCTAGGCTAGGTACACCTGGCTAGCTGTTCATGTGACAATCTCTAGGCCAGGTACACCAGGCTAGCTGTTCATGTGACAATTTCTAGGCTAGATTCACCAGGCTAGCTGTTCATGTGACAACCTCTAGGCTAGGTGCACCAGGCTAGCTGTTCATGTGACAACCTCTAGGCTAGGTACACCAGGCTAGCTGTTCATGTGACAAACTCTAGGCTAGGTGCACCAGGCTAGCTGTTTATGTGACAACCTCTAGGCTAGGTGCACCAGACTAGCTGTTCATGTGACAACATCTAGGCTAGGTGCATCAGACTAGCTGTTCATGTGACAACCTCTAGGCTAGGTACACCAGGCTAACTGTTCATGTGACAACATCTAGACTAGGTGCATCAGGCTAGCTGTTCATGTGACAACATCTAGGCTAGGTGCACAAGACTAGCTGTTCATGTGACAACATCTAGGCTAGGTGCACAAGACTAGCTGTTCATGTGACAATCTCTAGGCTAGGTGCACCAGGCTCTAGCTATTCATGTGACAACCTCTAGGCTAGATGCACCAGGCTAGCTGTTCATGTGACAACCTCTAGGCTAGATGCACCAGGCTAGCTGTTCATGTGACAACCTCTAGGCTAGGTGCACCAGGCTAGCTGTTCATGTGACAACCTCTAGGCTAGGTGCACCAGGCTAGCTGTTCATGTGACAACCTCTAGGCTAGATGCACCAGGAGCACCAAGCTAGCTATTCTTGTGACAACCTTTAGGCTAGGTGCACCAGGCTAGCTATTCATGTGACAACCTCTAGGCTAGGTGCACCAGGATAACTATTCATGTGACAACCTCTAGGCTAGGTGCACCAGGCTTGCTATTAATGTGACAACTTGTAGACTAGATGCACTAGGCTTGCTATCAATGGGACAACCTCTAGGCTAGGTGCACCAGACTAGCTGTAACAATAAATGCTTCTTTAGTATTTGAAGTCAGATTTTAGATAAGGTTAAGCTTTAACTACAACATAATATATTCTAAATAGTTGAATTTATGAATTCTTGAATATTTATTACATTGATTCCTTTGGTACATCATTTATAATTATTATGCCTGTACATAATTTATTACTAGATTATCGGAGGAAAATAAAACATCGAAATTGAAATAAAGACATCAGTATTTTAGTGTGGACTGATAGGAAAAGCGTGTTGTGAGAAAAATCATTTTATGTTGAATCACATAAATGCATGGAATGAAGAAATTTGTTCACTGCATATTATCATATTAACCGTACAATGATTACATATATACAGATACTTCTGCATAAACTATTTTACATCACAAGTCAGCCTAAAAACAAATCTAGTTACCTCTCCTTGTTAAATATGGACAATACACAGCCAATGTGTTCGAAAAAAAGAAAGAAAAATTTCATTTTTCTTTGAAATGCAAGCAAGATCAAAATCTTTATGAAAAATGCTTTGTAAATATTGAGTGTTCTGGACATGTACTTTTGTAGTACTGATGACCTCTCTCTGGCCAGAGCATTTTATAATCATGTATGGTCCTGCACTTATTCTATAGCTGACCAAAGTGTAGTTTACGTCCGAAGATCTCCGCTGAAGATCTTGCCTGCAACAAACATGTTGTTTATACTCTCAGACTGGTGGTGTCTTGAACATGTTTTCGGCCCTCTGATCATACCTGGGGTAAACAGTCTTTGGCCTCAGACTTGAGATATCACACAGTTCTGCTCTCATACTGGTGTCATAGTGAACTTGTACATGGTTCAATTCTGAATGTTTGTGTGATCACTGTCAGACTGGCACAGACGGCTCACTAACAACCACATTGCGCATCTTATTCTTTTTATCTAGATGCATATCATGATAGCCAGCCCTTGGCAACTTTTTGGGAGGCAGGTATGATTTATCTACATAGTCTATTTGTGGCTTTTTACCAGGCAGTATTGGGCAATCCTTGTCAGCAATGACATGCTCTGGGGAGCCTCGTTCATTCCAGGAAATGCTGTCGGGATAGTCTTTGGTTTGGGAATTATATATGGGATAATTATAAACAGCGCTAACCTCACTGTCAGCACTACCAGTTGTTGAAGAATCACTAGAGGTCAGGGAGGACTGTGACCCAACACCATTGGCATTGACATAAATAGGTATCTCAGCCTTGGTATCCATCTGTCGAGAAGAGGCAGCCTTTCCATGACTGTTGAAGAGCTTTTTCTCATGGGGAAAAGGAGTACTCCCATAGATAGGGCTATTTAATGAACGATCATCCTCACCCTCACTGATATGAAGTGGGATCAAAGCTTCTGTATTTTGAGGGTCCTCTTCCTCACTACTGGCCCCGCCGACAGAGTCCATGCGTAACACTGGTATAGCAGTAGGTGAACATCCATTATATGGGGGAGGAGGGTCAAATTTGTCCTTGGGTTTGGCCTCTTTGGATGTTCCAGGTTTGGCATCCTGTGGGATACTCTGACTGCGAGATGACCGGGGTGAATTAGGATTCCCAGGACCTGTGGAGGCACGGTTGTTAGGATGTTTCCCACCTACAGACACTGCTGAGAGTCGGTTACGTGAGTTTGCCTGGGAGGGGGAGTTATGTTGTGGGAGTCTGTTGAGTGGATTACTGTAGATCCTCATGTTAGTGTTAGGGTTGACAGGCATGAAGCTTGTCTCATCTGTTTGAGTTTCCTAAAATGCATAAAACAGCTAGATGATAACAGCACACAAGTGATAGTTTTATGTAATGGATAAAACAGCAGTTTCATGGTTTTTGAAGCTGGGAATATAACAAAAATTCCATGTCAGGGATATAAAAACAGTCTAATGTCAGGGATATAACAGGGATATGACAGTAGTCTAATATCAGGGATATCACAGTAGGTTTAATGTCAGGGATATCACAGTAGTTTAATGTCAGGGATATAACAGTAGGTTTAATGTCAGGGATATCACAGTAGTTTAATGTCAGGGATATCACAGTAGTTTAATGTCAGGGATAAAACAGTAGTTTAATGTCAGGGATATAACAGTAGGTTTAATGTCAGGGATATCACAGTAGTTTAATGTCAGGGATATAACAGTAGGTTTAATGCCAGGGATATCACAGTAGTTTAATGTCAGAGATATAACAGTAGTTTAATGTCAGGGATATCACAGTAGTTTAATATCAGGGATATCACAGTAGTTCAATGTCAGGGATATAACAGTAGGTTTAATGTAAGGGATATCACAGTAGTTTAATGTCAGGGATATAACAGTAGTTTAATGTCAGGGATATAACAGTAGTTTAATGTCAGGGATATCACAGTAGTTTAATGTCAGGGATATCACAGTAGGTTTAATGTCAGGGATATCACAGTAGTTTAATGTCAGTGATATAACAATAGGTTTAATGTCAGGGATATCACAGTTGTTTAATGTCAGGGATATCACAGTAGTTTAATGTCAGGGATATAACAGTAGTTTAATGTCAGGGATATCACAGTAGTTTAATGTCAGGGATATCACAGTAGTTTAATGTCAGGGATATCACAGTAGTTTAATGTCAGGGATATCACAGTAGTTTAATGCCAGGGATATCACAGTAGTTTAATGTCAGGGATATGACAGTAGTTTAATGTCAGGGATATCACAGTAGTTTAATGTCAGGGATATCACAGTAGGTTTAATGTCAGGGATATCACAGTAGTTTAATGTCAGGGATATAACAGTAGTTTAATGTCAGGGATATAACAGTAGTTTAATGTCAGGGATATCACAGTAGTTTAATGTCAGGGATATAACAGTAGTTTAATGTCAGGGATATAACAGTAGTTTAATGTCAGGGATATCACAGTAGTTTAATGTCAGGGATATAACAGTAGTTTAATGTCAGGGATATAACAGTAGTTTAATGTCAGGGATATAACAGTAGTTTAATGTCAGGGATATAACAGTAGTTTAATGTCAGGGATATAACAGTAGTTTAATGTCAGGGATATAACAGTAGTTTAATGTCAGGGATATCACAGTAGTTTAATGTCAGGGATATAACAGTAGCGAAGGATACAAGATTAGTTTGTGTTATGGATTTAATTTGAAAAGGTTGACCTTTGATCCTTTAAACTTTATATATGTCCAGCAAAACTAATCAAGTGGGGGTATAAATAGTACTTACAAAGTATCTAGAGAAGACAACACAAAGAATTAAATATCATTCTTAACATCCAAATATATTCCTTATAAACATGTCACTGATCAGGCTCCCACCTTATGTATGTGTTCTGTCAGAGCTGGTGGCAGGGTTTTGATCTTGGGTGCGGTTCCTCCATCTACATCGTCCATCGAGTTAAGGAGGCGGTAACTAGGGGGAATGTATACCTGACTATCTAACTTGCTGTTTTTGCGCTTCTTTTCTTCCTGGCGTTGAAGAAACTGTTCTCTCCGCTTCCTAAATTCAAACAAGACACATTACAATGTCTTTTCTAACTTTTATGTATCAGAGTAGAACTTTAAATACACCTATTATGTTTTATACACACAGATGTACATATAATGTGAGAATATTTTGCCTATATTTAGAACAATTACTGTCAAAAAGTAAAGACGAGACTTCAATGTTAATTATGAAAGTTTGATACGAACATCATACGAGTACTTACTTAGCCAGGAAGTAGGAAGCAATACAAATGCATACAAAAATCAATATGCCAATCACAATTCCTATAATGGTTATGGTCCGGTCCTTCTCATGTGCCTCAGGGTCTGTAAAAAAGATAGGACCACAAAATAAAACATCTCCCACAACCAACTATGTTGTAATACACATATTAACATTTTCAGTTCTATTTGAGTTATTTCCCCCTTCTCATATAGCAGTATCCCAGTCTGTTACAAGTAGGTAAAGAACAAAACATTGTTGTTTTTTTTTTTACAGTAGAAGGAGTTGTAAATATCCCTCAAGATTACCTCCCGACAGCAGTTATATAACTATAACTCACACATTACCTCCCTTAAGTTGTATAACTATCCCTCATAAATTACCTCCCTTCAATTGGTCCTATCTTTCAAAGTTACCTCCCTTCTTTAGTAACTAACTCCCCCTCTTCCCATTACCTTCAGTTGTAACTGCACCACAAATGTTACCTTTATTATACATTATCTCCCTCATCTACTTGGTCATTCTAAAATAAGAGTTTACTAGCAAAAATCAATATGTGTATATATGAGTACATGTAATATAAATTTACAAAAAAAACAAAATGGAAACAAATTAATAAGAGTTTAAATCTGGTTATAATATAAGCAGACAGATCTGTAAGCATCTAGATGACCTACTGTATTTTGATGAATAACTGATGACAACATAAATGGAGAATTTGATATTCTTGTACAAGGAAGCCAGCAACTATAGAAAATCTTCACACTCATTTTGACTGATACTCTTTGTAGTTCCACCCCACCCCCCACCCTATCTCTAGTAAACATAATGTTTCTCCTCCTTTCTATATCTAGTAAACATAATGTTTCTCCTCCTCCCTATATTTAGTACACAATACAGAATTCCCCTTCATGTTGACATAATGGTTTTCCCATCCACAATGCTGTTTGAACATTGTGGTTCCTCCCTTGATAAATAATGATGATGACTGAACTCAGATGAGAATACCCGGTACTGACAATATAGCAGCAGAGGTGATCATTTATCAAATGTCTAGGAGCTTAGTTAACACTAATGTGTAAAAATCCAGTGTACTAAATACAAAATGTCTACAACACTGTTAGTGTGTGGAAAAAAACATACACCTCTCTAGTCAAAGACCCTTTTACCCTAAAGCAAAACACAAAACAAAACAAAAATAACGAAAAAACGTCTAAGTCATTCACAAAGCCAGGTTCTTCCTGTAAGTATGAAGAATGATGAAGACCTGAAGTCAGCAGGTTTGTGTGACTGTGACTATGAGAGATTTTCTCTCTATCAGTCAGCAGGTTTGATAGTGACAGCAAGAGATTTCCTCCCCATCTGAGTCAGCAGATTTGTGTGATGATGACAACAACATAGTAACTCTCTATAAGTCAACAGGTTTGTGTGACTGTGGCTATGAGAGATTTCTCTCTACAAGTCAGCAGGTTTTCAAAGCGTTGGCTATGAGATTTCTCTCTACAAGTCAGCAGGTTTTCATGGCGTTGGCTATGAGATTTCTCTCTACAAGTCAGCAGGTTTTCATGGCGTTGGCTATGAGAGATTTCACTCTAGCAGTCAGCAGGTTTGTACATTATATATAATGAATACAGGATTTATGTTCTACTAGTAAGTAAATCTGTTTAATGATGAGTGATTTTCACCTCTGATATTATTTTAGTCTCTATCAACGGATAATTTCATGTGAGATGTGTGGTAGTATGCATTAACAAGCTGGAAAAATTACATTTTTTCAGATGTTTACTTGCATTTAACCAACCATAACCAATGTCCTCGGTACATCATCATCTGTATATAGTTTTATTCTGCTTAACTGATTCTATAACAAAGAAAAGGATAGTGTATCTCCTCACATTAGCTAACATACTAGTTGCTCTTATGACACCTTTCTTTATTTGGGAAATTAAATCAGATAAAATATCAGAACAAATCAAATATTCTTTATTCAAGGAAAGTGATTTAATCATATCAGCCACTTCTCATTTCTATAACTAATATTCACCAGCTGTCAGCAGGTTCCTAAATCCGTGTGCCCACTCCTTTCCTCGACAAACACATGTAACGTTTTATTTCTCTTGGCTATGGCTACCTATGATTAAACATCACGCTAACTGACTGACCCTCCTGATACCAATAAACATTCATAAACTGTGAATTTAGTCGCAGGCCGAGTCCATGGAGTTCCAGACAACAAGGAAACAGCCATATGGTGATGTTGACCAAGACCACTATCTGTGTACTTGAAGAGTTCTGGAGTCTGACATGTTGACAGTATCTCAGCATACTGATCAATCAGCTGACACACAAGGTAATTTGTCTAAAGAACAATGATTCTTACTAAAACCTGATTTTAGTCCTCAAAATAAGTTTCAAAGAGGAGTTATCTCCCTTTATATACAGCTTGGGTTCCTTGTATCAGTGCAACTATGTGCTGACCTTAATTCATAGCCAATTAACTATATTTAAGATGATGGTTATCATCCCAAACAGTTCATCTTCTAGCAGCCAAAACAACTTACAACAGATAGAGAAATAATAAGCTCTAAACTGACAGCAGCAGCTGGGCTGCACCAAAGACAAAACATTATAGGAACATTCTACACAGGCCATTCTGTAATAGTGCTATGTTTTCTGTGTAAATATCATTTGGAGGGTCCAACATTCCAGATTTTATGCTAATTGTTTTCAAAGAAATGTTGTTTGGCAGCTTGCAATGTTTTTATGTGGCCAATGAGGTAGACAGTGCACTCAAGCCTACAGTGTAGTCCAGCACATCAGGAAATAATTGATACATGTGTAAACATCAAGATGTGATATACATCTTTAAACAAGGTTGGTGTTTTAAGAGCTGCATAATCGAGGACCAATATCTATTGGAAAAGGGTTTTTGGGCGAGTAATGAAACTGACATGTAATTTCAATACCACCATTTCAACAGTACTATGGAATTATTTCTTTAAAATGGACAATATCTTAGAATTCAAAGATGCTTGAAAAAACATTTACCAATTGGCAGCAAAAAGGAGACAATGTTCACTTATATAGCATTGACAATTCTGGAGTAGGAGTGGTGTATGATAGCTTTCTTAATAAATACAGTTCTATTGAATCAGGGCCCTAGAGAAAAAACAATTACACACAGCTTGCTAGCCAGTTATCTGTACAGTTTGTATATTGCTATAGGATTTTATCCAATTTGAAGAGAGGTGTATCCCAAGAGAGTCCGTGGATACAACCTGTCAGCATTGATTACTGGTAGTAACGGCTCAAGTGTTTCCCTAGTCTTCATCACAAAAATTGGCCACTTGATTCCAGGACGACAAATTTAGCAGTCTGCTATCCAACAGGATGATAATGACAGGATCGGGGATGTCAAATTACACGAGAGCAAGTATTTATATCCTTAACCTTTAAGCAATCACTGCTTTTTAAAAAATATGCCATAAAGATTAGAGTAAGTTGCACATTTTCCTCTTCACGCAAGTTATAAATAAGACTGCTATCATAAGCAGTATTTTTTGGGGGATAAATACAGTGAGTAATGGCTGATAATAAAGATGTAGATAAGATCCAGATTAGAGGTACTCTAGCAAGGATGCCTCTCTAATGTAGCAGCTCTTCATTTAACTGAGGTACACAATACCCATACACACTTATCCAAGATTCAAAGGTCACAAGAATCAAATGTGTCGTTAACTTTTGGTATTCACCATACAGCCATTGTTCAGATGAACAATATATATATACAGTCCCATCACAGTACGAGGATTGGTGTCTAAGGAGACATCTACAGCAAGGGTCATCTGAGGATGTGTGTCTGGGGAGACACCAACAGCCAGGGTAATATGAGGATGGATGTCTGGGAAGACACCAACAGCCAGGGTAATATGAGGATTGGTGTCTAAGGAGACATCTACAGCAAGGATCATATGAGGATGGGTGTCTGGGGAGACACCAACAGACAGGGTAATATGAGGATGGATGTTTAGAGAGAAATCAACAACCAATGTTATATGAAAACTGGTTTTACCACAGGCAGTATGATATAACAAGAGCATTCTTTTCTTGCTCCTGCATGGGTTTATCAGGTGGTATTCTTAACATTTGCATTGTAATTAGCAGGTAATTTAAAACAACACCAAAGTCTGTAACATCCTTGTAGAAAAGAAAACCACCTGTGCTATCTTGGCAGCACAACAATAATAAACCATTTCGCTGATCTTTCTTTGTAATACATTGTGTAAGCAATAGGTTGAAATCCACATGTACATGATCTTTTCATGGTAAATCAAGAACAAAAAAAACACTCGTACTTTCGTTGGGAATATGGGTACATCAATTTCTTTATATTACTATTTTTGACTTTACACTTGTTTTGGTCGTCGATGCAGGTAAGTTGCACGGTAAACATCACACCTAATTTTTCCTAACAAATAAAGCTTCTTTTTACGTGACACCATTAAATGTATTCAGCTTCTAAAAAATGTCTAGGAAGCAGTTACAACATATAGTTCCCCGCACAGCACACAGGGAAGGCGTGGCTCAAACAAAGGGGGTGTGACTAAGAGAAAGAGGTTGTGGTCCAGAGCAAATGGTTGTGTAATTTGGCAGAAGACACCCCATTATACCTACACAATGAACAGGTGTAATAAGGACAATGACAAACATTGTGATGAGGAAATAGGTGACAGAAAACATTGACAGAAATGACTTTACGGTAAAACATGACCCACCCAACCATTCCACGTCCCCTCAGCATGACAACTACACCCAATTATTAGCAAAAGCTCAGTACAATGTAACATATCCAGATGAACTGCTATCAATACAAATTACAGATATCTGTAATTAGGGGCATCTTCTTCAGGATTAACCCTATATCACTGGGATTTCATTATAACCTCATAACACTTATAGCCATATTTCATATAATCCTTTAGTCTCATCTTATCACTTTTACTCTGAGTTGTCTGCTACATGGGTGTGGCTATGACAACATGAGACAATATGGTAAATTCTCCACTGATACCTACCCTCGATATATGGATATACAAATGGGCTTCTGTACTGGCACCGAGTCCCCTGATGTGTTTGTGGACACCTAGCAGAGGCAACCGATAGAAAGGAAAGACATGAGTTTAAACCAATCACAGAAGGCATATATACAAAGAAACAACTGGATGACTTGTGTGCAGGCATCTCAGCAGGATTGCAAGCAGACCAATCACAGCACTGGTTCCAACAAGTCCAGGTCAAAGTCACACTCTAGGTCACAAATTATCGTAATCAGACATTCTGTGAATTATATTTTGCTCCACTCTGACAAAAAAGTGACCTTGAGAGACATTAAGGGTGACTCGGACTTGATGGATTGTTGGAAGAGTGCTGTGTAGGAAAACGTGCAGGGTTTTGTTAGCAGAGTTTAGTAGCCTTGACCAGACTGTAGGTGGGTCCATTCCTCTGGCAGTCATAAAATGTGGCATTCAAGTTCAATCCAATATACTCCCAAAGCATGCTCTATTGTAGGCTGTACAATCATTTGTTCCAAATCAATCCTACCTAGCTTCTCCATGCTCTAATCAACAATTTATTTGTGGATATTTCAAAGAACAGCTATTAAATAAACAACTATTAAAAAATAAAAAAAATAAAAATAAATTTGGTTGTTAACTTTATTAGTATTGTTTTCTGAATAAAACGTATCATGTCATGCTTTTCTCTCCATTATTTTGTCAAAAAACAAAATAGGAACCAAAAATACTCCACGTTGCTACCTGATTGATATGTGAGGCCATGAATAATATAGTTGGTGCAAAACTTGGCATGCTTGGTTGTCAAATGTCATGTATAAAATCTGCTTTAACATCTCCAATATCAATGGAATTTCAAATTTCATCATTTCATGCATCATGAACTTGATCTCTTAACACTTTTATTGAATGTCATGCATTAACAATTAAAAATCAATACTGGCAATACAATATCTTATACCACAGGAATAACTCAAAATATCTTCATTTTGAAAGTACAAATTTCATCAATGAACTTGTTATTTTTATTCTTCTTGAACTGGTTTGAAAATATTAAGCATGCAATCTTGCTTAAAAACTTCCTTCGAATATATCCCAAAAACAAAGAATTTCCTATCAAGCCTATTTGTGAAACAATTTCTGAATGTCATGTGAACCTGACACTTTCTTATGGTTTCTATAATGGATGATTGTTTTAATCTTTTGTTTCTGTTTCAACACTGTAGAGCCTGATATAACATGCTGTGAGTGCAGGCTGATTGAACTTGAATGCAGACATGAACATTGACAGGGATCCTTCCCTACCTCTCTGTACACTGGGCAGATCAGGCAGATCCGACAGTTGTTGGATGCGCTCTTCACACCGCGCGCCACGATAGGAATCTCTGCAGCTAAACAAATACACCATCACCCCAGTTAGCATTGTCATATACTCTACCTACCATCAAACCACTGCCTACCAATCACAGTATTTCACACTCATCATTCAATTATTTCAAGTTTGAATAAGTTCAGGACAGATCAATATGCAGATAACAGTTAATCCAAAGTTGTACTTTGCAAATTTTTATCATACAAGTGTATTATGGGAATTCTTATCATACAAGTGTATTATGGGAATTCTTATCATACAAGTGTATTATGGGAATTCTTATCATACAAGTGTATTATGGGAATTCTTATCATACAAGTGTATTATGGGAATTCTTATCATACAAGTGTATTATGGGAATTCTTATCATACAAGTGTATTATGGGAATTCTTATCATACAAGTGTATCATGGGAATTCTTATCATACAATTGTATTATGGGAATTCTTATCATACAAGTGTATTATGGAACTGTGATGGGACAAGCAATGGTTATGTTTCTATCAGGACTTACCCAAAGTCCCCCAATGTCATAACAATGTACATACTTACCTGTACCTTTAAAGAAAGCATTGTTTTAATTATGAAAATATGATGTACTCTTTATGACACCACTGAGGTGGTCTTGAGTTTACATTTCTAACCCCTAAAGGTAATTAAAAAGCATGAGTAAGCTGATTTCTAATGTTATGTATTAAAGCTATCTACAACATCTGCCAATATCCTATCACTTAACACTGTAAATCACGTTTCTCATTCACTATTTCTTCATTATTTACCAAATATTAGGCTTGTATTGTTTTTGTATATCATTAAGAATTTTACAATTCCAAATTGACAATGCCTTTATAACCTGTACATTATACAGACAGTACATTTAAAAGTATGACGACCCCCTGGGGTAACTGAAACATCATGATTTATGTTCTAGTCAGCTATTGTTTTGTTTCACTAAGATCCCTTATTCATCCCACCAATGCAGTATAGAGTACATGGTGATTGTCAGGTTCGATACCTGTACTTTACTTTTGTACGTCTCTAGGACCAAAGTATTCTCAGGTCTAAACAATCCTGGCTGTTTGTATAAATGTCACATAACAAGTAATTAAAATTCAGCCCATGTTTCATCTAATCAACAATTTACATCTCATATTTTCCCTTTTCTTCTCATTGTCATTCGAACTATGTCATAGTTGTTGACAGATCTATATTTAACGTTTATATCTTAAAATATCACTTCAAACGGGCTTTGAATTTTGTTTTCAACTTCAATCACAATCCTAGTCACTAACAACATAAATACACAAGATGTGATAAATGTTTTCAGGGCATATCAACACAAAATTTTCAGTGGACATACCCACACATCTATCTACAACATGACAATAAAACACAATACTTTATATATACACACTGCATGAAATTTCAACAGGACACACCCACATACCTATGACTTGAGATTTCCAATGAAACAGGTAATTAGTTATGTTAGAAAGTTACCAGCTATATACAGATTACTGTATGTGGGGTTTGAGTCACTTAATCATTTGATATTAGGTAAGCTTTCTATCAGCATCAGCTGAAAACAGTAACTTAGACTATAATTCTGTGGAATTCTTGTCAGTATATTTTGCTAGAAATTTAAAGAATAAAAATTAAAATTGTCAACAAAAATACCAGAAAAATATGAAGAAATGACAAATATGTTCATCCTGCATGCTCTCTATAAGAGAGGGTACCACAAGCCTGAGAGTCAAAGGCTCTCTGGAACCCTTCACCACCACAGAATAGCATAGTGTTTGTACACCTAGCAAATACTACATTATATGATAAATGTTACCTTCTATTTGATTATTGTGGGTAATGGTGAACACTTTGTCTCATATTGGTCTAAATTCTTTTTAGTGTTATGTACAATATAGTTACACGATGTGCATTTTTCTGATTATTTGAAATGTAAAACAAGGAAAAAATAATGGACAAAATAAAACTTCTGATCTTTTCGTTCTTTAAGAGAAAATACTAACAAAATAACTGATAACATTTAGGTGAAAACCATCCAAACAGTGTTACAAATAAGTTACAATTAATTAAAATGAACTTGGTATGCCAAGTTATTTCTCGTTAGACTGCTTTAGATCATAAATTTGTTGTTTCAGGAACACCTGTTTTATGTACTTTTAACTATCTCTCACTTGCTACTTTACCCTCTCATAATTCCCCTTCCCCTATCAATAGTCCCCCCCTCCCCCACCATTCCCCTCCCCCATCGCTACCCTCCCTATCACTACAATCCTCATCCTCTCCCTCCCATATACCATGGTATGGTCTTGCCAACTACAATGAAATTGGATACCACATTTGAAAATTTCAAAGTTAACATAAACAATTTTAGATTGAAATCGATATGTGCACTAGATGTAATGTTTTCAATAATTTTTGTAAAACTAGATCATATTCAATAAATGATGAGGTTGTTGAGAGAAGTGTTTGAGTTGGTGCCAATATGTACACAGAAATAAACATTAACACCTACCAGAGATATACTCTGACAAAGTTAATCTTATCTTTGATGTTCAACATCAATATTGCGCAAGAATGTTAAGTATATTTAACGAAACATGTGCTGTTACTATTTGTGATTTAAAAGTTACAGTTTTTTTTTTCACCATCAGTTGAAGATTTAGATTAATTTCTATCAAATTTTAAATAGTGCTTCTGTGGTGGTGAAAGGTGAAAGTTGAACACTGCAGACATGTCTGTCACTTACTGGCACTTGGTGACGTTCATGGATACTATGACACGACACTCTCCGGCGTTGAGACAGTAGCCAGCCTTCTCTGGTCCACATGGTACATAAGCTGGCGGATGGCTTACCACTGAAACACACATTAAAAAAATAAATTAGACAGTACAATTACTATCATTGAGAGATTGTGATATGTCTTTATTTCCTTGTGAGGAATATTCAAAACCTGTATCATCAAAATGATAATGCCAAATACAGGCAGCAACATGCCATCTACCATCCAGTTATTTCCAATATTGATGAAAATTATATACTTTTTATATATATATATATGTGTGTGTATGTAATAACAATGCTGGCTAACACATGACTTACTTACAAATGTAAGTTAAACAAAATCAGCCATTCATGGCCATAAACCCTTTGCATATTTCTTTACAACTTAGTATCCACATTGCTAATTTGCTTTCAGTTGATTGTACTTATATATTAACTATTTCTGACTGTATTTGAACTTTTCAGTATAACTTGAACATATCCTAACACTAACTATGCATGGCATATACAATACAGATCTACCCCATACTTCCCAAGGGGGAGATCACTCTGAATTAGGATAAAGACTGGTATTGATTATGTCCTAACTGCCTCACATTGATTGCTGAATATTACAACATGAAAGCCAAAAAGGCTGTCTAGAAGTGCTTATTTACATGAGAATACATGGCTACATATACACACAATCATAAATCTCTTATGGCATACTATAGTAAGTTCTTTATCACCGCAGGGAGGGGCCTCACCAAACAGATCACCCAAGTGAGGGAGCTGATTAATACAAGGGTGATGACTGAATGTTGGAAGATCCATAAGCATTATGGTGGGAAAAAGGAGAATGTATTAGTGTGTAGGTCATTATATTACTCTTAGCGATATTTTTTGTGCGTTTATTTATGACACCGCGGTATAAACCAGTCTGTAATGATTCTATCAGTTATCTGATAAATACACACAGTGTCTTGGAAGTGGACAGGTCCAATCATATACTGCTGATCCTATAGTTTATATATATTACTGCAGATCCATTTCTATGGTTTATCTACACCAATGATGTAAGGTAGAGGATAAGAGAAATGATCAATAAAGACTGAATCTGTGTGGCAGATACTGCAGACCAGACACAACACTGCAGCCAATTGTCTAAATACATACAAATCCCTCGTTTGATATACTGCAAGGAAATGAAAGTGGAAGTTCTTAGGACTTTTTCTCTGTATATTATAAGGAGAGCAGTAGTAAAGACAATCTTAAGTATTCTACTAAGTAGCTCAGTACATACATCAGTATTCTGATAGGTAATTCAGTAGGTACATCATTATTCTGATACGTAACTCAGTAGATACATCATTATTCTGATAGGTAATTCAGTAGATACATCATTATTCTGATAGGTAACTCAGTAGATACATCATTATTCTGATACGTAACTCAGTAGATACATCATTATTCTGATAGGTAACTCAGTAGATACATCATTATTCTGATACGAAACTCAGTAGATACATCATTATTCTGATAGGTAATTCAGTAGATACATCATTATTCTGATAGGTAATTCAGTAGATACATCATTATTCTATTACATAACCAAAATAATGTGAAGAGGATTCCAGAGGTATTATTTATAGTAGACATTTCATATCTTAACTGTTTCATGTATGGGCGCAGGCTCTATTTCTGCTTTCACAAAGACATAGGAGGGGCACTTTACACATTTCCCTGATATTCTATCCCGCCTCCTTTCACAGGAAAGAGCACATTAGTGGGGTCTACAAGGCCAACCACAATCAGACAACTTCTTGGTGATAATCAAATAGCAGGTGACATGACAGGAATGAACTAGATCAGAGGATACAAGTGTGAATAATTTCATTAATTAACCAAAGTGATGTTAACTAACCACAGCCACAGAGTTGATGTCAGTCTCCCAATATCTGCCTTACTCAGTAGGATGACTGTGCCAAGGGCAAATGTCAATAGAACTCCTGGCAATACTCCCTAATAGTCCAATTCGGGGTGAGAACCTCCATGCCAACAAACATGAAGAAGCATACTGTCACTGTACAGAAAATACACCTCCTCCCTTACAGTTAAACAATATTCCTTTTACAGATTCAACAAGCAAAACCCAAATGGTAAAGATTCAGACCAAACATCAGTGGAAAAAGGATTATAAATGTTAGAAGTGCTGAAGACTGGCAAATAAAGTCAATCTTTCTCTCAAGATCTATGATCTGTAGTCCATGTCAAAATAATGTCTACCTATATTTAAACACCTAGTTAGAGAGAAAGAAAACTGTAAAGTCCTGTATGAAACAGTCCAAATCATTTACACTACTGTAAAGTCCTGTATGAAACAGTCCAAATCATTTACACTACTGTAAAGTCCTGTATGAAACAGTCCAAATCATTTACACTACTGTAAAGTCCTGTATGAAACAGTCCAAATCATTTACACTACTGTAAAGTCCTGTATGAAACAGTCCAAATCATTTACACTACTGTAAAGTCCTGTATGAAACACTCCAAATCATTTACACTACTGTAAAGTCCTGTATGAAACAGTCCAAATCATTTACACTACTGTAAAGTCCTGTATGAAACAGTCCAAATCATTTACACTACTGTAAAGTCCTGTATGAAACAGTCCAAATCATTTACACTACTGTAAAGTCCTGTATGAAACAGTCCAAATCATTTACACTACTGTAAAGTCCTGTATGAAACAGTCCAAATCATTTACACTACTGTAAAGTCCTGTATGAAACAGTCCAAATCATTTACACTACTGTAAAGTCCTGTATGAAACACTCCAAATCATTTACACTACTGTAAAGTCCTGTATGAAACAGTCCATATCACTGACAATCTATTGTCTGCACTAAAGAATAAAGAAATATTTACATATGAGTACATGATGTGTGAAAAAAGTACAAGGGTACTGTAAAATTTTATATTTAAAATCCAATAAATCTCAATATTTTAAAGAACCAATTAACCAATTTTGAAATAGATCTCTCTGCTTTCGTATTTAATTACATAAATTCCGACAAATTTGTATAAGATCAGAACTGAAAATAGAGCTTTACACGGGAATTTGCAATACTAAGTAGTTATTATGCCTATACCAGATGAAAGGTTACTCAAGGTCAGATTTGCCAAACACTCAGTTTGATCCAGAACCAAGTCTGGAAGAGACCACCACAGGGAAGGAGTTCTTTCACAATCTCCTGGCCTAGATACCTATTTTCTGCCCAAGGGTTACACAGATAAACCACAAGTGCAAAGATGTCATTTGTTCGAAACCTGCTGCAAACAAATTGGTTTGAAAATCAGCATGGGGGAAAAACCCAAACATGTTCACATAAACTTTAATGAATTGAAATTCAATTACCCAGTATCAAAACAAGCAATGCAATGAGCAGAATTTCACAGCCATTTGCCTGTATTTTATCATTTATAGTAAAACACCAATAAAATTGTGAAGGATTCTTCCAAAAGAATTCATATCCACTTAATCTATTTTCTAAAAGGTTTGGTGATCAGAAGATGTTAATTACAACATATGTGAAAAGGATAAGCAGTTACCAAGGAAAGTTCTGGTAGATTTGCAGGTATCAAAAATCAAAATTCTGGCGGTAATTAGAATGCAGGTAAATCTGTAGCTTTTTACAGGATAATTTTCAAAAGACAAAAATACAGGTAAGTATGTAGGCATTAAGTTGGAAAATTGTCAGTAGATAGGGGTACAGGTGAATCTGTAGGAATTGAACTGGGAAATTTTCTTTAGAGAGCAATAAAAGGAAATCTGTAGTTATTTAATTGGTAAATTTTCAGTAGATAGGGATACAGGTAAATCTGAAGGTATTTAAGTGTGAATTTTCAGTAGATAGGGATACAGGTAAATCTGGAGGTATTTAAGTGTGAATTTTCAGTAGATAGGGATACAGGTAAATCTGGAGGTATTTAAGTGTGAATTTTCAGTAGATAGGGATACAGGTAAATCTGAAGGTATTTAAGTGTGAATTTTCAGTAGATAGGGATACAGGTAAATCTGGAGGTATTTACGTGTGAATTTTCAGTAGATAGGGATACAGGTAAATCTGGAGGTATTTACGTGTGAATTTTCAGTAGATAGGGAAACAGGTATTTACGTGTGAATTTTCAGTAGATAGGGATACAGGTAAATCTGGAGGTATTTACGTGTGAATTTTCAGTAGACAGAGACAAGAGTAGCACCATTTTCAAATTTTGGCTGAAATATGCATCATTGAATTTAACACAAAGACCTGAAGCACTTGATGGCCAACATTTATGTTTCCTCAAAATCAGTTAAATTAACTTTCATAAATAATGCAAACCATTTTGGGGATTGTGTTTGAGCAATCTTCAGCTCCTGGGAACCCGCCCTGGATATGTTAGTAGTAGGTTCCCAGGTAGATCCTGCTGCTAAATTATGCAGCCATTAGCCGAAGATCAGATGCACCAGCAGATCCATAATTTTTTATGCCATCACATTTTCAAATAGCTTTACATTCTTAACTTCCTGTGTAATTCTCAGATAAACAGCATGTTTACAGCATAGTATTTATAGACTAATTACCAATAGATTTCACTGAATTTACAGGAATACTGAATATGTCTAGAATTAAAGAGAAACTGTTTTCTATTCAACAGCCACATTTCCTTGCATGATTTATGTCTATATCTACCGAGAAATTGCATGTACAATGGTATAGAGGGACACTGCCTTTTGTTGAGGATCACAGCTAAATTGTGTTGAGGAACACTACCTAACTGTGTTGAGGTTCACTGCCTAATTGTGTTGAGGTTCACTACCTAAGTGTATTGAGGGACACTGCTTTCTGCTTTGAGGGAACATTGCCTTTTGTTGAGGGACACCATCTTTCATTGAGGGACATCAGTCTCTCAATGAGGAGCATTGCCTGTTTGTGTTACAAGGAAACTTACATGAAATTAAGTAATTTTATATTTGTTTCAACACTTCCTTAGAAGAAACAGTTTGGGATTTTTTTATCAGATCTGTCTACGGCACTGAAGTTTACTGCCTTAGATAACATACAAGCTCAAATAATCTGAAAATCAAGATTTAAGAAGATCAATTAATCATAGTAAACAGATGTCATGAGGGAGTAGTATCATCTCACTAAGGATTTACTGTACTGTATTCTGACAGGATGGAACACCCCTGCTTCCCTCAGGTTTACACTAGACCCTTCATCACAGTTCAACTATGCTTCACACTTTAACTCCAGATTTTCGAATCTTGTTATCTCATTCTGAGCCAACCATAAATCTTTTAACTTTTTTGTCTTAAAAAGTTTATTTCTTACATTATTTATGATGATATTTGAGTTTTACATACAGATAAAATACAAACTATATACATAGGTACATTTCTGACGGTTTATTTTTAGACTGTTACACTTGTAAAGGAGTAGGACATGAATGGCAAACATACATCAAATCAGAGTATAACCTTAGCAACATCATACTAGTTACCAATGCTGTCTTTATAACATGTAATTTATTTCTTAATCACAAGCAAAACAACTAATGAGTACCAACAAAAATAACCTGTATTATCTAGCTTTGGCTTAGTTGTGTTCCATAACCATAACCTAGCTGGGCCTGCAGTGAAGGTCACACCTGTCTCATGCTCGTCCCTCCAATTAGTGTTGATAATTACCAACTTTTCGCCCTTTACAACATTATTTGAAGCGTTTTTCCTACAGAACAGGTGTCTAAGTCTTGGATTGATCGGTAGGATTTCTGTTTTTTAGTTGGTGTATACTCACACCTTACAGGTAAATCTCTACAGACTTGTTAAGTGCTAAAAGTATCCTATCAGCAAACAAGAAATGTCTTCGGAATTTTCCTTTTAAACTTCACTTCCTTCGCAAGATTTGCTGTTATAGCTTTTGAGAGGTAAAATATCTCAAGTTTACAGGGACTTTGGTTTTACACCAGGCATTGCTGTGTAAGTTGTCTACACTGTGAGAACATGCTGCTCTCTAGTGTATCATGGAATCAGCAGAGAAAATCAAACACAAACATTCAAGCTTTATTGCATATTAACAACCTTCTATGTCCTTAGTTTATTTGGGGAATTAGTGGCAATTATCAAAATGCTGGAAAATCATAACTGGGACATATAAATCAAACACTATCAACACTTTTTTCTAATGTTTTTCTTCAGTTTTTTGTTAGGTCAAAAGTATTTTAAACATTTTGCATGCCATACACAAAATCTTTCAAATAAACATCTTGTAGCCATGGACTTTCTTAAAATCTACCAAGTACTGAAAAGCATATTTATCTCACAAGCTTTTTACTTAGAGATTGTGATTGTATATGTCTTAACAACTGTTTTTAACTATGACAGCAAATGACAAGGTTTGTTTTAGTAATTCAGACTATAAGTATCTTATCAGTGCTTTAGTAATCAGGATTTTTAGTAATTCAGACTATAAGTATCTTATCAGTGCTTTAGTAATCAGGATTTTAGTAATTCAGACTATAAGTATCTTATCAGTGCTTTAGTAATCAGGATTTTTAGTAATTCAGACTATAAGTATCTTATCAGTGCTTTAGTAATCAGGATTTTTAGTAATTCAGACTATAAGTATCTTACCAGTGTTTTAGTAATCAGGATTACAGTTATGTTAGTAATGAAGACTACAGATGTCTAAAAAGCATTGAAGCAATTAAGACAATAGATGTCACATGAAAATTTCTAATAATTAAGACTACGGTTGTCTCACAAGGTCTTCTAGTAATTAAGACTACGGTTGTCTCACAAGGTCTTCTAGTAATTAAGACTACGGTTGTCTCACAAGGTCTTCTAGTAATTAAGAATATGGTTGTCTCACAAGGTCTTTTGATATTTAAAAGTTTGGTTTTATCAGTAATTAAGACTACAGTTGTCTTATCAGAAATGTTTGAGCAATGACTGACAACTAACAATAAAACAGTCCTATATAGAACATTAGCACAAACATTGTCAAGCAGGCCAAGGAAGCAGATTTAACTTACCATCAGTTGTTGGTCTTCTTGTTGTCTTTCTTGGAGGTTTTGATTTTGGCGGCAAAACTAAAGAAAGCAAAAGCAAAGGTAATCTTGAAGAAAAGAAAAGAAGAAATGCAGTACAGTTAACCAGTTAACAACTAATTAAAAAAAGAAATTAAGAAAATAAAAAAAACCAGTTATAATATTTGGAGAGTCTGCATTAAATAAAATATCAACAAATTAATAGAATATCAACAAACAAAGAAAAACAAAGCAAAGACACATAACTTGAGGGCACGAATGTAAACGATACCAAATCAAAAAATGTTATGCTAAGATCATATTCACAGCATGATCTCAAGGTATTCAAGTAAGTGAATATCCTGAATCAATTTTTGATCAAGAATTATTAGTGCTAAAAAGCAATAGGTATACAGTTGGAGAAAAGATTAAATGCTGATTCCATAAACGATAAGAAATTATCTAGAACTTGTAGATGTAAGTCTTTGATCTGTTATGGGATTAAGTGTAGAACTCTAATGGGGAGGTAGATATAAGGCATTCCAGTCAGTATGTGAGAAGGTCTATCGTTATACCCATCACACGTGTTACCTAAATCCATCATACAACTGTCAAAATCAAAATGAAATGTTTGTTTTCCTGTTTGTTTTTATTATGTCAAGTCCCGTAAAACACGGTATCTCCGAACATCTCACCAAATATCTGTCTGGTGGTCAATTTGACGATGAATGACCATCTGTGCATCTCACCAAATGTCTGGTGGTCAATTTGACAATGGAATGACCATTCATGCATCTCACAAAATGTCTGTCTGGTGCTCAAATTGATATGTCCTTTTTCTTGCAACAAGGTCATGTCCAACTCTCATTCACCATTCTCTCCCATGTAAGGTCAAGCCCACAGTCTCCATTCTCTCCACAAGGTCAGATCCAGCCCTCAGTCTCCCTTCTCTCTCACAAGGCCAGGTCCAGCCCTCAGTCTCCCTTCTCTCTGACAAGGTCAGGTCCACCCCTCAATCTCCCTTCTCTCCAACAAGGTCAGGTCCAGGCTTCAGCTCCCCTTCTTCCCTAAACGGTCAGATCCAGCCCTCAGTCTCCCTTCTCTCTGACAAGGCTAGGTCTAGCCCTCAGTCTCCCTTCTCTCTGACAAGGCCAGATCCAGCCCTCAGTCTCCCTTCTCTCTGACAAGGCCAGGTCCAGCCCTCAGTCTCCCTTCTCTCTGACAAGGCCAGGTCCACCCCTCAATCTCCCTTCCCCTCACACTATACAATTGCACCCCCACTTGGCTATCAACTCTATCAACAAATCTGGTTACAATTTCAGTCATTAACCTGACAACAAACACATTCTTCCAACTGAAAGCTTCACGCATACTTGAGAGGTCAGAAATTGTGTGTAAAACACAACTTTGCACCTTTGATAACCATCAGAAGACAAACTCTCTCCCTCACAACTTGAGGTATCTATTACCTTTGAGAAGACCACCATTATTTTTCAGGACATGTTGTCCGACCTTTAAATTGTATTCTAGCTGCCAAAGTAGAACACTAGAATGTTATAGAGCAAAAGGGTCACAAATCCTTTGTGTGCAGGTCATTCTCCATGACAGAGGTGGTGTGAAATTTAGAACAAACAAAGGAAATATATAGATGGTGTGACCAGTGAGTGCAGTGTATCACACTAATGGTGCCCACTTCCTCCAGTGAGATCCACCATACTCCAGCCTATTATACCTCATACATCATTTAGGCCATAACATTATGCTTCTGGTAAGGAAGTTAAAGATACACAACTTAGGTCTGTAGGCAGCTAATGGTCCCAGTAGAACAATAGTCACATAGTTCTGAATATCACACTAGATTTATATTCTACTGATCTTATATCTGCTGAACTATATGACTTGTGAGGTACCGCCAGAGCTTAAATGGCATTCTGTTATGCTGTACAAGCATTGTCAGATTTGTTGATTTGCCAAAAACTGATTAACAGGAATGATGAAGGTTCCCTAGCTGTAAGTGATCTGTACAACAATATTTCAATATTTCATTCCAACAATCCAACCAAAGCCTAGGGCTTACCACCTACACATTATATTGCATAACCAGCTTTCAGAAACAAGTTATTAAGAAATTGTGTGGGGAGGGCAATTAGGATGATATCTCCAAGTTCACATTTTGGGAAGTACAGGTCATTGTACTTTTATATTGTAACATAACTCACTTCAATTGGGAAGAACACATTTTCCCCACACTTCAGTTGACCCAAACTTGACATGTATAACCAAACCACATCCTGCGTGATTGCCCCTAAATAGTTCCCCTTGGTGCCCCTGTCATATCCAACTCCTAAAGACTTCTTCGTTAAAAACAACTGTATGCTCCCAAAAATGGAAACAAAATATAACCACATATTGTAATGGAGCTGCAGGCTCTTTTTGACCTCAGATACCTCTAACGGCCAAACTTTTCCCTTCTCCCTCTCCCCCACACACATACTGCCAAGTTCCCCCTCCCCTTAGTACCAATCAGCCCTACACTACCACCAAACTTGTACTGGACCCTAATTAGGGACTTCCTGCTATCTCAGCCCTTATTGGCTCTGCACCATTTACCCTGATATCCTGATACACACCAGGTCTAGGGAGGGTGTGCTATATACACAAATTTTCCATTGTTTCGGATGCTACACAGACAATAGCCCCCTCACAGGTACCAGGGCCAGCTTCCCGCTAGTTTTTGATGTAGCAAACCTAATGCTTACATTAATTTCATTCTCCCAATAAATATTCAAGATGGGTTAATGGGCAACTTTCACATAAAAGCTAATTGGCTTCAGTCATCATATAGAGCTTGCAATTGTTTTTCTTTCTATGTTTGAAAAGTGATAAATGAGACGGTATGACTCCATCAGTGAAACATGTAGTTATATATATATGTTTTGCTTTAATTACTCTATCTCTGATCTGTTTCAATAATAAACCTATCAGATTCTATGTAAACAGGCCTGTGGCCCCCCCATGTTAGAGGCGAGCCTGACAGACAAGGATAATCGTGATGTAGAATCCTTTCATCTCTCCTGGCAGGCCAAAACAATGCACTATAAACTCTAACAGGGAATGTTAACAAAGCAAATAGCTAATACAAGTGATGAAAAGTTAATTGATAGAACCAGAACAGCCGATAAACCTAGCAATTCTCATTACATTGTCTGGGTAAGTGCTTAGATACTACCAAATACCTCATGTAACTGGCAAATGTTAACTCCAATTAATAAAACAGGTCAATGAAAAGTTGTTCTCAAATATATTTGGTGACATCTAGAGCCATAGGTTACACTGGAATGTTCTACAGCTTGTCACATTGCCTTTCCATAATTTTATCAGCATTTGATTGTAGGTTAACTGCTCCAACAAACAGAGAAGAAATAAAATGCCTATATTCCTTGAGCTGGTACAGCTATTGAACTACAGCTATTCCTTGAGCTGGTACAGGTATTGAACTACAGCTGTTTTGTTTAATGCTGAGAGGTGAAATAGGAACAAATGTGACACCTGTACAGAACTACTACTGACATAATGGTACAATATTAATTATACTAGCTTAGTTCTGTATGCAAGAAAGGAACAGCTTTTAGTTCAAATTTGTATGTTAAGAAAAAAAACAAAAGGTCAAACTAAAACAAGAACAAGTCAAATCACCATGATGAGACATTTAAACCTCTGGGATCAACTAACCAACCTGGCTTGATCCTCCTCGTCTCATAGTGACATCGAATAACCACTGGTACCTGCTCCTCCGGGGGAGGGGTTTCTGTCACATTAGTGGTCTTAGGGTCATCAACATCGATTTCTGTCATGTTGTTAGTCATAATAAACACAGATTGACAATCACAACACAAGCAGGGCACATGTATTGCCCCTGGCTATATGTACTGCATGTAAACGTAAGTACTTAAACACCCTGGTCAAATATGGGTACAAACACAATAACTTTGTAACGGTAAGCCGCTCAATAGAATCTGTATGTATATAAACCCTTCAATGAATAGTATAGCGTTCTGCTGGAATTCTTCATTCCCAAATGGGATTATCACATGGAAAATCTGGCCTTACCTAAAACTGACAGTGCCCAAACCTTAGCCTTTATCAGGTGGGAATCACTACGTCATAGTAGTCACAAAACACCTCAGTCGTTAATTCTGTTTATTCTTGCTAGCATTGAACGCTGGATTAAATACCCCTCCCTTTTCTGATTCTGACAACACAGGTGAAAAGGTCATGGTGAAGTTTTCCTAACTATACAATGATTTCTATATCTTTCATTCATGTCTGATGCCCATGAAGGGTCAATAGCACTTTAAGTCATTTCCCATATTTAGTTTCTTTAAGTACAGGTGTGATAGAGATTTTCTAGTCAAATAAACACTTCTGTTTTAAAGCTTTATGGACTTTTAAAGAATGTTTTTGATTGCAATTTATTCACTGTATATCTTTAACTACATATTGAAAAATCTTTTTAAAATTTAAAAATCCATCTTTTAATCCCAATCTTTATTTGGAACATCAATTACATTCATTCTATGACCTGGAATTTACTTGAACTGATTATTATCCAAATGAATAAGTTGGTGCTCTAATAAGCAATTCTGTTTACATCCCAATGATTAATTTTGTTTACATATCTTCAAAGTTGATCATTGAGTTATGGCTGTATGGCTACAGTAAGTATTGTAGGAGGTCAGTAGTGTGTATATAGTCTTTTAGAGAATAATTTTCTTCACTTATCAATACCAATTTTCCAAGAATTTCAATAAGTCTACTTAAAACCTCCTGTATTGAAGAGAACTCTTCCTAAAATTTAAACTATCCCCATGTATAGGTTAAATTTACCAATTTTTAAACAGATTTCTTATCAAAAATATTTCTTAACGCCTTGAAAAACATATTCCTTCATTCCGTTTGAATGATCCAAGTGTAGACAAGTTTTAAATATTTCAATTACATAATCAGTTTTTAGACATGAGATAGACAGAAAGGTGATATCTGCTGACAATAGAGATACTGAAAAGTATATTAAGTATGGCTTGTATCAACATTCCAGCTATATTTGAATCCAACATTGTGGGTGGAAAGTAAGTTAAAGGTCTCATTCACCATGCGCTGATCTTATTTGATCTCAGAAGCTGAGGTAACTTTTGAATTAAAAGTACAGTGTATAACTAGATAGAATTGGTAGAAACTCAAGCAGTGACAAAAGAGAGAAATATACATCTCGCGTGGGGAGTCCCCTCCTTGACATCCCTCCCACTGTGAGATATGTCAATACAGGAAACAGTAAAGCCTTGTTGTAGCTGTGTTTACATTAGTCAGCAAGGGCAGGAAAGTCCCCAGACAGAGCATCACACTCAATCTCTCACCTGGATGTCGACTACTCTCATAGGTGACAACAGTAAATTTCATTCATATCTATGTTATAATATGCAATACCCACATTATGAAATAAAAAAATATAAATGAATTTGCCAAGATCTAGAAGTCCCCTGGACACTTGATTCATCTCCAATACATTAGTATTTACATAACCACATTATCTAATTCATGAACAATAATGACTTATACAAACAAGGTTTTAATAATCAGTCAACTTTAAAAAAATAATTCTTGCACTCATTAATAGACACAGGGTCATTGAGCACCTATCTTGGGCTCATGTCAGTAGATATACTTAACATGTATATTATACAATAGGCCCTATTTCTATTGGGGTTCAGGAGTAATTGTTTTGTGTATGTGAATGAACTCACAAAGTTAAATTGCATTCCTGTCATTGGAAATGGATGGAATTTAGTGGAGAGGATAGGATAAAGGAACAGTTCCCTCATACAAGTTTATAAGCACAAGGGAATGGGATGGTTTCCTTATATGAGTCAATAGGGAGAAGGGGTAGTGATAGATCCCAAGAAAGAGGATGGTTTTTCTTATATAAATAAGGAGACGGGGTAGTGGTAGAGCCCGAGAAAGAGGATGGTTTCCTTATATAAATAAGGAGACGGGGTAGTGGTAGAGCCCGAGAAAGAGGATGGTTTCCTTATATAAATAAGGAGACGGGGTAGTGGTAGAGCCCGAGAAAGAGGATGGTTTCCTTATATAAGTAGGGAGACGGGGTAGTGGTAGAGCCCGAGAAAGAGGATGGTTTCCTTACATTAGTAAGGAGAAGGGGAAGTGAATAAGCTCTGAGGATGGGATAATGACAGACATGTTACCCTACAAAATATGGTTTTATCAAATATATAATGTGGTTACATTACAAATGTATAAGAATTCCTGCCAGTTATCATAATACATATTTTGTTTTTTGAATGCAGGCCAAAATGTTCCTTGCAAATAAACAGCTTTCCTGACACATCAATTTACATTTTGATACCGTGTGCTCTTATCTACTGCATCACTCGCACCTCCTTATTCATGTCCCCTTGTTTGCCAGTAGATTTGGTTATGAAATTCTCTTCAGAAATTTCAATAATTCCATCATTTGATCCTAATCTCTAAATGTTGAGATAAATTCTGTTAGATGCCTAGGAATGTGTTAACCGTGTGTATATAAGCTTCTTTTGATTAAGATTAAAAAATCTTACATTATTTGCCACTATAATGGGTAATTCCTCATTGTTCTACACCCAATTTTAAGCGGGTCAGTAGCTATAACCAAGTATAGACCATCTGTTCAATTTCAATGTACTGTAGTAATGCACTCATATAACCTGCAGATTAAAGGTGATTATATAAATCATGATATTTATAATATTGACTACTGTATCTTGTAAATCATTGTTTTGGGGGAGCAGGGATGGTGGGGGTTGGTAAAGGGAAGCAATGGAGTTGGAATGGTGGTGGTGAGGGAGACAGTTCTCAAGTTACCTAGTTTCAGTATTAACAAGTACTTCATAGTGGCTATGATAGACAAATGTATTTGCATCATCGGTTGTTTTCTGGTACTCAGTATCAACATTTTTTCACTATAAATTTAATTTTTTTAAAGATTATCTGGTATCAATAAATGTTTTCTATATAAGTTTAGATACATCTAGATATCTACCAATGATCAAATGTGCATACCTCAGAATTCCATATCTAGTTCAAGTATAGGTGTCACTCTAGTCAGGCTATATCACTTCATCAATTATAAATAGTTCTTTATCCTGGAGTTATCTCCCTTGTTTTAAATGGTTATAATTCTGTAAGTCATGGTAACAAAGGCAATATATCTTCACTAGTTTTTACCCAAGAGTAAAATTTTAATCATCCCAGTCATTTAGCTCTAGCTCACAGTCAGAAATATTTAGTCCCTGATGATTATCAACTGTATAGGAAATATTTAAACATAGCTATACCAATTAACCAAGTGTAGATAGGTAAACTAATTGTTATTCACAAAACAATAAAAAACAGGACCTCACTAGGGAGATCTACAACACAGATCATTGTATTACCATCACTGTAGGAGTAGTGTAACCTACACTCTGTCAAGATCACATTCCACCTCACTTATTTTCATTTTAATGTCATCAGGATGAATTGCAAATTACCAAATGCAGGAGATAATTCTTTCATTGTCTCTCCCACCCCGCCATAATCTTTATTATATGATCTACTTCATGTCAGACTTTTTGTAATCGATGTGTGCAGTCATTTTTTACAAGAACATTTCTGATAATTTTCACATCAGATGCTAATTTCCAAATTACCTGATAAATAGGTCATAGAGGTCAGATGAGTTCTGATACTGGTCTGATAAATAGATAAAAGATATCAGGTTAGGCCCGATACTGACCTCATCAACAGGTCATAGAGGTCAGGAGATGTCAAATACTGACCTGATCAATAGGTCATAGAGGTCAGGTGACTTAAATTCTAACCTGATCAATAGGTCATAGAGGTCAGGTGACTTCCAATACTGACCTGATCAATAGGTCATAGAGGTCAGGTGACTTCCAATACTGACCTGATAAGCAGGTCACGGAGGTTAGGAGACTTCAAATACTGACCTGATGAATAAGGTCATAGAGGTCAGGTGAGGTTTAATACTTGTCAAATTTAGCCATATCTGGGTCATGTATTAATCATAGAAGTAACTAATGTAAGGTCAAATCTGAGAAAAATTGGTTATAAAGGTCATTTGAGGACAAATGCAGGCATTTATATATTTAGGTCATAGAGGTCAGGTGAAGTTCAGTACTGTTAGATCTGCATTATCACTCAGGCCTGTAGACAACAGACAACTTCATTCCTACTCACATTATTTCTCTTTATCACAAATTAAATATCTGTCTTGCATAGCATGACAAAATCAGGTTCAGTATAACAATATGTGCAAATTGATGTTTTTTCTGGGAAAACAATTTGGTGCTGCAATTCAACAATACGGGACATTGATGGAGAAGCTTGAGCTGTTACAAAACACAATTGAACTGTCATATAGAACAACAATCTATAGAGGCATCAAATGGCAAACTCCAGGTCTGTAAAATCACATGTTAGAATTGTAGAAGAGAGGTGTAATCTACTCCAACATGTCAATCTTTACTGCTAATCGTATCAGGATGTATTGATTTACTAAAATACATGCTGTACTACCAGATTCATAAGCAGTCATTTCAGTATTACAGCTTCACTCAGTTCTTTTTCTCTCTTTTGATAAAATTGGTGCTATCATTCTTCCTTGAACAGACAGACAGATTCTATTATTCTATAGAAAGACACAGACTAGGTTCTATTATTATAAGGAAAGACACAGACTAGGTTCTATTATTATAAGGAAAGACACAGACTAGGTTTAATTACTTTTCCACTGACTTGAACTAGATCGTGCTGCTGTGCTCTTGTATTAAAGATGAGTAAGAGGTTGCATAGAGTTCTGTATCAAGATAGATAAAAACTAGCTCTATAATAAAAGAAAAACATCCTTCACCATGAACTCAGAGGTCAAGGTCAATACCTGTAACTCTGAAAAGCAGAAGATAATATCAATGTCATTACTGAGAGCATTAAGTCAAAGTCATGCAAACTTACCTGTAACTTTAGCAAGTGCTTCAGTAGAACCCAGAACATTGGTAGCTTTACAGGTGTACGTTCCGCCATCACCACTGTTAGCTTTATTGATCTTTAATCTTGATCCTCTTCTATTAAAAGGAAAGCAAATACACCAATATTTCATAAGTATTAAGATAATAGTACAGCATTTATCCTTCCCTCTCTATTTAAGCAATTAATGGCAACCTTTATATAATCTGTGGTACATGACCTGCTCTCTATAATTGGCAGTCAGGGAAACGTAACTCTACCCAATATTCTGTATCCATGGTAACATACCCCTCTCTATCAACTGTGATGACATATTGACTCCATCTCTAATTTGCATAGGCAAATCAATTTGTGTAATGTGACTAAACACCTTACTCTGTAACCATGGTAACATAGTCCATCCCACTGTGTAGCTATGGGTATTGACTCAGGCCCATTTACCTCTGTAGAGATTGGGCTATGGTACATTCTCATACTTTGTAGTCATGGGAAGATAACACATCCCAACCTTCTCTATTCTTCAGGTATATGATGGCCCTGCCCCATAATCTACAATCGTAAGAACATTTGCCCAGTCCATACCCTGCCCTCTGTTTAACCGTTGTTGTTCTTGAAAGTGTGCTAACTTACATGTTTATTAAAAAAATGTGCTGCAGCTTTAATGTTTCTTTATTTTATTATAGACGTAACTAAAAATAAAGTTCATGCTTACTTTGATGACTTTATTCGGACTCGCCGGGACCGTATCTCCTGTCCGTCTTTGAACCATGTAAACGCAGCATCAGGCTTTGATGATCTTATTCGACATCGTAATAATATTGGCCTTCCTGTTTTATATTTGCGTACTTTAATTTTTCGAAGAGTTGGTGGTTTACCTGTAAATTATATATAATGAACAATTAACAAAGTTTACCTGTAAATTATATATAACGAATAATTAACTAAGTAACAACATTAGACACTATATATATCACATACATACAAATAATAACATCAGAGGCCTTTTAGTGATTCTTAAGAAATCAAAGAGAGAGAAAAGCTAACTGGACTGATTGGTTGAAGTAATTATATTATAGATGTATGGACGTAATGATATTCTCATAATGTTTGTAATAAGCTAGAGACTGACAAAGATAGTAACAATGATGTAACAATCGATTCTGTCTTGCTGGAAGACAGATAATACTGTTCACGATATATTACACAACCTAGACAGAAAGAGAAATGATGAGAAATATAAACTTCTGTGAACACTGCACTGTCTACACTAATCAATAGGTACTTTTACTTCTAATTAGTAGACAGCTCTATATTGTGTTATATTGTCCCCTCCAACCAACACAGCAATAACAAGCCATTCATTTTCACCTTTAGGTCTGTAACAGAGGTCATTATTTATTTCAATGTTTCTACTAGGTTTCAAACCTGGGACCTCTAGCTTAACAGTCTGATACTAGACCAAGCATGCGTTAGAGAATTTCTCTCTTGTGGCCAATATTTACCCAGATTACATGTCATACAACTTGTTATAATAATACTATCAGAAGCAGTGTATTCAGTATAAACTTTTATTACAGACATGATACTGTCATGACATTGATAAAGACCCTCTAACTGGTAAGATGACGGGGTCTTGACCGTGTCAGGCCTAAGATGAGGACAATCTAAGTCCATTCAAGGATAAGATAAGGAGATTTCGACTTGTTCAAGTGTAAGATGAGGGAATACTGTCCCCTTTCAGCCATATAACCAGATTTCTACACATATAGTAATAAGATAAGCGCCTTCGAGGATAAAGATAATGGGATCTCAGACCCTCAAGAGAAAAGATGAGGGAATGTTTTGGGTTAAGACCATGAAGTTGTTGAATAATATTTATCAGCCTCACCAATAGCACCTTAAAAAGATTTCTGCTCAGATAGATTCTACAATCTCATCCCAAGGTAGTGCTAAATTGTCTCAGGGACACCAACTGTCAAAATGTGTCTTCTTCTCAAATGATAAAATAGCTGCACCTTATTGAGCTGCCTCCAGGACTGTACTTTCTAAACAGTACGGTTTGATTGGACAGGTCATAAGACAATTATACGTGCATCATTTAACATCATACCATTCATTTTATCAGCAGTAAAATACAGTCTTAGATTTCTATAATAATCCAATAATAACACTGGTGAAGTGTACAGAATATTTCTAGTGTTAGTGGAATAGGCTTGGAAAAATTTGTGGCCAGACGGGGGTTCGAACTCAGGTCTCTCCAAAATCTAGGTAGACAGTCTACCAAATGAACTACTTGGTCACTGCGATTGACACACTCCAATTCCTCTGCATTTCCTTAAGTCAGGGTAGGTCGGATACATGCATGGCCAGAACAGGGTTCAAACTCCAGACCTATGAACTCTAGAAACAGGCTCGACCAATGAGCTATCTGGTCACTGACCATAGACCTAGTCAAGTTCTGCTACAACATTCTATAATATATATATAGTGATATGTCAATGTTCTTTTATTTCTAATAGCAGTGAATCACTGTTATTGGTCAAATCTTAACTGCATCCCCTTCACAGGTAAATTTGAAGCATCATATACATGGATTTACTCCAATCAGTAATAGTACTGACAGTAGTGTTTCATTAAATTGCTGTGATTTATTACTAAACAGGAATGACAGGCCAAGTATTAAACTGTTCCATTGAATATTCCCTGAACCACTTTGGAATCTTCCCAAAACCATAAAAACCTAGCTACAATTAGAATCAATACAATAGACAATGTTGGGACTATTTCAGCAGTTTTCGTGGCTGTATGATGATGTTATTGGCCCTCCCATCTCCCCCGACAACCATAACATTATGCAGAGTCTAGGTTTCACACCAACTCACACATAACACATGACACATTGTCAAAATTTGCTGTGCTGCAAATTCCTGGGTTTGATTTCTTGAATAGCCTTCATCCTATTGTAACAACAATCCAGATATTGCATGTGTCAGCAAATCAAAAGCAAACGGTAACCTTATAGCTGACAGCTGAACTATTCAGTTACCCCTCCTAAATCATTTGGAATAAAGGTTCTTCCACACCAATGATGTACCAATGTCTTAAACTTTACCATAAAAATCTTCTCAAAATACTCCAATCTAAATGTCAATTAACTGAAACAGAAACGGCATCAAGATGTCCTTTATGTTTTATTAAAGCTCTGTATTCTAATCTCCATTAAGCTAACTTTATTGTATTTTTTTTCTTCCACTGTCTGGTTAAAAAGTACTGACTTGACATAAAGTAGTTTGAATCTGAATCCTACACACTTAAAAGCTCCTTCAGTAAAGAACTAAAATTCAGATTGTTATGTTAGCATTTTATTACACAACTCTGTAATACCAGTGTTCTACCTAGCATGCTTTGGTAAGGAGACAGACTGTTTCAGAGTGAGAGAGTGTGTGGGTAATATCAGAGAGTTACCAGCATGCTTTGGTAAGGTTTGGTAAGGAGACAGACTGTTTCAGGATGAGAGTAATATCAGAGAGTTACCAGCATGCTTTGGTAAGGTTTGGTAAGGAGACAGACTGTTTCAGGATGAGAGTAATATCAGAGAGTTACCAGCATGCTTTGGTAAAGAGACAGACTGTTTCAGAGTGACTGTAATACCAGAGTTCTACACAGCATGCCTTGGTTCTCATTGGTTCTGAAAAGTTGTGACTTGGTTCTCATTGGTTCTGTAAAATTGTGACTCAGTTCTCATTGGTTTTGTAAAATTGTGAATTGTGACTTGGTTCTCATTGGTTTTGGAAAGTTGTGACTTGGTTCTCATTGGTTCTGTAAAATTGTGACTCAGTTCTAATTGGTTTTGTAAAATTGTGAATTGTGACTTGGTTCTCATTGGTTTTGGAAAGTTGTGACTTGGTTCTCATTGGTTCTGTAAAGTTGTGATTTGGTTCTCTTGTGTGTTTAAAATTGTGTCTTGGTTCTCATTGGTTAAATAAGTTGTGACTCGGTTCTCAATGGTTCTGTAAAGTTGTGATTTGGTTCTCATTGTGTCTGTAAAATTGTTTCTTGATTCTCATTGGTTAAATAAGTTGTGACTTGGTTCTCAATGGTTCTGTAAAGTTGTGATTTGGTTCTCATTGTGTCTGTAAAATTGTGTCTGTGAGGTACCTATTAATTTCCTTCAGAAGGTTTGACTCCTCATTAAATCTCTTCAATAGTAATTCAGAAAGTTGGCAAATATTCTAATGGGTTGTGTATGTACACCATTATTTTTTAATGCACCTATCAGGAAGTGAACCTTCAGCTGTCGAGATATAATGAAATAAAACACATATGTATCCAGAAACATTCCCAGGTAGAAAGGCTATAAAGGGAGGGGTACACACGTAGGCTTATAAGTGAAGAAGGAAAGGTTAGATAATAGCAACCAATGTGTGATTCAAACTCAAGCTAATCAGTCTTATCAAGGGCAAATTTTCTCCACCTAACACTACACACTCTGGAAAATGTAACATATAATTGTATTTTAGTTTTGTGTGACAGGACCATATCTGCAAACATTTCACCAAATATCAAAATGTGTGTGGAATGTTTGTGTAGAGAGCGGGGGTGGTGATCATACACTGTCTACCCGTTCAGGTATAAGCATTGCTAAAACAGGTCTATTAGCCCTCACATTCCCCATTGTACAGTATTTCACTAACATCACACATGTATAGGGTTCTACATAAATAGCAATACAGAATGTCATTGAGGTAGTATATCATACACTACACACATCCACCATGGGACTTTCCTTAAATATCTCTGTATAGCTAGTCATTCATAAAAATATCAAAAATGCAAATAAGATTATAAGCTCGCCCCCACATAATTCATACTGCTTTACCCTAGCGGACAGGTAGAGCTAAAACAGGACACAAATTATTACTTTGAACTTTAAATTTAAAGCAGGAGAATTCCAACAAAGGATCGGCTGTGATGTAATGAAGTGTGGACTGAAGTCTCCAGTAATCTATACAAGCACAACACCATCACAACACCTTAGGAAACAGATCCATCCCGATAATGTTAAACAAAAAGTTGGTGGTTAGCTTACTTTATGATGAATATCTCTTGCTACATTAACACCATAATTGTGATTTGGTTTCCTTCTTGTTGCCCTAGCTTGAACCATATTTAGAAAATAAAACACTGGCAACCTTAATTCTAAGACTCTCTTGTCCATAGCAACATTCTGATTCCCTGTTAACAAAATCTCTCTTGTCCATAGCAATATTCTGATTCCCTGTTAACAAAAACTCTCTTGTCCATAGCAATATTCTGATTCCCTGTTAACAAAATCTCTCTTGTCCATAGCAACATTCTGATTCCCTGTTAACAAAATCTCTCTTGTCCATAGCAATATTCTGATTCCCTGTTAACAAAATCTCTCTTGTCCATAGCAATATTCTGATTCCCTGTTAACAAAAACTCTCTTGTCCATAGCAACATTCTGATTCCCTGTTAACAAAAACTCTCTTGTCCATAGCAATATTCTGATTCCCTGTTAACAAAAACTCTCTTGTCCATAGCAACATTCTGATTCCCTGTTAACAAAATCTCTCTTGTCCATAGCAATATTCTGATTCCCTGTTAACAAAAACTCTCTTGTCCATAGCAACATTCTGATTCCCTGTTAACAAAATCTCTCTTGTCCATAGCAACATTCTGATTCCCTGTTAACAAAAACTCTCTTGTCCATAGCAACATTCTGATTCCCTGTTAACAAAAATTCTCTTGTCCATAGCAACATTCTGATTCCCTGTTAACAAAAACTCTCTTGTCCATAGCAACATTCTGATTCCGATTCCCTGTATTCTGATTCCCTGTTAACAAAATCTCTCTTGTCCATAGCAACATTCTGATTCCCTGTTAACAAAAACTCTCTTGTCCATAGCAACATTCTGATTCCCTGTTAACAAAAATTCTCTTGTCCATAGCAATATTCTGATTCCCTGTTAACAAAATCTCTCTTGTCCATAGCAATATTCTGATTCCCTGTTAACAAAATCTCTCTTGTCCATAGCAATATTCTGATTCCCTGTTAGCAAAAACTCTCTTGTCCATAGCAATATTCTGATTCCCCGTTAACAAAATCTCTCTTGTCCATAGCAATATTTTGGTTACTTCTTTACAAAAACTCTCCTGTCCATAGCAATATTTTGGTTACTTCTTTACAAAAACTCTCCTGTCCATAGCAAGATTTTCATTCTCTATTCACAAGGACAGGATATATTATCCACTGCAACACCTCCCTTTAACCTGGCTGTCCATAGCAACACCACCCTGTCCATAGCAATTTCTAACATCCTGTTCTTAGTAATAATTCGTCCTATAACATATACCCTAGAAGATTCATATTGTTATACCTAACATTTGTAATAGAATATCTTATGTTATTGTGGAACCAGGACTTGAAAATGACAGTTTATATAAGTTATAATTCCACCCCTAAGTACCGTGTGAATTACAAATATATATACAACACCTGGATACCTAGAATATTTTACCTGCAATTTTGTCCACCTGTCTAGCCCACCTGTACAGGTATGTAAACCTGTTAAACATCAACACAATCATCATCATGTTGTGTAACACCACTTAATAATTTTTTTTTTCTCTCACATTACTCCCACATGTAATGATGCATATATTTACAGTAAGGGAAGGCTCCTTTGCCACTAACAAAGCATCACAAACATTTTCACATGTCAACAAGTATGATGCTGATCCTTGTCCAAAGTAAAAAATAATAATCACTTCAACAAATATTGTTTGATGAATATCTTAGAAAATGGATCGGATAACTGACTTCACATATATAAATCTTCTCTATGTCTTAACAGTGTGTTTATCTCCTTAGTCATTCTGCTACAAGGACCTTAAAACTGATCATTAAAAAAACAGTGTTTTTTTTTTAGATTTTTAGCAAAAACCTGAAATATCAAAAGCCCATGGCAATGTTGGAATTTTAGATTTTGTAACAAAATATCTACTATCCAATGTATATCTAAAATGGTTCAGGATGATTAAAATTTTCATTTTTTTATTAATGTAGCAAAACGTTCAGATCATTGATATATTTAGATTTTTAGGTTTTTTAATTTGATAGTTTTAAACACTCTGACGTAGAATTCAAATTGCAATTAAGGATAATTCAGTAAGTAGCCAGTTAGGAACAAAAGCAAGTAGAGAGAACCATATTCACTGCTTTAACCCACTCCCATAACGGATCTTATCTCTCATCATTTATAGATAGAATATTAAAAACTGTTTTGATGATATCAAATATCTCCATATTACCTGATAAAAGTTATACTATAAGTAAGGACATTTGTTTGATAAATTTTACATAACTTATGACTACCATTAATACAAAGTTTTAGTCTAAAACTTTATCTTTAAATTTTTACTTTCACTTAATTTATATGTGACTTTTAATCATTTACAAACAAATTTTTGATATTGTTATATACTGATGACATTTCAAATTTTCAATGGTGTAATAATTATATATACATATATAGAGACATAAATCATAAAGATTATAACAAACACAAGAGCTAAGCATATGAGCTTTCATTGCAACATGTATATTACTTAAGTTATCACAACTATTACTGAATTTTTACTAAGTAAATGTATAGTTTTAAAGTAGTTCATATACCATTTTACTTTTAGTGAGTTCATTAGGTGTATAAATGTTTAGTTAGTGTATTTATCATAAATTATGTATCAATTTTTTTTTGTCATTATATTTAACTTTAATTCACCAACTGACTTGATAACCTAAATAAAATTTACATCCTATTATATAAAAGGCCCGAAGACATGATATTTTAATATCATCAAAAACTGATAAAGGTGTTAATGAAAGTGAGTCCCAGAACACAGACAAAAATGTTGAAAAATCTGGGACAAATTCTAATAATTTACATCTGTATCATGATTTCAGAAAAATCTTCTTGTCATTCAGACGAAATATTTCAGCAGATCTATTTTTAGACAAATTAAGGATGCTAATGTATTCTCAATCTTTCAGTTACAACAATATGTAAATTCTCTGAAGCTGTTACTCTGAAATTTTAAGAATGTTTTATCTCTAGCATGTGTCATTCTTATACCTTGTTATACAGGAAGTGTTTGTATACAATCTTCCTTACAACATATATTGTAAAAATGATTTACCTTTAAAATGAGAATCCTTGAACATGTATATAATCATCATATTATGTAGATGAAAATATGAATTTAACTTTAAAATTCATCACAGTAAAATAGGTTATTTTGTTGTTTGTTTCAATCAAAGTTAAATACGGTTCAAGAAAAAAAATCACAATGTGTTCCTAATTATATTTCAAAATCAACTCTTAAACTACAGAAAGAAAAATATCTTGTATTCTAATTTACCCCTTTGTTTAGCTCCCATTGTTTCCTGAAGCAATGATGCACGTCTGATTTCTGTATATCCTTTTTCAGCTCAGTGGGCAATGGGTTGTAATCTCAATGCAAGTTGCGACTTTCCAGTTAATGTCAGTGGCTGGCTAATTCAGCAGAACATCAGTCTTTTTATAGTACATGTATATTCAACACTGACATACTATCAGATCAATCATTTTACCAAGTGAAGTAAAAACATGATCAACTATTTTTCAGATGAACATTTGAAGTACATATAGCTTGCTTACACAATGTTTTAAGAGACTGCTAAAACTACATGTTTCAGTAATCTAATAATAAAACAAGGATAAACACAAAAGACAGTCTGACAGCAGATATCTGCCCTACTTTGTTCACTTCAAACGTCCACCAACTACTTCAGTATAACTTAACTATATTTAAAAACCAGACAATCAAATTAAAGCAAAAATATTTTCCTAAGAAGAAAAGATCCATTACAATTTCTCAGTTTCTGTTCAAATAGCAAAATTCCAAATCCTATAGGCTTGCATAAACCATGTTCTAAAGTCCCGTTTTTTTAGATTAATGAAATTAAAACAGTGCTAAAGACTCATTAAACAAACTAAGAACCTGATTTTGAATAATTGACAAATGAAAATATCCATGAGACATTAAAGATTTGTCATGATCTGCTGAACCAACAGATTATAACTGGGCTCATTTACCGCTAAATGCCACCAGTTCAACACTTTTGAAATGAATTTTCTAACTTTGGTCCAGTTTCCCTCAAAAGATTTACCTTGCCGACTACTGATGTAATTTGTTTAAAAGATATTTTCTGAAATGTTCGACAAATTCTCTCATGTAACTGATAACCCTAAAGGCAGTATATGTTATTTATATGTCAAATAGTAACATATATCCATTAATACCTATATAAAGAAAGACTTATCAACTATATACTTTACCTTTAATTTACTAGATCAGTGCAATACATACAGTACATACAGAGGGTGGGGCGAGTCACAGCAGTACATACAGAGGGTGGGGCAAGTCACAGCAGTACATACAGAGGGTGGGGCGAGTCACAGCAGTACATACAGAGGGTGGGGCGAGTCACAGCAGTACATACAGAGGGTGGGGCGAGTCACAGCAGTACATACAGAGGGTGGGGTGAGCCACAGCAGTACATACAGAGGGTGGGACGAGTTATAGAATTACATACATAAGGTGGGGCGAGTCACAGCAGTACATACAGAGGGTGGGGCGAGCCACAGCAGTACATACAGAGGGTGGGACGAGTCACAGCAGTACATACAGAGGGTGGGGCGAGTCACAGCAGTACATACAGAGAGTGGGGCGAGTCACAGCAGTACATACAGAGGGTTGGACGAGTCACAGCAGTACATACAGAGGGTGGGGCGAGTCACAGCAGTACATACAGAGGGTGGGACGAGTCACAGCAGTACATACAGAGGGTGGGGCGAGTCACAGCAGTACATACAGAGGGTGGGGTGAGCCACAGCAGTACATACAGAGGGTGGGACGAGTTATAGAATTACATACATAAGGTGGGGCGAGTCACAGCAGTACATACAGTTGGTGGGGCGAGCCACAGCAGTACATACAGAGGGTGGGACGAGTCACAGCAGTACATACAGAGGGTGGGGCGAGTCACAGCAGTACATACAGAGAGTGGGGCGAGTCACAGCAGTACATACAGAGGGTTGGACGAGTCACAGCAGTACAAACAGAGGGTGGGGCGAGTCACAGCAGTACATACAGAGGGTGGGACGAGTCACAGCAGTACATACAGAGGGTGGGGCGAGTCACAGCAGTACATACAGAGGGTGGGGCGAGTCACAGCAGTACATACAGAGGGTGGGGCAAGTCACAGCAACAGCAGTACATACAGAGGGAGGGGCAAGTCACAGCAGTACATACAGAGGGTGGGGCGAGTCACAGCAGTACATACAGAGGGTGGGGCAAGTCACAGCAGTACATACAGATGGTTGGACGAGTCACATCAGTGCATGCAGACACAAGTCACAGTTGTACATACTAAGAAGGGTACAGAGTACTCTGAAGGATCTCAAATATTATTAGGGAGCAAGGTTGTGTGGCTGTACAAATTCCTGTACTTGCTAGGTTTTGTAAAAGGCCTAAAGGAGAGCCCTTGTGTGTAAACTTTTGTGAGGGGCCTAAAACAATCTCTATATGAGAAATTGCCTTAGGGACCTCACTGTACATAGATTTTACCTACATCAACACTACAGTACATGTACAATGCATGGTTCAAAACACTTCTAAGGTCAAGTACCAATGAAACTGCACCCTCGCCTAACTTGTCAAGTGGTGGTCAGTGTTTCTGGAAAACAACTTAATACACTTCAACAAGCATGTATATACCACTTCATATACCTCCTGTCCTCGTGTCCAACAAAAAATAGTGCACAATGTAAATAGTGGTGAACACCATTCCTACCTTTTTTCTCAAGATCTTCCATATTACAATCCTCAGTCAACTTCACAACCTCTACGATTCACAAGAATTGCATAAGTTCAAGTACAAATTCCATATCTATATAAAAGATATTTAATCCTTTTTTGTATAGAAAAATTTAAGTCTTAAGACAAACTACTTCCATGCCTGTCTGTAATATTCTTATGCTGTTTGATCTTGAGAACAAAACTGTGAAATATGTCTAAACTTACACACTGAATGGACACTTTAGGCCTCTAAACACAAAAATGTGAAATTGAAAGAGATATTAGCTCGAAGGTGACTTGACAACTGTAGTCTGATACAGAGCCTCTGTATGGTTGGTGTATCTCTTTTATTGTATAAACTTGAGCTCTAAAAAGAAATTAGACCTGTAATTTTCTAGTCTAATTACTAAATATCTTTTACAAGGAAAATGAAAACCAGTAGTCAAGTTTACTAGTGATTGAAGTACCCATAATTCAGCACGCTGTGGGAGGAAAAGGTTGACTGCTCCACAATACTCTGTTGGCAGCAAATAGTGTGTCTTGTATCATCCCATCCTACTATCAAAAGTAAAAATACACCCATACAAGGTAAGGAAGACACTATAATAGACACACGGGAACAGCCACCATCCCTAATTGTTCAGCAAATATCTTCTTTTATTAATATATTAATCGGTATATCTTGATACTGTATTTAACAATTTGCTTAATAATGAAACTATCATTTACCAACTGTATAAGTTTAAAAACAAAAACTTTCTTATGAAAAAGGTACTTTTATCAAATTCTTTATCTTGCTCGCTCCAAAAGTGCTGGAGGTTACAATAACAGAAAATATTGTGTTAAGATGTACATGAAATGTCAATCTTCCTGTTCAGAGAGAGATAGTAAAAAATTGGCTGAAAAATATTCCATTTGACACGAAATTTAAAGCCATTTTGAAAGTTTTGAACATGAACACACTTCGGCCTGCCGCACTCTATGTAACCATGGGTATCTGATAGCATGGTTACAATTTAGTAATGTCTGAAACAAACTGCTGGAGGCTAGACAAATACATCTCAACTAGTTTGATCTGACTCTACATTGGGGATAGAGTGTATGATACCTGCAGCAACCAAATACAGTGAACACACAGACATTACAAGACCACCTGTTAAAACAAGAAAATGTTTCATCAGATAGCTATGAATCTCTAAACCTCTGTAGTCTGGTTAGTCTCACCAGTGTCTGAATCCGAGTACAATTCTAGGCTAAAGCAGGAACACTCCACACTCAGCCTTAGACTGTGAGCCCAAACAGGATCTGATCTAAGCCCAGGTCAAAGCTGGAATAGAAAAGTTCCATACCCAGACTTCTTAATCTGTGGGCCCTACCACAGTTAGATCTAAGTACAAGTACTGGCTGAAATAGGAAGGTTCCACAGTCAAGCCTGTTCACCCAGACAGAGTCTGGTCTGAGTATAGGTCATGGCTGAAATAGTAAGCTAAGGTTCCAAAATCAAGCCTATGGCCCCACACATGGTCTAATCTGAGTACTGATCCCGGCTGGAATAAGAAGGATCCACAGTCAATCCTGTGGGCCCAGACAGAGTCTGGTCTGAGGACAGGTCCTGGTTAGAACAGTAAGTTAAGATTCCACAGTTAAGCCTGTGGGCCCAGACAGAGTCTGGTCTGAGGACAGGTCCTGGTTAGAACAGTAAGTTAAGATTCCACAGTCAATCCTGTGGGCTCAGACAGAGTCTGGTCTGAGGACAGGTCCTGGTTAGAACAGTAAGTTAAGATTCCTCAGTTAAGCCTGTGGGCTCAGACAGAGTCTGGTCTGAGGACAGGTCCTGGTTAGAACAGTAAGTTAAGATTCCACAGTTAAGCCTGTGGGCCCAGACAGAGTCTGGTCTGAGGACAGGTCCTGGTTAGAACAGTAAGTTAAGATTCCACAGTCAATCCTGTGGGCTCAGACAGAGTCTGGTCTGAGGACAGGTCCTGGTTAGAACAGTAAGTTAAGATTCCACAGTTAAGCCTGTGGGCTCAGACAGAGTCTGGTCTGAAGACAGGTCCTGTTTAAAAAAATAAGCTAAAATATCTAAGTGACTAGGATTATCACCACACATTATTAAGTAGCACTCGACAGTGAAGGTTTTATAAAACACAAACCAAAGAAGACTGTGTATCCTGTGAGATTGATAAGGAGTACCTTAACCTACTTCTCCCTAAATGTATCAAATAAAAATTTTCTGATATTCAATTAAATCTTCAGTTTATCTACAAGTTGGATACAATGTTAGTTTACAATGTTCTTTGTAGGTTTCTAATTGCTCAGATTGTTTCACCAGATGGTTAAACTTCGCACAAGCTGTAAGAAAACCTCAAGATATATGATTTATGTCAAAATCTTTTTAAGACACTTCAAAATTTTATATCATTTTTCTGTGATAACACAAATTCTTCTAAGCTCCTGGACCTGTAGCTGAACGACTTGAAACAATATGGCTACTTAAGGCACTTTACCCAGTGTTATATCTCTTTATGAATAATCATCACCAATTCAGAAACCAATCACAAGACAGTCAAGTAATAAGCACTTGGCTCAAATGGTTAAAATATCATCTTTAAAAAATAGACCCCATTTAACATTGATAAAAAAAGTGTTGAGATTGTTAAGGTATTTAATTACTGGTCTGCTGGAGACTGTATATTGTGGCTGACAGTGAATCACTTTGTGGTGATACATGACAGGGTGCTAACCCACATAATACCCTCTCTCAGACAAGTAAGTCAGGCCAGTTTATTGTGCTCCCTCTTCCTAAACAGCTGCTCAGACCTAACATTTCTGTGATTAAATGTCTTCATGCCTTCAAAGGCACTGTGCTAAAATTGAGATGAAAATGGTTAAATCTTTTGCGGCACTTGTCACAGAGCAGAAATACATCAGGCTTAAAAAACACATTCAAATCAACCACATCAGAGACTGCAACCAGACAAATTTTGCAGGAACGGAATTGAAAATTTTGAAAATCAAATTATTCTATCTTTGAAAGTTTGAAGTTAGGATTGTGTATTGATCTGTGTGTTTGTAGTGTCTGGAAACATGAAGAGACAGGAATGCTGAGAGGGATGTAAATGGTAGCTGGTTAAAGCCAGCTTGTAGAGTCGCTGTGAAATCAATTCTTACTACACCAGTCTGGCTTTGCAACCAAAAGGTCCATGTATGTGCCTGAATGATACCTGGGCTAATGTTGTTGTTTTTCAGGTTAGAAAATGTAATTTCCCCAACCAACAGAGTTCATCACAGTGTTTCCAAAGTACAAGCAGCTCCTCTGGGATAGACAGGAGCAGTTTAACAGCTGTAGCCACTATATACCAAATCTTATTGGAGCTTATCAAGTTTTTGGAATCTATGCAGATACTTCTGAACATCCTAGATTTTAATCCTATCCACCTTGTTTTTTCTCTTGAGACAAACTTCCAAAAATAAACTCTGATTATCAACAACTTTGGTATACCACAAGCTTCATTTCCTTTCTCCCTCCCTCTCTCTCTCCCTCCCTCCCTCTCTCTCTCTCTCTTTCTCTCTCTCTTGCATATTAATTTAATAAAATTGTTGGTACACCAACATGTATCACCTGATAGTAAAATTCAATTTCTGAATTGAATCAATTATATAGCCCCTAGGAAACATCTAACAACCCAGCCCTATCTAGACCTTCCAAACTTTCTGTCTGAAATCATTTACCACGCCAGTGGTACTTGCGGATGTCTCCTTGTGCCAAGCGGGTGTCCATTTCATGGGTCCTCACAGACTTCCATAGCAGTCCAACATGTCCTCCATATTACTGGTCAACAGGTCCACAGAGAGTTTCCAACCACAGGCAAGTGTAAAAATCTTGGGTCCTAACTTATGGAGTTTCCTGATCAATATTCCACCATGGCTAACAGACTTGCCTGTTCCCTTGCCTCATGGGGCCCATTTCCTGAATATTTACGATTCCTTGTTAGAAATATCAATATCCAAGATTTAAAACAGTGTTCTGAATTAATCCCGTGACCAGAACATATAGAAGTCCTGCTACAAGACCATTCAAATCCAGCGCAGCTCAAACCTCCATACAAGGTCTAGGCAAAGCAACAAGCTTTTACAATCTGCCCATGAAATACAACAGCTCAATCAATTCTGACATTTTATGGATTTTTCTACAAACTGCCCTGTGCAGGAAATAAACAACTTTTGAATGATTTTTGAAAAATAATATTTAAGTGCAGATTTAGTATGATGCATGTCAGTCAACTTTATTGACATTGCAATGTGCATGAAGATAAATATTGCTGCACAAGCCAATGAACATGTATTCTCGGGGCCGACATATATGTAATGCACAATTGCTCATGGTTGATTATTGGCCTTACACAATACAAATAATATTCATACAAATTTTACAAAGCACACTGGGTCACACAGTCAGACGATTGTATAATGCACATACATTATGTAGATACGTTTCTGTAGACTTCAATCTATATCTTAATTTAATATAGATTTGATGTCCATATTTCCTGTACAGCAAATGTGTTTGGTCAAATTATACCTTAATAGAATTCCAGGCAGCTACAATGTAAACTTTGAGAAAACAAACCACAATTGTATTTGTGATCATGTTTTATCACTAGCTTCCTCATTATACATGCTCATACGTCTAAATAGAACCTCAAGGAGATTATATGTTGGAGGCCCTGACCACCTACTGGGGACAGTACAGGACCACCTGCATGGCACTGTTCAAATCTATCCAGTATTGTTCACAAAATAAATCATCAAAAACATTAAACAGTATTTATTTAAGAAAGTTGAAGCTTGAGTGATGTTTATTTTTCCACTCCTTTTATGGGTAGAATAATCCAGATGGTCAACAAGAGATGACTAATGGCTATTAGGTAATTTGACAAGTGTACTAAGTCAGTCTATATGTACTTACTAAGCTAGGCTAAATCCCTACTTGGACCTCATGTGTCGGGCCCTAATCACACTGAGACCCTTGTACTCAACACCCACAGGACACAGTGCTTGGCAGTGAGCATATCATGTCGAATACAGAATTTCAAGATCTGCAGTACCTAATCTACAGGTGGTCTTCAACACAATCATTGAAAGTTATCCCATTCCTGGACTGACACAACATTTGGAACAATGTTAAAGAATCAGAGTCTGCAAGAAAGCAATCATAAGGGACCATGGGCTAAAACTAGGTTCAACAGAGGAATATTGTGGTACAACAGGCTAAAACTAGGTCCTACAGAGGAATATTGTGGTACAACAGGCTAAACCTAGGTCCTACAGAGGAATATTGTGGTACAACAGGCTAAAACTAGGTCCTACAAAGGAATATTGTGGTACAACAGGTTAAAACTAGGTCCTACAGAGGAATATTGTGGTACAACAGGCTAAAACTAGGTCCTACAGAGGAATATTGTGGTACAACAGGCTAAAACTACGTCCTACAAAGGAATATTGTGGTACAACAGGCTAAAACTACGTCCTACAAAGGAATATTGTGGTACAACAGGCTAAAACTAGATCCTACAAAGGAATATTGTGGTACAACAGGCTAAAACTAGGTCCTACAGAGGAATATTGTGGTACAACAGGCTAAAACAGAAAATTGTGGTACCGAAGGCTAAAACAGAAAATTGTGGTACAACAAGCTAAAACAGAAAATTGTGGTACCACAGGATATCGTGGGTGCAAGTGCCACACAACCACCATAGGTTTACCATAGAACAATCACAGTCTTCTTATAGAACTATCATAGTGAAGATACTTCAGGATTGGTAAGGGACATCCAAAGCAGTACCACACAGTGTCACATGCTACTACAAGCCACCTGAGGTTCTACAGGAGTAGGATTGTGCTCTACCGACCTGTAATTGGATATAAAATGCTATGACATAACCATTGTATTGCTCCATGAATAACCAGGGTCAATTTGAGGTAGAGTTTCATTGTAGCAGCTGGTGGCTACCTCATTGAACAACATACAGGAGGCCCAACACATACTGTCCATTGCAATTAGGGTAAAGTGTCTTGCCAAGGACCACAATGGCAGACATCAATTTGATTTTTAGCTTCCTAAGAAAGACAAACCACCAAAGGTAGTGATCTTCAAACTTTACCATTGATGTTGTTCACACTGTACAAGCAGGGTATCACAAAAGAAGTGTACAGAACAGGATCCTTCACAACTAAATAGGGCTAAAACGGATCCCTATAGCCCAACAGGACTACCACAATGTTGTGATGATTATGTTAGCATGAATCTGGGGTAGCGCTGTCCCTTCCAGACTAATTACTAGGTTGTGTGTGGTTCTATAATCTATCAGTAATAATAGGTAGTATAAGCTATTTACCACAAGGAGACACCCAAAGTGTTCTGCCATATACCTCATCTCTTGCCAAAATGTTCACTACAATTTAATGATCTTACTCCAAACATTCATATAACAGACACGAAAACTATTTGGATAAACTCAAACCAGCACATGTCCATTCCACATTTAGCATTTTCCCCTTCCTAACGAAAAGTCTAAACACTTTAATCCAAAATTAGAACATCAGATCTGAAGTCCAACCACTTTCACATCATTTTAGAACCACCAACATAGCCTTAATGTGTTGTGGTGTATTCTGTTAAACAGGTGGTCAAAGCTAAGAAATATACCATGCTCACTCCTAACTACCCACCTCCCCATGTTATTTCCGACTGACAGGAATACATTGGTTATCAGACAGCCCTGTTGATCCCTACCTAGCCACTAACCTTTAGGACACTAGAGTGGATTAGGGTGGGAATCTCTCACTTTACCATTCCTATCTCAGATACCTAACCTTTCTAGACACCAGAGTGGATTAGGGTGAGAATCTCTCATCTCGGATACCTAACCTTTCTAGACACCAGAGTGGATTAGGGTGAGAATCTCTCACTTTACCATTCCTATCTCAGATACCTAACCCTTCTAGACACCAGAGTGAATTAGGGTGAGAATCTCTCACTTTACCATTCCTATCTCAGATACCTAACCTTTCTAGACACCAGAGTGGATTAGGGTGAGAATCTCTCACTTTACCATTCCTATCTCAGATACCTAACCTTTCTAGACACCAGAGTGGATTAGGGTGGGAATCTCTCACTTTACCATTCCTATCTCAGATACCTAACCTTTCTAGACACCAGAGTGGATTAGGGTGAGAATCTCTCACTTGTAATAAGATGATAAAGCCATCAGCAATATCAACAAGGAGATATGTGGTAACGTAGACAGTTGGAAGAGCCACAGACACATTAGTGTGGTATCATCCAACAGTATCAGAAAAAAAGAAAGGATGAACAAGTCCCTTCTATACTGCGATACACACCTCATACAATAGGCAAGGATGTTCCTGCTAACCCTGGGGGGAAGGGATTTCATATCAAAGATAGGCCAACATACCTAACTGTTGTAAGAAGTGTGATGTCAGCTGCTATTGGTTCAGAATGGCTAACCTTGAGGGATTGCCACCAGAACCAAAACAGTTGACTGAAGTTACATTGAATAAGGAACCTCACCAAAAGCTAGACAAACAGGTTTTGATATCAATCTGATATGTGTATTCGGTGCAATAGCTTGATGGGTGCTAAAACTGTACATGAAGCTACAAACAGCAAAGTCTGGGTTGCAACATAACTTGTAAATGTTCGTTAGCACCTGCCATCTATACTTAATATTAAAGACATGTTTCCTGGTGTGTTCCTTCCAACAACAGGAACAGGCAATTGATGAAGATTGCCTTACAACACGTAACCCCCCTACAGTGAACTCAACTGGCCTCCAAAAACCATTGTTGATGGGGGAGGAGGATTAATGGGAGGGAGAACGCCTGTAATGTACTACACACCTGTCCTGTACAGCACCTGAACTACCTTATTTCTGACCCTTACCTCTGATCTCTTACCTTATTATATCAGTGCAATGACCGACACTATTTAAACAGATTCAAAACTTCAAACCTTGATACATCTATGTAGTTACACAGCATTTTCAGACAGTTACAAAGAACTCATCTCCAGTCACAATAATGTAGCATTTTCAAATTGACTGAATAGAGTCACTGACTCAATACATCATTAAAAACAGTCATACACTTAATACAACATCAAATATAGAGTTACTGACTCAGAGTCTAATATAGTCACTGACTCAATGCTGTATTTAACACATAATACCTGATACAGAATCATTAACATAATGCAGCATTTGATATTGCTATTGACTCAATAGAGTTTTGATACAGTAATTAACATAGCTTATACAGCATCACTGACTCCATAGAAAGGCACAGACTGAACACAGATTCATGGTCACTGTTTAAATATACTGTAGGATATGACCAACCCAATATTGAATTTAGGGTTGAATATTGTGAGTTACTGACTAAATAGACTGCCGTGAACTAAAAAACAACCAACAGAATACTGGTTTAAAGTATTCACAGTAGCCAACTACACCAATGTGTAAAATCATTCTTTAAAAGAGCGAGCTACACAATCGGTGATAAGTTCAAGATGAAACTGCTTATATACAATTTGTATTGTCATTTCTGTGTATGTTTTCCATTTGTGTGTTCCGCCGTACTCTAGCAATGCTCTCTAGGATACTTTGGCAGGCCGTTGAGGAATCAGGTAAAACAGATTATACTGTGTACACTACAGGAGGCAAGTATTGCCAAAATCTACCACCACCCAATACATGATGGCGCTGGCACTGTAGACACCTAATACGTGGCAGCACTGGGGGAAACACATGCTCCCTTGTGATACTAAAAGTCTGATCAAAATGAAAGAAAAAAAACCAGTTTGAATCATCAAATCATCACTGGTAAGTATTATATTTTCATTAACTTCAATCAAGAAAAACAGAAACACACCCCTGGTAATACCATTTGCTCAGCATGTCCATGAAGGTTTCAAGCACAGTCCATCGCCCATCACCTGCCATGTTAGAATCCCAACTAGCGGTCACAGGTGTGAGAGTACCAGGTAAGCTCTGGGCACAGGTGCTGACCAGGATGGAATGGAAGGAGGTCCAAATTCTAGGGCACTAGGGCAATTTCAGTGAATGAAAAGGATAAACAGAAAGGTTTGGGAGTTCCTGTTTTAAAAATGTGTCCCGGGAAATTTAAGGGAAAGATTGGCAGAGATCCAGTGAGAAAACAGAAAACAGGCAAAGTACAATAGGAATAAGAAAGAGAAGATCAGTAGACATAACAATGGCCAGAGAGGGGCTTTGGTTCAATGGACAACCAGTCAACAGACAGTGGCAGAGTGCACGGCTTCTACATTAGGTCAAACAGTAATACAGCGAGTGGCAGGGAAAGTCCTCCTCTTAGTGGATATATCATCAACACACCTGTAGATATTGTTGATTTGTATAAGTCATAACACATTGCCAATTCATTAATACAACTCTGACATAGACAGGCAGTCTTACCCACCAGCTACAGCTGACAGCCAAAGCATGCAACAACACATGCATCATCAAGTAAATTGATATTGCAATCTTGCAGATTTTTCATTTCTTTCTCATGGTAAAATCTTGGAATATTTCCTTGCCTTCTTTGATCCTGGTATTTATAGAAACAAGCAATGTGAAAAGAATAAATAATATTGGCAATTATATAAACACGAGTATCACTACCTGGCAATGACTGTAACTTTTCCTATAAATGATTAACATTAATTTCAATTTTAGGAATGGAAACAGCTTGCGGTAATGTTTGAATCTGAGATTTATTTACAAACAGAAATGATAAGTACCTGTTGCAGGTGTTAGTGCGGTATACCACAGAACCCTTTTTATCACGTAGCTATATCATCAGAAGACTGTGGTCGAACCTACCCCTATTAACCTGTATCTGTCCAACTCTCTTTTGTATACTTCATTACCCAAATTAAAAAAGAAGTATTTGCCCTTCAGCATAGTTAAGACAATGTAAATTTGGTTAGTGTATCTATATAAACCTGGTACTAACAGTCGGTATGGTCTATAGTTAAGAAGGTATTATAGTATATAAAAATATATATAACATATATTATATCATTTACATTTTGAGGTAAGTAGTAAACTATGTATGGCTTCAATGTAAATTACATAGAGGTGGGGAAAAAACTGATTAATCCCTTCCCATTAAAACTAAACACAGTGTGGAAGTTTTACCATCTAAATCAGATGGCCGAAGTGAACCTGAACACACTTTTCTTCTGTTCCTTTACATGTGTGAATAATTGATGTGGTTACCTACTTGAATCAGAAACATACCTGGCTGCTCTGTAAAATCTTTAAACAAGCATTAACACAATGATGTATCTTCTAATGAATCAATACAAACCTGCAGTAAGACAGCTGGAAGTCAGCATGACGTAAAGTATAGTTACTGTAAGTTAAATGTGACTTCAGATAAGGTGCTATAAAATATAGTTACTGTAAAATAAATAAAGCTACAGACAGGGTGCTGTAAAATATAGATACGGTAAGATAAATGTGGTTTAAAATTGGGTGCTGTAAATTGGGTTATGGTAAGATAAAAGTGGCTTAAGATAAGGTGCTGTAAAACTTTGCTACTGTAAAATAAAGTTGGCTTAAAATAAAGTGCTGTAAAACTTTGCTGCTGTAAAATAAAAGTGGCTTAATATAAGGTGATGTAAAACTTTGCTAATGTAAGATAAAAGTGTCTTAAGATAAGGTGCTGTAAAATTTTGCTAATGTAAGATAAAAGTGGCTTAAGATAAGGTGATGTAAAACTTTGCTAATGTAAGATAAATGTGGCTTCAGATAAGGTGATGTTAAACTTTGCTAATGTAAGATAAATGTGGCTTAAGATAAGGTGATGTAAAACTTTGCTAATGTAAGATAAAAGTGTCTTAAGATAAGGTGATGTAAAACTTTGCTAATGTAAGATAAATGTGGCTTTAGATAAGGTGATGTTAAACTTTGCTAATGTAAGATAAATGTGGCTTAAGATAAGGTGATGTAAAACTTTGCTAATGTAAGATAAATGTGGCTTAAGATAAGGTGATGTAAAACTTTGCTAATGTAAGATAAATGTGGCTTAAGATAAGGTGATGTAAAACTTTGCTAATGTAAGATAAATGTGGCTTAAGATAAGGTGATGTAAAACTTTGCTAATGTAAGATAAATGTGGCTTAAGATAAGGTGATGTTAAATTTTGCAAATGTAAAATAAAAGTGGCTTTATATAAGGTGCTGTAAAACTTTGCTAATGTAAGATAAATGTGGATTAAGATAAGGTGATGTAAAACTTTGCTAACGTAAGATAAATGTGGCTTCAGATAAGGTGATGTTAAACTTTGCTAATGTAAAATAAAAGAGGCTTTATATAAGGTGCTGTAAAACTTTGCTAATGTAAGATGATAAATGTGGATTAAGATAAGGTGATGTAAAACTTTGCTAATGTAAGATAAATGTGGATTAAGATAAGGTAATGTTAAACTTTGCTAATGTAAGATAAAAGTTGCTGTAAGATGGCAGTGTTGTAAGAGCTTGTAGCTGTAAAATCTTGTTGCTGTGAGACAAACATAATTGTTACATACTGATGTAGGATTGTTGTGATGTAGATTAAGATACTGTGTTGCTACACTTAATAATGTGTGGGATTAAACAATGATGAAAAATCCCCTACTTTTTGTCAAATAATACAGAAAAAAGAAAGTTAACTTTCCCAGAATTATGAATGCAAAGGGTTATAAAACACAGCTATCAAGCTAAGCTAGTAAACTTAGTGGTGTGTGCAATGATTGCTGGCAAGAAAGGTTTCACTGTTCAGCAGTCCTAAACAATCAAATCAGTTTCATTACAATATATCAAAGATCTATACTGACTACAAATGAATAGTAGAGACCATCGACCACTCTAAGCTTGTGGGATAAAAGGACTGGCCTAGTAATGGAATCAATGTTTCTCTATTGAGCCACCAGTAATCATGGGCTGCATAGCACTACCAATATCCATGGTGACTATAGCACTACCAACAATCATAGTGACTATAGCACTACCAATAACCATGGTGACTATAGCACTACCAATATCCATTGTGACTATAGCACTACCAATAACCATGGTGTCTATAGCACTACCAATAACCATGGTGACTATAGCACTACCAATATCCATTGTGACTATAGCACTACCAATATCCATAGTGACTATAGCACTGCCAATAACCATGGTGACTATAGCACTACCAATAACCATGGTGACTATAGCACTACCAATAACCATGGTGACTATAGCACTACCAATAACCATGGTGACTATAGCACTACCAATAATCATGGTGTCTATAGCACTACCAATATCCATAGTGACTATAGCACTACCAATAATCATGGTGACTATAGCACTACCAATAACCATGGTGTCTATAGCACTACCAATAATCATGGTGACTATAGCACTACCAATATCCATTGTGACAATAGCACTACCAATATCCATGACACCATCAATAATCCTGGGATACATAACATCACCTGTTAAGCAACCCTGGGATATAGACTCTGTCCAGCAATATCAATCACTTGCCTCCACTGTCAATGCTGTACTTAATATGGCTATTTAAAATTGTATAGATAGATCGTTGTGCCCATTACCAAAGTCATATGTCGGACATCAGTAAAATACCAGAAACAAATCAATATGCAACCTGAATTTGCACTTCACTGCTATTACAGACCAATAATTCATGTGCTATTACGTTAACCAGCAATAAATAACCTGTATTGAATCATTTAACCAAGCCCTGATAATATTCACAATAAAACATCACTGGTCTTTATGTAACATAACATCTGTCATTCACATTGTCATTGAAGCCTTGGTGTAAAGATTTAACTGTTCAAATCAATATCTATTTTTGTTGTTTAAGTAGAGAAAATATGTCCTATATCTGATTGATCCCTATGTATGTGGGTAGACAGAGCAATGTTAGTTATGTCATTATGAGTGCCACATAGTGAAACAGCACATTCTTTCCAAGTCATTTGTCACCACTTGATAATAAAGGGGTGGGTGAGGATATCACAGGTAATATTTCAACTTACACCCACATCTTCATCTACTTACAAACAAGATCTAACCCAACTAAGCCACCAGTCGTTAACTTCTAGAATCTTATGTGACAAGATGAAGGAAACAGCTTTCAACAGCTTACTAACGTTATCTAATCAGATATTCCAGTCATATTCATCTACTTCTTAACATGATCAAGTATCATTGGACCTTTACACACCATCTGTAAAAAGCTATGAAAGACCTCACCTTGAAAAACAAACCTGAAAGTATTAGATAAGTTGGATTTACATTCATAAATTCATGGATTTATATTTGTAAGTTCATGGATTTATATTTGTAAGTTCATGGATTTATATTTGTAAGTTCATGGATTTATATTTGTAAGTTCATGGATTTATATTTGTAAGTTCATGGATTTATATTTGTAAGTTCATGAATTTATATTTGTAAGTTCATGGATTTATATTTGTAAGTTCATGGATTTATATTTGTAAGTTCATGAATTTATATTTGTAAGTTCATGGATTTATATTTGTAAGTTCATGAATTTATATTTGTAAGTTCATGGATTTATATTTTTAAGTTCATGGATTTATATTTAAGTGATAATGAAATACAATCATAACTGTATATATGACCAAGATTTTTTTTTCAACCACACAAAACTATTCTTTTTTTGTTGTTAGACCTAAGAACTCCCCCAGCAATTTATACAGACACCAGTACAAAGTCACTTCAATTAGAAGCACCTCCCCACGAAATTTAATTAATGTGAGAAAAAACTGAATTTTGGTTGGCAAACTGTCAAATTTTCATTTTTTTATCTTTTTCATGTCCGTTTTCAATATTCTTACATGCTCTATCAGAATCAGTTTCTTATCTTAGGTGAGCAACCTTTATCGCCCACACAACATCCCACACCCTCCTTGTGCTTCCTTTCCCGGGATCCTTGCTCAAATGCCACACACACGTAATAATACCTGCATCTCCCCACACACTCTAGGTCATAGGTCAACCTGTTACAGGGGATAACCATCCACATTGGTTCTGGACTACAAAAACGTATGATTACCATATCATATAGGTACTGATACCGCAGGTCTTTGATATACAGGGGCTCAATGGCACAAAACCCTCACCTCATTGTCAATTATGAAACACATTACTGTAATAAATGACAGAAATGATACTGACAGTATGGACAAAATTCTTGGTAAAATTTTGAGGTAATCTGTCTCTTTATGAAGAGTACAGAGATATAAAAAAAACATGACACAATGCTGTGATGATTCTAATAAACCTGGTCATCAGTATGGTATAAACTATTTCTGGGATGACACGAACAAACTGGGATTCGGACAAGGAACTGCACACTTCTACCATTCCAGTGAAACATGAGATGAATCAAGGCCCAGAAATCTTCCTTGTCCCTAAATCTCACATAGGGGGGTACCAATCCTCGATGTATATGGCATGCAGCCACATACAAAACCCATTTAGTAAAATGAAATATTAGAAGATGAGAGAAATGGGAAAACATCAACTGAAAAGAATTATATACAGACAGGAATGATGAGATCTGCAGTTTAACAAGTGTTTTATAAAACCACACAGTAGACACTGGGATGGATTGACCCTTGCCCAGCAGGAGAGCAATACTAAATCTTGTTGTAAAAATACTGATGTGACGTCGTCTTCTGTAGAAACAGAAAAACACAGTTTACAGCCTATGCCTTGTCATAACCTGATCCTTCAATCCTAATCATACACCGACAATTTCTTCATTTTAATTGTTATTGAAACATTTTCTTTATTCGTTTATTTTACAGAATGGTGTTAATTAGTTGCAAAGTTAGAAGAAACACGTATATGTATTTCCACACCAGAGACTACCAAAAATTGTTTTACTTAATGACCATCTGTATACACATGTTTGGCTTTTTCTCAACTTTACCACAAACAGGGCTTAAGAAATTTTTCATCCAAATAAACCTATAAATTAACCATCCCATTTCTGGAAAATCCATCAACACGGAAATAACAGAATCAACTTTCAGATACGCAGGGCAGACATTACAAAGTCAGAGTGAAATTGCTCTAAAAAATTGGAAATCAGAATAAAGGAGCTAGAATATCAACTCATTTCAATCTGATTTATTCATTACAGGAACAATAATATCAATGAGAAACATTAATTTTTTTGTTTTAAAGATAAATATTTCTTAAATAAATACGTAAAAAGAAACAAAAATCAGACTTTAGATCTAAAAATGAAAAACACTTTGAAAAAAAATTATGCAGACACAACCTCAAAATGTTCAAATTCTGCATAAGGAAATTTCACGATAAAAGGGTTTATTACTGAAGGTCATATCAAATCATTTTGTAGATTCTAGGTAGAAGGTTTTAAATTTCCATTGGTACAAAAATTCCATTCTCCCCTATGAAAGGCAGAATGAGAACATTAGATATACAGGTATACAACCTAGTGTATAGTGTTTTCACACGTATTATCATGCACCTTGTCTGACCTAGCCATCAGGTACAACTCCTGTACATTTACCAGGTATATCACGTTGTGTTATTATATAGTTTTATCAACCTGTGATGTAATTATTCACTTAAGTAATAAATGCATAACATTAAGATTTCCAAGAAATGAATAATGATAATTTCATTTCTGTGTCACATTAGGACATATGCATATTATACCCAATCTTATCTGTCTCGATCCTCGTCTTATGAACTTTGCCGAGAAGGTACTAGATATAACCTACTGGTATCTACTTGTATATTCCTAAATCGCCATCCTCCAAAATTGAAGTGAAGTGAAAAGTGATAAAATGTGCAGAAAAACTCAAAACCTGGTTACACTCGGAGCACAAAACTAAATTGTATGTAATGTTTGACCTCAGACAAACATCAATATTTCATAATACACCATAAAACAAACAAACATTTCAGGATTTACAGAAACAATCACACATGATTGACACAGAGAATCAATATCTACAAAGTGTACACTATTTGTTGTTTTAAAATGTTGTGGTAAGTGAGTAATTGACAGTAAACATATTAAGTCCCTGTATGGACACAACAACCCCTTTATGGCCCGTCCCCATGTGTGTATCAATAAAGAAATTAGTGTAGATTAGCAAGCCCATTAAAGTCAGCAATCATCAGGCGCCCAGTCCATCAATCTCTGGCAGCTTTACCTGGGCTCATCACAATGTAAATTAATTAGAACCTGTTATATGATGATGGATCAAGTCATGTGATGATTGATCTTTGAAAACACTCTGGGTCCGTGTGTCTATGTGAACACCCTGGGTCCGTGTGTCTATGTGAACACCCTGGGTCCGTGTGTCTATGTGAACACCTTGGGTCTGTGTGTCTATGTGAACATCCTGGGTCCATGTCTATGTGAACACCCTGGGTCCATGTGTCTATGTGAACACCCTGGGTCTGTTGTCTATGTGAACACCCTGGGTCTGTGTGTCTATGTGAACACCCTGGGTCCTTGTGTCTATGTGAACATCCTTGGTTTGTGTGTCTATGTGAACACCCTGGGTCTGTGTGTCGATATGAACACCCTGGGTCCCTGTGTCTTTAGAAAACACATGGTGTCAGCAGAAACAGGCAGAATCACGGAACACTGGCACTAGATGAAAACCGTTACTGACTAGAATATTGCAGGTGAACGCCCTGTTCCTCCATCAGACACAGGCAGAAATGTTAATATTTAAAACATACAGATGTCTGTCCATTAATCCTGAATCACCTGTTAACAGACGTTACTTATGATGGAATGGTTACAATATTTGAAGCTTGACTCACTATATTGTCGTACATTAATATCTCTCACCCTTGATAAAAAGTTACCACGCTATTTAAAAAAAACCTGATAGAAGCCTATGAGCTAAACTTTTAAATGAAGAAACAGAGACCTCTAAAATACACGTGATTGAGTGCAGTTTCTTCCATTTTTTATATCACTTCATTTTTTTTAATTACAACGTTATTAACATATCATTATGTATCTATATATCAAAGTTGTTTTCTGTTAGTTAATCCTTATAGGTTGTATCACATATCTAAGGCAGACTAGACGAAAGTAAAACATCTGATATACTTTACTTATGTTTCCTTTCATTCTTATTAAAATATAACTCAATAAATCTGGCAAAACATTATCACTTGTCTTCACTCAAAAAAATAACCTTTTAGTTATCATCGAGTTGTATTTCAACATTTTATATATATTTTCATTTCTTTCTTTTCTTTAATTTCTTATTAAATTTTGTGTCCACATTATCTCTCCAAAAAATTATTAATATTGAAAAAAAAATGACTTCCTAATAACCTGAATTCTTTATCTGAAGATTTTTTCTTTGGATTAAAAAAATATACAATTATTTCACTTTTACTTCTTTTGGTATGAAACCCTTGGTTTTTTCAATTTATTTTGTAGTTTTTACATAAAAGCACTGTGATTTTATTATTTCTATCATTTTCATTTTACCTTTGTCTGAACAATTTAGCCATATTATATATAAACTGTCTTAATAAAAATATCTTTACAACTTCAAGTTTTCAAACATGAAGAAGGAAGATCAATTCTGTTCATGGATTGAGATATTAAAGTCTGGTAAATATAATTTTACAAATTGATATTGTTAACAACAAAGATTAATTATATGAAAAAATTTCTTTTTATTAAAAGAAGATTGATTATCTGGAAAATGTATTTTTGTTTCATTTGAGTTAATGCAGAAAATGGGTATATGTTCTTTGAATGTTAATTTGTTTTAGAAATACAAACGATGTTTCCGTGTACACATGGACAAGTCTAATCCCAAGATTTTACCAGCCATTCATGTTAATGAGTATAGAATTTAGACAGAATGATAATCTCCACGAGGACTGTTTGAGAATCTCGTCCATTCACCACCACAGTTAAGTACACGGTAAGACTGATTACTTACGTTCAATAGCTGTTAATTATTGTTCGGTTCCACTTACGTAAATTACGTGAATGTAGGTAAAAAAACAAACAAGTATTACAGTAATACGTGTTTATGTGCCCTGAGGATATCATGACGGGGCATCTAACAGGACTAACGGCCTAGCACGGACTTATATCGGGGCTACACACTACAACACAACTTGTTTTAAAGCTGTCAGATTATCTTAAGAATGAAGGTGCGTACACATGACAGGTAAAAAAATGAATGACCTGATTTGACAGGATAAACACGTAACACTACAGTTCAGTTGTGCAACACGTGTGTCTACCGTGCACCAGATCGATGTCAAACGTCTGTGTCGGGGAAAATCCACGTTTGTAGATTCTTAAATATATCTGGGTGTGTAAGTTTTTTCACTCATTGATAAAATCATTCGTAGGTGGCATTCATGCATAAAAATCAAATGTCATCATGCTATCGGCTAAACCGTGAGGTGTCTTATCTCTAATTCTAAACCATTTGACCTTGCGTGCACATACCAGAGTTTTATTTTCTATACTGGTAGGTCTTGTTTGTCTACGATATAATTACAAACTGGTGAAAAGGTACAATGTAGATATTGTATGACGACAAAGTTAAAGTACATACACACACCGTATTAATGTTTAGGAGTAAACAAATACACATACGTACCACATGATCCTTTTTTACATAAAATTTTCCGAATCTGTCGTCCAATTTTCTTGCTAAATTTCACAGGGAATGCTGTTAGAGTATAGTAATTTTGTTCCGTTTCCTTAAGAAAAAACACGTAACGGGTAGGCCCCCGTCGAATATTGGTATAAATACAATTTTCATGGTCACTTTCTTGCCCAAATTTTCCTACCGTCATTAGTTTCCCTCTTTTACTAGAAGGCACACCTTTATATACACTCCTTATCCTAATAGTAACATTAAATTGGCCTGTGTGATCCGGGGGTAGGGTCTGTGCTACCCGTCCCTCCACCACCACCTCCGCCAGGTAAGCACTAGACGCAGGGTCAGTGAGATCCGTACCACAAGTTCTACACCACACGTGGAACACACACAATAAAAGTCCCAAAATAATGAACCGAAGTCGAAATAACTTCATATTTGTGTCCGTCTCGGCTTCAGACGATATTCCGTTTTACCTGAGTTCTAAGTAAAGCTCACATGTTGCTTGTGCAGTGTACCTATGACCTAGCGTATACTGCCAGCTAGCGTAGGGGAAGCCCTATACATGCTCTGATAAGTCGATGTTATGACGTCACGGAGAATACAGCCAATATCAGCTCTATAGCTATACTAACGCTATTTCCATCTCTCTTAAATTGAAATTCGTCTGTCCCATTTGTTTGATTAGTAAATTTGTGGGAGGAAATGTTTGTTCTCTGTTTCAGCCAATCTTGTCAGCTATACAAAGAATAATTGACCACTACCCGCGCCTTTAGGCTGGAATGGGAGGCTTATTGACAGCCCGTCGTCATAACAAGTCCACTCCAGGCCAACAGTGATGATTTCAATCAACCCTACATGGAATGTCGAAACAAAAATATCAAGATAACGACCATTTTTATTTCATTGTTCAATCTGTTTTTTTTTCATATCGTGTCATTGTTCATAATAATAGGGGTTTGTTAAAAAACACTTGTAATTAATTGCCGATTTTCTTAATGCAGACTATAGTGGAACTGTTTATGATGACTAAACCTAGTTATATTGGTCACCTGTACTTATCGGCCTACACTCTATATAAGTAAATATATATATAAAACACTATTTCTATATTGATAATTGACCTGTCTATATCGATAATGTGAACATCATAGAGACAATCTGATTGATAAATCTGTTTACATTGGCCATATAACACAAATCGGTTCAGGTTTTATTCACATAGGAATCCTATGATTGTTAGAATTGTTATCTGGCCATGTCTCTGTAAAATTATTTATAAAAGGGCCTGTGGAACTGACAAACCTGTTCGTGCGTACACGGACAGGAACTTATGGAATCGTTAAACCTGTCTATATCGGTTGCCTGTACACATCATTCGTGCCGTACACGGACAGGAACTTATGGAATCGTTAAACCTGTTTATATCGGTCACCTGTACCCATCATTCGTGCGTACACGGACAGGAACTTATGGAATCGTTAAACCTGTCTATATCGGTCATCTGTACACATCATTCGTACCGTACACGGACAGTAACTTATGGAATCGTTAAACCTGTTTATATCGGTCACCTGTACCCATCATTCGTGCGTACACGGACAGGAACTTATGGAATCGTTAAACCTGTTTATATCGGTCACCTGTACCTATTGTCCATGCTTTACATGAACAGAAACTTGTTTGTTTACTTATTTACAATATAAGCTCAGGACTTAGTATAAATATAGAGAGATTCCCCGCTTGTTTTCTCGGGTGAGGTTAGTACCAGTCAATATTTCAGCGGTCCTTTTGTTTAGCCGACTAATTGTGAATTAACGTACCGCAGTGTTAAATTTAATGCTCATTGATTAATAAATCGACCACCCGTGAACCAGTCACCATATTAAATAACCTGTGTATAAATATAAACTTCATTAATTTTACAACGAACTTACGCTAATCACTCTTGTTGGTCTGGATGTAAGCGCGCGAGAGGTCTTGCAATGCATAGGAACATTGAATCGAATTTCAAGCCCACGGTCCAAATATATGCACAAAATGTTTATATAATGCTGTAACTCCCGGACATTATATGTATCCAGATCGTGGCTGAATGGACTCATCATTATATTATGGAATGTAGAGCCGTGAACAGTCACTGTAATAACCTGTATAAACCGTCTCGCCGTCCGTCCTCGTCCGTCCTTCCGTCCGTGGCCTGTTATCTCTTCTAGTTGATACATTAATCCAAATTGGCTGAGCTGTTATGGTGATTATAACTTCTTCAGTTTCGGAAAATTCAATATAGATTTACGTCATTCTTCGGATTGGGATTTTCAATATTTTATCAATCTTCAAAGGGTAAAGAACTGAACATGGGATGGAATATTATTTGACAAAGCAACAAACTGAGCACTGTATACACAAGGGTGGAAAGATAGCTCATCCCATTACCGACAAAAAGACGAGTCACAGCCATGGAAAGATATGTCCATCTAAGACACACTTTAAACACATTGAAGTTTTCATCAATTTACAAGACAGTTAAATGTTACATAATTGATAAAGCGAAATATGACATCTCTATGTATACATTTACATCACTTACCGAAGTGTTAAGTCATTTTACTCATATCTACAATAGTGTACAAGACAGGAAAATAATATATTATTGTTATATATGTATAATTACTATATATGTGTGTAGATGTATGTGTGGGTGGGTGTAACTTTATATAGTAGTTTCTCGAAAACCGTTTTACGTTGTATATAATGTGCCAGATGTTAGTACCAGTACTATAAGCGTGAGTCAAGACTTTGTTCAGCCCAGGTTAATTGGTGTGGAGAACTTTGGTGGCGAATGATTGGTGTAGTGATGGTTGGGAGGGACAGCGGGAGAGGCCCCCGTCAGGTCTGGGAGAGGGGCAGAACGTACAGTGACATTTGGATAGTGTTATCTGGTGATTCATCCCACGGCGATCATCACTTCTCACTAAAAATACATAAATAAACCAGCGACAAATTTAAAACAATCGTGCAGATTAATTCCTTCAAAGACTTTGCCAAGTTCAGTAATTACACTGTTCACGGCTACTCGCCGAACTACTCACAATTCCACTCCCCCTAACTCTCCCAGATAAACCGACTCACATCAACAGGCTGTTGATGATTACCTTACACAACTTTACCATTACCGATACCAATTAACCCACGGGTCCAATAAAAAATATATATTACTTTTGGTAGAAGTCAAATATTTCAAAAGCTCGTGGTAAATAAGTATTGTCATAAAACAGGTTTAATGCAGATTTAGTTTGATATTAAACGAACATCGAAAAAAAAACATGAATTATACGAATTAGATGTGATATTTTATGAATACTGATGAGACATGAGTGATATGAATCATATTTCATATAAAAGGAGTGTCGAGTAAAACATAAGTTCTATGAATTATGAATGATGCTAAACCAATAATAAGGAAGTCGTGTGATGTTAAGCAAGTATTAAAACAGGATTGATTTTAAACGAATGTTGATATAAAAAGAATAATATATGATAATATAATATGTAATATAGAGATGATGTGACACAATGGATGTATAGTATTACAGAAGTGGTATAAAATATAAACATTGCACGTAACAATATCGAACGCATGTCAGTTAAAACACTTTTCCGAAAGTAATTGTGAAATAAATATGCATGATATAAAACAAACATAAACTTTCTGTGATATAAAAGGCATTTATCAAACAAATGTAAAATAAAATTTGGTGTAATTCAAAAGAATATAAGCATGTGTATCATAAAAAAGATGTACAGCTTTAAATGAAAAAAATATATATAATGATTAATAGTAATATATAAAACGTGTGATATAAAGCAGATACATATTAACAGGTTTGATATACCACAGTAAAAATAAATGTGATATAAAACGTGGGATATAAAGCAGATACATATAAACAGGTTTGATATACCACTGTACAAATAAATGTGATATAAAACGTGGGATATAAAGCAGACGCATATTAACAGGTTTGATATACCACAGTAAAAATGATTGTGATTTAAAACGTGTGATATAAAGCAGATACATATTAACAGGTTTGATATAACACTGTAAAAATAAATGTGATATAAAACGTGGGATATAAAGCAGACGCATATTAACAGGTTTGATATACCACTGTAAAAATAAATGTGATTTAAAACGTGTGATATAAAGCAGACGCATATTAACAGGTTTGATTTACCACTGTAAAAATAAATGTGATGTAAAACGTGTGATATAAAGCAGATACATATCAACATGTTTGATATAACACTGTAAAAATAAATGTGATATAAAACGTGTGTTATAAAGCAGATACATATCAACAGGTTTGATATAACACTGTAAAAATAAATGTGATGTAAAACGTGTGTTATAAAGCAGGTACATATTAACAGGTTTGATATAACACTGTTAAAATAAATGTGATATAAAACGTGTGATATAAAGCAGATACATATTAACAGATTTGATATACCACTGTAAAACAAATGTGATTTAAAACATATATATTAAGATGTTTTATAAGAAAATAATGGATTATAATGCATACTAGATATATATATTCATGATATAAAATAACAAGATTATAGCAAACAAATGTGTAAAATAAACAGTTTTTAACAAACAGATTACGCATAAATCTCCGAATTGCAAAGTCGAACAAACTACCCTTTGACCGACATGCCGTGACAGAAAAACAGGTCATGCTTTATCACCGATATTTCCACGCCACTTAAAGTCGTTAATTATATCACATCTTTAATGAATGTTAAGTTACGATGATAAAAAAACGAACCCAAGTTTTAAGTAATATCTTTTGCTGGAAAAGTTTTTTAAAATTCTACAAAATTCAAATAGATGGTGAGATTAAAATTATACACAACATTTCAATCAACACCTTGACTATTTCTGATGTATAGAGAGCATTTACACAAGAGCGACAGACTATAACGGCCCATAGTATGTCTTACCGTCAGACATCTTATCAAAACGTCAAGGAGGGCATTCATCCCCGCAGGAAATAAACATTCGGAACACCTCTTGCATCCAGTATAGAGAACATATCCTTTAAGTCTGCATTTTACATATTTGAAAATCCTAATCAAACCGTGGTATTTTCGAGTATAATATGTTCAAACTTCATTTTCAAACTATTTAATTGCTTCGTTGTCTCTTTTTGAGACATGTCCCTACGATCATGTAATCGCTTATTTCAGAAAGACAACTTACGTATACTGTGAAACTACCTAATACAACCATCAATGATTTGTTTAAATATTGTAGAACACTAACTGATGGCGTATGCGGCGTTTGTGTCTAATATCATAAACATGTTTCGATTGTTAATGGTCCAGCCACATAAGTCCACACTCGTATCGATTGAATTCCTATAATAACCATCTTAAACAACATTTCGATTGTTTAAAAAAACGCCGATCAACACTCGTGAAAGTGTATTACTTCATGCCAGTAGACTTTTCGGTCGATGGATATTTTTTTTCATTTTAAAACTCACTTTAAAATAAATACAACCACGTTACGAGACTAAAAAATTCTCGCTAAATAAATACAAGAGACTCCCCGCCCAAGAGATATCTACATTAAGAGTATCACGGTAAATAGATTTATCGACGTTTTGAGACTCCCGATAAACAGATTTATCGACGATAAGACACTCCCGGTAAATAGGTTATCGACGTTTTGAGACTCCCGGTAAATAGATTTATCGACGTTTTGAGACTCCCGATAAACAGATTTATCGACGTTCTGAGACTCCCGATAAACAGATTTATCGACGTTCTGAGACTCCTGGTAAATAGGTTATCGACGTTTTGAGACTCCCGGTAAATAGATTTATCGACGGTTTGAGACTCCTGGTAAATAGGTTATCGACGGTTTGAGACTCCTGGTAAATAGGTTATCGACGTTTTGAGACTCCCGGTAAATAGATTTATCGACGGTTTGAGACTCCTGGTAAATAGGTTATCGACGTTTTGAGACTCCTGGTAAATAGGTTATCGACGTTTTGAGACTCCAGGTAATAGTATTTATCGACGATAAGAGACTCCCGGTAAATAGATTTATCGACGGTTTGAGACTCCTGGTAAATAGGTTATCGACGTTTTGAGACTCCAGGTAATAGTATTTATCGACGATAAGAGACTCCCGGTAAATAGATTTATCGACGGTTTGAGACTCCTGGTAAATAGGTTATCGACGTTTTGAGACTCCAGGTAATAGTATTTATCGGCGTTAAGAGGCTTCAAGGTAAATGTATTTATCGACACTATGAGATGCCTGGTAAAATATTTATCGGCGTTAAGAGGCTTCAAGGTAAATAGATTTATCGACGATAAGAGACTCCCGATAAACAGATTTATCGACATTATGAGACTCCTGGTAAAATATTTATCGGCGTTAAGAGACGTCTAGGTAAATAGGTACACTTTAGATACATCTAGCCATTAGTTAAGTAAAAGAATTAAGTTTAAACGTTATTTATACGAAGAGACATACCGGTGTTACTATGTCTAGCGTCTCTCCCATAGTTAAATGCTAGATGTTTGCGTCCTTTGATACTTCCCAATAGGTTCGACGTTAACACCAGACTATCTGGGTTTACATTAAGAATTAATGGAGAACTTATGCCTCTTAAAATCAAAAGCTCTCATATGATTATTTTTTTAATTTGGTTTTTCTTTGTTTTCTTGATTGTAAGACGTTTTACGTATGCGAAAAACCATTGAAATATGAAAACGATTTCTACCTCCCTTCAAATGTGCTTGCCTGTGTTTCTATTATGGAAAATACAGTTCATGCGCGCTTTAACGATACCTCTGGCAGTTGGACCGCGTCATCACTTCATGTAGTGTTACTGTGTAACATTAGATTCATAGGCAATTTATGGTGCGCAATGTATACAATTCACGACAACAGCTTCCAAAAAATAATCGATCACCTCTGTGTGCTGTGAACGGATCAACCCCCGGAATAGTATTTTAAGTTTGGCATTCGACAAAGCCTCAAGCCAAGCACTGAAAAATATCATCATCGCGTTGAGATATCCCTGCCCACATTACACAGAGGTGTTTGAATATGAAATAGTCACTGCCTAAAGCGACCGCAGTACGATCAATAACGATGCACATATATCTGTGAGTGTGACCTTCACATCGTGAAGCCTCCGACCGACTTAATAGAAGCAACATATCAGTTAATTAAATTCACAACTGAATATATGCGATTGCTTCAATAAATCATACCAGAAGTTGGTCACTTTAAAGGTGATAACTACGAAAGCCTGTCAGAATGTGCAGACATTATGGAATCGACGAAAAAACAGTTATGTTTTGAAGTCTTAATCGTTTTCACATGATAGATGATGTGTTTGTTTGTTTGTTTGTTTGTTTGTTTTAGAAAGGCATGGCTAAGCGAAGTATTATTTGCACATTCTGTTATATTTCAAACTGTCTAAAGTTCTAAACATGCAATGGCCTCGTTGTGCTATTCTGTGCTATGTATAGGGATACATCACTGCTAAATCGACTTCGTGCGTTTTTTAACTTGTTACATAAGTCGAGCGGACCATAAAAAGATAAGTGCTTATGTAATTTGACCTTTCGTTCATCTAACGGTAAGGCTAGTTGTAGACTTCATGCACTTTCACACACGTGTGTATAAGCAAAATTCAACTCTGCATTTTTCCATATTCTTAGATATTGATATCAATTTGCCGAATATGCAAAAAGCCATGAATGTCTCGTTTTACAAGTGGCGAGATGAAGGTCGTGTAGAGATAACGGTCGCATCTCTCACCCTCGTGGTGCCTGGGACAGCCTCTTGGTAGGGGATGAAAATATGAGGTCGTTAGCGGTAAAACCTTTGATGTGGGTCGAACTTCTCCTTCCCTTCCATCTGGCATACGCATAAAACACAGGAGTTGTACCGGAGTAACGGGTCTGGTCATACCAACCCTCAGCTTAAACGTCTGCATGGGTAGCAGTCACAACGCAATCACCAATTTCATAATGACTATGAAAATGAATCATAATCAATTGTATGGTTGTCTGTTGGCGCATTGTTTTGTTCTGTTTTGAATATCTTATTGACTGCGTTAGTAAAAAGCAGTTTGAATACCGAACTTGTTGTACAAACTGACAGTGCTTTGTGGCTCTGCGGCTGAGACTGGCCTCCTAGGCTATCACAATGTGTCGGCGAGGCACACATCATGCCTCATCTAATCCATGACAGACACACACACGTTTTTTGTTTTCCTGATAATAGTGCTAATTACTTGCAACTTAGTACAATATTTTTTCCCTGTTTCACCTTTTAAATGTTTAAGGAAGGGTGGTTTTATTTTTAAACAAGTGTGTGGTTTTGGTAAAGTTATCAAAAAGTTTAATTCAGTGCAAATGTCTACTCGTCGACTTCGGCGTTAATGGTGCAATGAGGTCTGTTTTCATCGCTGGACTGATTGCACTAAATACTAATTGTTATATAGATGTATTGTTCACTATATACGTATTTTATTATGCCGGAAGTATAATTGTTGGGCCAGATGGAACGGAAGCAGAAATATTCTTCTATTCAAAAGCACATGCCATCTTAACAGATTCCGTTATGTACCGGAAATGACGTTTGGCATTTGGCACAATAAGTATCAATCGAACAGTGGACATACACCTGTGTTAATTCATTGCTTATTTCATGTCTCTGTCACATATTGATACATCTATACATACAAACCCAAAAAATTACGTCGTTCAGGACCTGTCCATTAAATGACTGCTTTTAAACGTAACAATACATAGACTGAATACAATTCCTTTAATTCCAACACATCACAACAATATCAAGCTATAGAGCCATAACATCTTCAGTAAAATTGTCTGGCTAAAACCAACAGACCACATCAATCTCTACCAAATAGTACTTAACACACGACTTTCATTATCCAATTGTGCTCATCTAGTTCGTGCTCTCAGTGGACCGTTGGATTCCTATTTCAATTGGCAATATCCCTTAAAGTTATCTTTCCTTTCATTGTTCATTCTGGTATTTTCAGAAAACGTGAAACTTCTTTCCATCTTCATCAGTTTGATTATTTCGTAAATAGCCATCCCTTCAATACTCTCCCTAAACAAATGAACAACATCAAAAGTATTCGTATTTTAAAATCTACACTATATGCCCAGAAAGGTTTTCTATCTTTATCAAATTCAGCATTCAAAATGAAATTTACTTCTACATTAAACGATTTTCGCAAAACTGCTTAATATCACCAAACATGTTTGGAGCAGCAAAAGATATCATCGGTGTTTGGATGTAAAGTCTACAACAGGAGAAATCATCAGTGTTTGGATGTAAAGTCTACAACAGGAGATATCATCAGTGTTTGGATGTAAAGTCTACAACAGGAGATATCATCAGTGTTTGGATGTAAAGTCTACAACAGGAGATATCATCAGTGTTTGGATGTAAAGTCTACAACAGATATCATCAGTGTTTAAATGTAAATTCTACAGCAGATATCATCAGTGTTTGGATGTAAAGTCTACAGCAGGAGATATCATCAGTGTTTGGATGTAAAGTCTACAACAGGAGATATCATCAGTGTTTGGATGTAAAGTCTAAAGCTGGAAATATCATCAGTGTTTGGATGTAAAGTCTACAACAGATATAATCCGTGTTTGGATGTAGAGACTACAACAGATATCATCAGTGTTTGGATGTAAAGTCTACAGCAGGAGATATCATCAGTGTTTGGATGTAAAGTCTACAGCAGACATCATCAGTGTTTGGATGTAAAGTCTACATCAGGAGATATCATCAGTGTTTGGATGTAAAGTCTACAACAGGAGATATCATCAGTGTTTGGATGTAAAGTCTAAAGCTGGAAATATCATCAGTGTTTGGATGTAAAGTCTACAACGGGAGATATTATCAGTGTTTGGATGTAAAGTCTACAACAGAAATCATCAGTGTTTGGATTTAAAGTCTACAACAGGAGATATCATCAGTGTTTGGATGTAAAGTCTACAACAGATATCATCAGTGTTTGGATGTAAAGTCTACAGCAGAAATCATCAGTGTTTGGATGTAAAGTCTACAACAGGAGATATCATCAGTGTTTGGATGTAAAGTCTACAACAGGAGATATCATCAGTGTTTGGATGTAAAGTCTACAACAGGAGATATCATCAGTGTTTGGATGTAAAGTCTACAGCAGGAGATATCATCAGTGTTTGGATGTAAAGTCTACAACAGATCTCATCAGTGTTTGGATGTAAAGTCTACAGCAGGAGATATCATCAGTGTTTGGATGTAAAGTCTACAGCAGGAGATATCATCAGTGTTTGGATGTAAAGTCTACAACAGGAGATATCATCAGTGTTTGGATGTAAAGTCTACAACAGGAGATATCATCAGTGTTTGGATGTAAAGTCTACAACAGATATCATCAGTGTTTGGATGTAAAGTCTACAGCAGGAGATATCATCAGTGTTTGGATGTAAAGTCTACAGCAGGAGATATCATCAGTGTTTGGATGTAAAGTCTACAGCAGACATCATCAGTGTTTGGATGTAAAGTCTACAACAGGAGATATCATCAGTGTTTGGATGTAAAGTCTACAGCAGGAGATATCATCAGTGTTTGGATGTAAAGTCTACAACAGCAGATATCATCAGTGTTTGGATGTAAAGTCTACAGCAGGAGATATCATCAGTGTTTGGATGTAAAGTCTACAGCAGACATCATCAGTGTTTGGATGTAAAGTCTACAACAGCAGTGTTTGGATGTAAAGTCTATCATCAGTGTTTGGATGTAAAGTCTACAACAGGAGATATCATCAGTGTTTGGATGTAAAGTCTACAACAGATATCATCAGTGTTTGGATGTAAAGGAGATATCATCTATGTAAAGTCAGCAGAGATATCATCAGTGTTTGGATGTAAAGTCTACAACAGGAGATATCATCAGTGTTTGGATGTGAAGTCTACAACAGATATCATCAGTGTTTGGATGTAAAGTCTACAGCAGGAGATGAGATATCATCAGTGTTTGGATGTAAAGTCTACAGTATCATCAGTGTTTGGATGTAAAGTCTACAGCAGACATCATCAGTGTTTGGATGTAAAGTCTACAACAGGAGATATCATCAGTGTTTGGATGTAAAGTCTACAGCAGGAGATATCATCAGTGTTTGGATGTAAAGTCTACAGCAGGAGATATCATCAGTGTTTGGATGTAAAGTCTACAGCAGGAGATATCATCAGTGTTTGGATATAAAGTCTACAACAGGAGATATCATCAGTGTTTGGATGTAAAGTCTACAACAGATCTCATCAGTGTTTGGATGTAAAGTCTACAGCAGGAGATATCATCAGTGTTTGGATGTAAAGTCTACATCAGAAATCATCAGTGTTTGGATGTAAAGTCTACAACAAGAGATATCATCAGTGTTTGGATGTAAAGTCTACATCAGGAGATATCATCAGTGTTTGGATGTAAAGTCTACAACAGCAGATATCATCAGTGTTTGGATGTAAAGTCTACAGCAGGAGATATCATCAGTGTTTGGATGTAAAGTCTACAACAAGAGATATCATCAGTGTTTGGATGTGAAGTCTACAACAGATATCATCAGTGTTTGGATGTAAAGTCTGCAACAGATATCAGTGTTTGGAGATATCATCAGTGTTTGGATGTAAAGTCTACAACAGAGATATCATCAGTGTTTGGATGTAAAGTCTACAACAGGAGTGTTTGGATGTATCATCAGTGTTTGGATGTAAAGTCTACAGCAGGAGATATCATCAGTGTTTGGATGTAAAGTCTACAACAGGAGATATCATCAGTGTTTGGATGTAAAGTCTAAAGCTGGAAATATCATCAGTGTTTGGATGTAAAGTGTAAGTCTACAACAGATATCATCAGTGTTTGGATGTAAAGTCTACAACAGGAGATATCATCAGTGTGTTATCATCAGTGTTTGGATGGATATCATCAGTGTTTGGATGTAAGTCTACAAGGATATATCAGTGTTTGGATGTATATATCTACAACAGATATCATCAGTGTTTGGATGTAAAGTCTACAACAGATCTCATCAGTGTTTGGATGTAAAGTCTACAGCAGGAGATATCATCAGTGTTTGGATGTAAAGTCTACAGCAGGAGATATCATCAGTGTTTGGATGTAAAGTCTACAGCAGGAGATATCATCAGTGTTTGGATGTAAAGTCTACAGCAGGAGATATCATCAGTATCATCAGTTTTGGATGTAAAGTCTACAGCAGGAGATATCATCAGTGTTTGGATGTAAAGTCTACAACAGCAGATATCATCAGTGTTTGGATGTAAAGTCTACAGCAGATGTATCTACAGCAGGAGATATCATCAGTGTTTGGATGTAAAGTCTACAGCAGGAGATATCATCAGTGTTTGGATGTAAAGTCTACAGCAGGAGATATCATCAGTGTTTGGATGTAAAGTCTACAGCAGACAGTGTTTGGATGTAAAGTCTACAACAGGAGATATCATCAGTGTTTGGATGTAAAGTCTACAGCAGGAGATATCATCAGTGATTAGATGTAAAGTCTACAACAGCAGATATCATCAGTGTTTGGATGTAGAGTCTACCACAGACATCATCAGTGTTTGGATGTAAAGTCTACAACAAGAGATATCATCAGTGTTTGGATGTGAAGTCTACAACAGATATCATCAGTGTTTGGATGTAAAGTCTGCAACAGATATCATCAGTGTTTGGATGTAAAGTCTACAACAGGAGATATCATCAGTGTTTGGATGTAAAGTCTACAGCAGATATCACCAGTGTTTGGATATAAAGTCTACAACAGGATATATCACCAGTGTTTGGATGTAAAGTCTGCAACAGATATCATCAGTGTTTGGATGTAAAGTCTACAGCAGGAGATATCATCAGTGTTTGGATGTAAAGTCTACAGCAGGAGATATCATCAGTGTTTGGACATAAAGTCTACAGCAGGAGATATCATCAGTGTTTGGATGTAAAGTCTACAGCAGGAGATATCATCAGTGTTTGGATGTAAAGTCTACAGCAGATATCATCAGTGTTTGGATGTAAAGTCTACAGCAGACATCATCAGTGTTTGGATGTAAAGTCTACAGCAGGAGATATCATCAGTGTTTGGATGTAAAGTCTACAGCAGGAGATATCATCAGTGTTTGGATGTAAAGTCTACAGCAGATATCATCAGTGTTTTGATGTAAAGTCTACAACAGGAGATATTTAGTGTTTCATCGTAAAGAATACAGCGAAGTGTTGGCATGCCGAAATTTTGATGTTAAAATGCGATAAAAGTTTTGAAATATACAAACGATAAAAACCAAAGAAAATGACAGTGTTATCATCGTGGCATCCACATTTGTTACACAAGTGACTCGGTATTTCTGGATCTAAAGTAAACCTAACGTTGCGTTCCAAACCTACAGTTTTATCTCAGAAGTGATAAGGACTATAATAAACATTCGTTATTCATAACACTTTCTGTAGTTACCACTTAGCCTGTCACTTTACTGATGCACATATTTTGTAATTATGTCACTATTCAGGCGGACGTAAACATATTATGTAATTATGTCACTATTCGGGCGGACGTAAACATATTATGTAATTATGTCACTATTCGGACGGAAGTAAACATATTTTGTAATTATGTCACTATTCAGGCGGACGTAAACATATTATGTAATTATGTCACTATTCGGGCGGACGTAAACATATTTTGTAATTATGTCACTATTCAGGCGGACGTAAACATATTATGTAATTATGTCACTATTCGGACGGAAGTAAACATATTATGTAATTATGTCACTATTCGGGCGGACGTAAACATATTATGTAATTATGTCACTATTCGGACGGAAGTAAACATATTTTGTAATTATGTCACTATTCAGGCGGACGTAAACATATTATGTAATTATGTCACTATTCGGGCGGACGTAAACATATTATCTAATTATGTCACTATTCGGGCGGAAGTAAACATATTATCTAATTATGTCACTATTCGGGCGGAAGTAAACATATTATGTAATGATGTCACTATTCGGGCGGACGTAAACATATTATGTAATTATGTCACTATTCGGGCGGACGTAAACATATTATGTAATTATGTCACTATTCGGACGGAAGTAAACATATTTTGTAATTATGTCACTATTCGGGCGGAAGTAAACATATTTTGTAATTATGTCACTATTCGGGCGGAAGTAAACATATTTTGTAATTATGTCACTATTCGGGCGGACGTAAACATATTATGTAATTATGTCACTATTCGGACGGAAGTAAACATATTTTGTAATTATGTCACTATTCAGGCGGACGTAAACATATTATGTAATTATGTCACTATTCGGGCGGAAGTCAACATATTATGTAATTATGTCACTATTCGGGCGGAAGTCAACATATTATGTAATTATGTCACTATTCGGGCGGAAGTAAACATATTTTGTAATTATGTCACTATTCAGGCGGAAGTAAACATATGATGTAATTTGGCTCAAATTTGTCAGCACGATAACAATAAACTGTAATTGCAATAATTTTATACATTATTTAGGGGTCAGTTTTTGAAAAAAAAATATTTTCATTGTTCTGTACAGAAGGTTGCGTTGCTGTATAATTGTATAAACGATAAATCCAATGTCTGTTTCCTTCCTCCGGTATAAATTAGATAAATGAATATTGCCTCGTCTTGAACAACACAATAGCCAATCATCTGACAAATAGCCAAATCTCATCATAATGTATAGATGAATTCTCTCGTCATGTACAGATAAAATTCCCTCGTCATGAACAGATAAAATTCCCTCGTCATGTACAGATAAAATTCCCTCGTCATGTACAGATGAAATTCTCTTGTCATATTGAAATTAAAAAAAAAAACTCGTCATGAACTCGTCTTGTGATATTGTATCATTGTACAAAGCCTTGTGTAGTGATATTATCGTCTTGTACAATGATTTTGTATCCTTATATAATGCGTTGTACAGGGATATTTGTAGAATTGATATATTCTTGTATAGGAATTAAGTTCTGACGTTCATCGACGCCAATACGACGAAAAAATAGCCGACAGAACGTTGGAATAATTGAAATTAATTCTTGCCATGGTCTTGACATAAACGTTTTTCAGCACCGCTGTGATTTTCTGACGCTCTATTGAAAAATGCCCTTCCCATTGTGCGATGCGAACGCAACATATTTGATGAAACGCTGTTGTATCGGAACCACAACATACCATACAATTTAGGACCATCTCTGATCTAATCAAGAGATTTGAATGCTCCGTGTTAAAACAGGCACCAAAAAACTCAGCTAAATCTTCACCATTTTTTCTATACATTTCTTGAGTGATGTGAACTTAGTGCGGTTTTTTATTCTTGATATGTTATCTGAAGAAGATGCCTCTGATGTGGTTTGAAGACATACATGTACTAGTATGCTGAGAGACACCCGCAAACTTGCCGTGCTGCTTTAAAATAGACGAGATTTGCTCGCCAATTGCCAATACTGATATCAGCAACTACCACTAAATCTCCAACACACGTGCAAGATCATCATTCAATAATGATGAAATATCTCTAAACGATTTCACTTTCCTGACATGCGATGTCATTTTATTCAATTCATTTCATACCAGAAGAATAAGTGGGCGATAGTCTCAGTGTTGGCGTGCGAATCGTCCGTATGACAGATACCGCTGGTCATACGTCAACTGGAAGGCAACTATTTTTGTACGTGACTTATGTACTATCGATACCATTGGCAAATATCAGTACAAACGTGGGATGGACGTTGGTCAATAACGAAATTAGGATAATACCAGAACAAAGAAGTTTAATGTATGGAGATAGGTCTTAATTTCGATGCACGTACATGGAGCTTCGTGTAAATTGTTTTCAGTATTTTAGTAATTAAATGAGTAAAAAGAAACCATTAAGCTTTGTATTATGTGAAAGAAAAACCATTTATCTCGTTATCGCTGAGCTTATCCGCAGCTCACACAAGGTCTTGTGTTTTTTCTGCTGTTCTTGCGATGATGGTATCGCCTATCCTAAACCCTCTGTATTAAAAGAAAACAAGAAAAAGTGTTGGCTTTGTATCATTTTGTTATCAATTTGTGATCTGGTTGCATCATTGCAAAATTATTAAGAAAAGAAGGTCGGATGTCGTATGTGACATTCTTGCCTTCTTGATATTATGTACTGTCATAGTGCTATCCGTTCCTTATGTTGTCTTTCATGATTTGGCGATGCTGTTTTTTTATTCGCGAGTTTATCATCTAATCAAGGCCTTGTGTCACTTTGGAGCAAGGCCTCCTTGCAGTAAATTGTGGTTACTCCATTGAACAAGATATAGAAGGTCCATTGCATGCCATCCAGACCAAATGGGTGAAACCTTTGCCAAAGATACAAAAACTTCAGGTCAGAACGGTGCGTGTTCCCGCTCCTAGAGAATGACAAACGGACCATTCACTTGAGGTTGGGAACCTTTACAAAATCAGTAACAATTTGTTTATTCATTATCATATGTCATTATGAAGAATTGTTGGAAATGACGACAATACCCGTACTTACAATTGTGGTAATTTAGAACACCGTCCGATTAAAATTACCATGACGATAAACCCCACTAAAACACCAAGTAACCAACACGACACATCCTAAGGCCTGCCGCCAAACCGGATCCGTTACTATATTGGGCTTTCCTTTTAGAGATGGAAATTAAACACTTGAGGTTCAGAGAGACAGAAATAGCATATATATGCTGATAATTATAGATATATGCTCAGAAATATCCTAAGCTTACGTTTTAAACGAGATTACCAAAAAGCCAAAACACTGTCTCCGTTTCTACTTGAACCAGTACTATTTTACACACGGGACCGTGTTTCACCTATTAAAATATGATTACGGATACCAAACCATTTGGTTGTTATAGCAAGCCGTAATTATTTCAAAGATTGAAATAGGAACTTTAATCCAATTAGGTATTTTTAAACATATTGTAAACCTGCGTTTCTTAATTGATCAGAATGAAGCACTGTTACTACAGTAGCACGTGGGTTCCTAATGAAACAAAAAAAAGTGCTGTCAGATGGCTACTTCCGGTAATCGACAATTTATCAGTAGACCATGACGAACACCACAAACATTAATTACTTCGAACATAAAAATACCACCCACTAAGACAATATTCATGAATGTAAAATGAATTACTTCTAGAAATAAAACTATGAAATACAATATAATGAAACATATGTACAAATGTGTATGTTAACCTATGTATGATTACAATTTTCTCAGTATTTCAGTTTGAAAGTGATACACATATTTGGCAAATATAGATACTCACGGTAGCTATCATATTTCATGTGCATCATTATCGCCACATTTCTTCAAAACAGGTGAAAAGGGGGTATTAGAAAAAAAAAATCCCATAAAAAGTATTAGACATGGATTAGTTGGGGTAGAACAGTGGGCTAATGTAGTGGTTAACGGGATTTGTCAGACCTGGAAAGATTTCCTTTTTAGTATCGGGGATTCAGGATTATTCAAGCTTTGAAAGGAATGCTGTTTTAGTTTAATGTTGGTATGAAAGAATGATTTTTTGCAAACGGAACGAATGGGCGGGGCTAGATTTTCCGTGAAATGACAAAAGAAACGATGAATCAGAATGCAGCATTTTGTGTACAAACAACGAAACATTAATCATCCATTACCTAAATCATACCGAGAGTGAAATTTTGAGTGCACTATGTAAATCTTAAACAATCAGTATATAACTACGGAAATGTTTCTTACCATTTGCTTTAAGTAAATAAGAAGCAAAGGCATTAAATGTTTGTACAACTTTTTCTTTTCTTTTTTAAGGGGTTATTTTGTCCCTTACACATGACTCTGCTAAACACCCCCGCTAAATACCACGCTACATAAAACAGCGATACTCAAAACGCTGCGCATTTGTTCCGCTTGATAGCGCTCACATACGTGCAGCGTTGATTACGTCACAACATGATAGATAATCATTATTTTATTATCTTCCAATCGATTGGACATGTTTTATGAAAGACCGCTCGATTTGCAGGCCTCGCTTGACCGCTTACTAGACTGACTAAGTCATTAAGCGTGACGTCAGAAGGAAGCCTTCTCTTTATAGGTCCTGCCGTACTGCATCATGTCATTTAGAAGCAGCTAGTTCAGAACAAAACAGTGTTTCCATGTCATAAAGTTTAAAATAGAAGCACTATGAAATAGAAATACAGATTTATTGTTTTTCATTTAAATAAAGAAACAAAATTCGAGCGTTTTCACATTTTATATCTGGACCGAATATTGGTTTCGCTGAAAATATTGTATAATAATGATATATTTCAGTCAGATTCAACAGAAATATCAGGGCGCCCTTGTACACAGTTCGGGCGAACACTAACTGTAACAATGCGAGACCTACATCAAACTTTCTGTTATTATCGATATTTTCACTGTTAGGCAGGTTTAACTAGCATCGTCGGTGATATCAATCGAATAATCCCACCATTCTATTACGAAACAGAATACAGATAGGCACGTTATCATTCGCTGGTTTCTAGTTGACTCAAGTAGATGGTCAAATTACACTTACTAAAACACATACATGTACGTACACTGCGTATAGATGATTTTGATCTTTCATTAAGATTGCACCGTGTTTAAATCCAAGTCTTAATTAACACATTATTTCTAATGATATATTCTTCATATTTAAATCGGTGATGTCCGTTAAGCATTCTATATTTACGATGTAATAATGGAAACATTAGTTTCCGTTGAGTATTGTATACTACAGATGTAATTAAGTAGTCAGTGATGTCCCATGCGTATTGTACATGTATATCACTGATATAATTATGTGGATGTCTAATATTGTAAACTGCGGCTGAAAGCTATATGTAAAATCAAACGACGCATTGAAATAACTATTAGCACATTGTCCTCTCCCATTAGTAAATCAGCTACACATAGGCCGTACAGTTGCACGTTCATCGAATGTATCATATATTGTGTTGTATTGTAATTAGAACCGGCCTTTGAATAACATTAATATCTCTTTTATTCGACCCAGCAATATTACCATCAAAGTTAGTGGATAATGATAAAATTACCACAACTCTACCTGTATCATATTATGCGACTTTTCCCCCAACATTGGCCGACTTTTACATCGACCAATTTGATAAACGCGTCATATTGAGTGTTTGCTTGTTCCGGAATTTCTCGTGATTGTTCGTTCTTTTTTTAGGTACCGTTCTGCGTGATCACAAATAATAACTGTAGACATGAACAGTTATAATGTTGAATCCGAAATGAACAAAGAACTGATTTGTAACATTTGAGCAGATTGAAAGTTCTGAGAATGCCGACATATTGTTCTCCCTAGCAACAGACATCCCTATTACATGACCAGCGAGTGATGCTTGAGCTAACACGTATGATCTGTTAAAGTCTCGGACCAATATAACTGACATTGGCCTGACATATAACACTAGATTTTAGTCACCGTGAGTATTATTCAATTAATGCAGTTCATTTAATAAAGTTTAAATCTGTCAATGAATGGATGGAAATAGTTACCAATGGGAGTAAAAGAAGTATATAATAGCCTTGAACCTCGATTAAGATATATAAATCTGATAAATGTAGATACATATTCATGATCCGTCGTAAAATATTACATTTCATGTTTGGGAAAAGAAAATTAAAAACAAAAATACATACTACAATCACATCTCTAACAAAAATACATCCTACAATCACGTCTCTAACAAAAATACATACTACAATCACGTCTCTAACAAAAATACATACTACAATCACGTCTCTAACAAAAATATATACTACAATCACGTCTCTAACAAAAATACATACTACAATCACGTCTCTAACAAAAATACATACTACAGTCACGTCTCTAACAAAAATACATACTACAATCACGTCTCTAACAAAAATACACACTACAATCACGTCTCTAACAAAAATACACACTACAATCACATCTCTAACAAAAATACATACTACAATCACGTCTCTAACAAAAATACTACAATCACGTCTCTTACAAAAATACACACTACAATCACGTCTCTAACAAAAATACATACTACAATCACATCTCTAACAAAAATACATACTACAATCACGTCTCTAACAAAAATACATACTACAATCACGTCTCTAACAAAAATACATACTACAATCACGTCTCTAACAAAAATACATACTACAATCACGTCTCTAACAAAAATATATACTACAATCACGTCTCTAACAAAAATACATACTACAATCACGTCTCTTACAAAAATACATACTACAGTCACGTCTCTAACAAAAATACATACTACAGTCACGTTTCTAACAAAAATACATACTACAGTCACGTCTCTAACAAAAATACATACTACAATCACGTTTCTAACAAAAATACATACTACAATCACGTCTCTAACAAAAATACATACTACAATCACGTCTCTAACAAAAATACATACTACAATCACATCTTTAATAAAACTACATACTACAATCACGTCTCTAACAAAAATACATACTACAATCACGTCTCTAACAAAAATACATACTACAATCACGTCTCGAACAAAAATACACACTACAATCACGTCTCGAACAAAAATACACACTACAATCACGTCTCGAACAAAAATACACACTACAATCACGTCTCTAACAAAAATACATACTACAATCACGTCTCTAACAAAAATACATACTACAATCACGTCTCTAACAAAAATACATACTACAATCACGTCTCTAACAAAAATACATACTACAATCACGTCTCTAACAAAAATATATACTACAATCACGTCTCTAACAAAAATACATACTACAATCACGTCTCTTACAAAAATACATACTACAGTCACGTCTCTAACAAAAACACATACTACAATCACGTTTCTAACAAAAATACATACTACAATCACGTCTCTAACAAAAATACATCCTACAATCACATCTCTAACAAAAATACATACTACAATCAGGTCTCTAACAAAAATACATACTACAATCACGTCTCTAACAAAAATACATACTACAATCACGTCTCTAACAAAAATACATACTACAATCACGTCTCTAACAAAAATACATACTACAATCACATTGGAACATACACGATAAAAACAGCAGTTATTCTGTTACCTTTGTATATTATCTTATTAACAAAGGCACCACGCTCCTAACATAAAGTTATAACATTGACAAGAAAGTATAAATATAGTAGAAATAAACATATATATTAAGTTTCTCCCTACAAAAGGTTATGTGTTAACAAAAAATGTGTACTTCAGTCACGATGCATGCACTCAAGTGTTTGTTTAAAAGTAAATAGTTCATTTATAAGAACTGGGAATCCACGGAAAGGAAAGGTGACGTCATGACCAAACATTTTTGTGAGGTTTACACGTTTTAGACAATATTACAAACATCAAGTGATCTGTAATTTTATTTGTTTCTATTACCAGAAGTCTTAGATCCGGATTGCCCCACTGAAGCCGGAACCTGCAAAAGCATCTCGTAATGAAAGGTTTTAAGCGTGCGACGCTGGAGTAGAGCATATTTAAAACCGAACCGGAAAAGTTTTATTACAATTTTAAATCCCAATACATAAATGCTTGAATCACAAATGAGGAAATTGTAAGATTGCTCTGAAGCGAATTCGCTCTGTAAGAAACCAATACTGCCATGATTAATATGCTTTAAATACGGTTTGGTATAGAACAATTAGACGAGATCTATTTAGTATAGTTTTGGAATGACTTACGATCTGTCTCACGTCAGACATCTTACCGTGTATGTCTTCAAAACAATGTGTCTTAATTAAATAAAAACAACAGTCTAAAACTCTATATATCAAATGTTGTCTTTCATAGAACTTGAATATAGGTAGAACTTAGAAAAGCGACTGACTATACACCTTGGAACAGGTGTTAACACCAGCCATCTTGAGGCCACGCTATCTATAGAACAATCACAGAATCATGACTACGTCAGACATCAACGTGAATTGGCTCTGTACTCTTCTCATTACTCGCAACCTTGGCCACTAATCACACTTCTTCATTTACAAAAATTACTTCAAATTATCAGATGCTTTAAAATATAACTAACTTATTTAAAATAATGCTTGTCTGCAAAATTCGATATTCAAATATTTGGCACTATAATTTTCTTCAAACGATTTTTAAGCCCGCGAATACGAGGAAGTGGTTTGCGGACCGGTGTGGGCCGTGTCGGGGACCTCCGTTATCTGATGCCTCCCGATTAAGGTTATTTGCATGATTTATTGTCTTTATAGCCTAGTTCTAACAACTAAAACTAACTAGGATCACACAAGTCATTATATGTCTGAAACTGAACACGTGTATTAGCCGAAATGGGTGAAATTATTTTTGATTTTATAATTTAAAACGTAAATTTAATCCTTTGGTAATTAAACGCCAAATAGCGAGGTAATTGTACGGAAGAACCGTAGACTGCTTCAAGGCAAACACTCAAATCCAGAGATGTCCAGTCTTCAATATAATATACGATGAAGTTTCCTGAGAATTATGAATTTCATAAAAAAAAGCGCCACATTTCTATTAATACAATATATTTGAGTTAAGTCTGTTTAAATTCGCTTACTTTAGTAAAACACATCCTCTACATGTATGCCGACAGTTCAAAAGTTCCCCAAGAGTTCAAAATGACTCCTGTAAGATGGTGTTGTGTCCAAAGAAATGACGGATGGCCAAACTATAAGGGAGGGTTCCGCCATGGGAAAGGTACTACCCACCATTTTCCTATCATAACAACGTAGACAGATACAAATCACGATCAGTAACAGGAACCCTATAGCCTGACATTGAAAACATATTATAGTGCTTTTTGTGAACAATTTTCTTACTTGTATTATGTTTCCATAATATGTCACCATATACGTGTGTAACCCGTTTCTCTACCTGACCCCGCCCTCCTCATCCAGTCGACTCACCGCTAAATGTCAGGATGACATGGATACGTGGCCATTGAGAGGTTTAGAATGAACAGGTGACACACCATATGATAACCGCAGCGGATAATTTAAGAAATATTTATATGATTTAACAACGGATTATAGTACATTGTACATATATCATGCGATGGGGAAATACCCGATCTAAATTTCAGATGAAGTATACATTTTTCTCATAGCTGTAAGCAGGATCTAAAGAGTGACATAAATCAGGAGTACTTTAAACTCATCATCGCCGATAGTTACAGTAAGCCTAATATACATTTAAGTATCGCCCAAGTATTTCTGTACAAAACGACCAATCTCTCCCACAGTGCATTGCGTTACCTCATTAACACCTCCTTAAACAGCTAACGCCATTTCTAGATTCTTGAAACACATTGTATGATTAAATCCTGCTTCTAATATCAAATTAAACCGCTGTTTGTTCAAATTCATCTAGTATGAATAGAGTATGGTTATTTTTGTCTGATAATTACGTCGGATTATTTTGGAAGAGATATCCATTTGTGTGTGAATGTATTTATTGTCCATGTAATATTCCACTTGGTGTAGTAAAGTGTGGTAAAGTATTGGACGCTTATGGAAAAACGTATTTTATCTGATTTTTAAAAAGGGCTCATTTTTTTAATTCCTGCTGATTTCAGTATTCAATTATTGATTTAATTATATGTTGACAATGCAACACTCTTTCCAGAAATATATTTTTCTATATAACATTGTCGTTGATACGCAACCCATGGATGCGAACTGAAACCCAGAAACCACTTGATATGGGCATCGCCATCCTGATTGGTTATAATACGTATGAAATCGATGCTTGTGGTAACCCATGTGATAACCCATGTGATAACCCATGTGCCGTTTACAGTGGCATCTTATTCCGATTTTGGTCCCCATTTAATGTTCTAGTTGACCGTTCTGTCGAATTGGTTAAATTCACCTTTTATTCTTGGATATCCCAACGACCTAGCCGTGTTATCTGGACATATCCGATCGGTCTGGGAATATTCTATCGATAATGACGTTCCTTTTTTCCCTCTGATTTGGGTCTTTTTCCTTTATGGTTCCTGTTACGTAACCTTTGCTCTGGCTCTAGTTATCCACGAATTTCCGATTAATTTGATTTGGTCTTTTTTCATTGGTTTTTAGTCAAATTGGTCCAGTTTTGTTTAAGTCAGATGACTGAACTGTTCTCTTGTGTCTGTCCTGGTATCACGGGGATGGCCTGGGCTCCAAAGTCTGCGGATGTCTTATCCATATCTGTCCTGCTTTCATAGTGTAGATATGATGTGTGTAGTCCAATAGTCTTGTCTAGTTGTCTGCTATTTGGAAACGATAATGCGCGGTAATTAAGCTAACGATTTCGGAAATTATGTAGGACGAGGAATGAGTCATACCAACAGGACAATGGTACCAAACGAAGTCAACAGACAAAATCACATGACCAGCTCACGGCACCATTCCGCCACCATTAAACAAGACTGTCTTCCAAAAAAGATACCACATGATGATTGCTTGATGATGATGATGATGATGATGATGATGATGATGATGATGGTGCACTGTTCATGGCGATGCTGCTGATTTTTGTGAACTCACTAAAAAATTATATAGATAATTACACGAGTCTTGGACGAAAACACGGAGATAATTTACACCATTTCTAAACCGGTTTAGTCCTGGACTTCTCCAAATATCAAGTACGCAAACGTGGTTTCACTTAGAATAAAGATAAGGATGTCGCTACAAGGAAACGAATTGAGAGTTTGCAAGAAGCCGACAAAACAATTCGAAACTTAGTAGTGATACAACACCGATCAGTTACAGCTCAGGGTAGTACAATGCGCTACTCTACAATTATAGTCATTTTTTTCTGTTTCGTTCAGTTGACAAGGAAGCTTTTCATTCAGTCGGTTTTGATCTAGGACAGAGTAAAACTTCCGTAATGTGTAAGCAAGACCTAAAGGTGACCAAGATCAGACTGAGCTTCGCTCCAACCAAATCAATCTACTGTCACACCAACAAAGTCAATTTACTGACATAGCAACCAAGTCAATGTACTGTCACACCAACCAAGTCAATGTGCTGTCACAACAACAAAGTCAATGTACTGTCATAGCAACAGAGTCGATGTACTGTCACACCAACCAAGTCAATGTACTGTCACACCAGCAGAGTCTATGTGCTGTCACAACAACCAAGTCAATGTACTGTCATACCAACCAATTTAAGGTACTGTCACAACAACCAAGTCAATGAACTGTTACACCAACCAAGTCAATGTACTGTCACACCAACCAAGTCAATGTACTGTCACACCAGCAGAGTCTATGTGCTGTCACAACAACCAAGTCAATGTACTGTCATACCAACCAATTTAAGGTACTGTCACAACAACCAAGTCAATGAACTGTCACACCAACCTAGTCAATGTACTGTCACACCAACCAAGTGAATGTGCTGTCACACCAACCAAGTCAATGTGCTGTCACACCAACAGAGTCAATGTGCTGTCACACCAACCAAGTCAATGTACTGTTACACCAACCAAGTCAATGTGCTGTCACACCAACCAAGTCAATGAACTGTCACACCAACAGAGTCAATCTACTGTCACACCAATCAAGTGAATGAACTGTTACACCAACCAAGTCAATGAACTGTCACACCAACCAAGTCAATGAACTGTCACACCAACCACGTCAATGTAATGTCACACCAACAGAGTCAATGTGCTGTCACACCAACAGAGTCAATGTGCTGTCACACCAACCACGTCAATGTAATGTCACACCAACCAAGTCAATCTACTGTCACACCAATCAAGTCAATGTACTGTCACACCAACCACGTCAATGTGCTGTCACACCAACCAGGTCAATGTAATGTCACACCAACCAAGTCCATGTGCTGTCACACCAACCACTTCAATGTGCCGTCACACCAACCAAGTCAATGTATTGTCACACCAACAGAGTCAATGTGCTGTCACACCAACCACGTCAATGTAATGTCACACCAACCAAGTCAATGTGCTGTCAACCAACCAAGTCAATGAACTGTCACACCAACCAAGTCAATGTACTGTCACACCAACCAAGTCAATGTACTGTCACACCAACCAAGTCAATGTGCTGTCACACCAACCAAGTCAATGTACTGTCACACCAACCAAGTGAATGAACTATTACACCAACCAAGTCAATCTACTGTCACACCAACCAAGTCAATGTACTGTCACACCAACCAAGTCAATGAACTGTCACACCAACCAAGTGAATGAACTATTACACCAACCAAGTCAATCTACTGTCACACCAATCAAGTGAATGAACTGTCACACCAACCAAGTCAATGAACTGTCACACCAACCAAGTCAATGAACTGTCACACCAACAGAGTCAATGTATTGTCACACCAACCACGTCAATGTAATGTCACACCAACCTAGTCAATGTACTCTCACACCAACCAAGTCAATGTACTGTAACACCAACCAAGTGAATGTATTGTCACACCAACAGAGTCAATGTGCTGTCACACCAACCAAGTCAATGTAATGTCACACCAACCAAGTCAATATACTGTTACACCAACCTAGTCAATGTACTGTCACACCAACCAAGTCAATATACTGTTACACCAACCTAGTCAATGTACTGTCACACCAACCAAGTCAATGAACTGTTACACCAACCTAGTCAATGTACCGTCACACCAACCTAGTCAATGTACTGTCACACCAACCAAGTCAATGTACTGTTACACCAACCAAGTCAATGTACTGTCACACCAACCAAGTCAATGTACTGTTACACCAACCAAGTCAATGTGCTGTCACACCAACCAAGTCAATGAACTGTTACACCAACCTAGTCAATCTACTGTCATACCAACCAAGTCAATGTGCTGTCATACCAACCAAGTCAATCTACTGTCACACCAACCAAGTCAATAACCTGTCACACCAACCAAGTCAATCTACTGTCACACCAACCACGTCAATGTAATGTCACACCAACCAAGTCAATGTGCTGTCACACCAACCTAGTCAATCTACTGTCACACCAACCACGTCAATGTACTTTTTCAATCTCAGTGAGTAGCAGTGAAGTACAATTCGAGATTTTTTCACATTTCAAGGAAAAGGCTTCATGACGTCTTTTTTAGACAGCAAGACCATTTCACGGAACAGTACTTAACCCTAGCAAACTGTGTCTATCATCAATTACGCATAGTCCTCCATTATTGCGCTGCTAGTGAAACCAAAAGATAGCATGTATGATGGCACTTTTAAGATACCGAATTCCAAAGACAATGCTAACTCTAAGAAATTAACAATAAATTTTCAAAAAAACCAGCATTTCTTGTTATATCGAACATGTCGAAATTGCTTCTCTCCAAAGGTAGGACAACAACGTTAACAAGCTAGGACGAGGAAACACTTGTCATTTACATCTTCTCACACTTCACACCTAGTTGGCTGGAAAGCCAATTTCTTTCCTAGTTTACGAAGTGTAAATAACGAACAATCAAATTTACACCAAAGATACCAATACGGTGTAAGTGATATTTATCATACAAGATGAGGTAATATTGGCGTTCTTTCGGAGGAGAAAAAAAATTAAACATGTATTCCCAAATATAATCAACACTGATGAAAGCTTATAGAATGTAGGATCAATTCAGCACATTATGGACAATGCTTAAAAATCCAGGTTAGTGGTGCAGTTCTCTTTCTTGACTTTCCGAAAGCTCGTCGGAAAACGAATTGATATAATTAATTTCTTCAAATGGGTAAAAACCTTATATGTTTATTTAGCATGTTCTGCTCATAATTTTCCGCCATAGTGTCTTCTAAAATCGCACATTATAGGAAAGGAAAATTAAACGGCAATATTTTCACTCAATGTATATTCCTTTAGTGTTTTAATAACGTAGCAAGGGAAATTATTTCAAATATGTGTTCTCCTTCTAGATTACATGAGCAGAAAACCAATCTTCCATGAAAAATATCGACTTTAAAATCTTAATAAACGTATAGTTAATCCATGTATTTCCTATTTTAATTTGTGATTATGTACGTGAGTACCGATTCTCTATGGGCTCTCGTGATGTATCTTTCTGAAGGAAATGTTATTACTACGGTTAGGTTATGAGGTAGATACCCACTAAATAATGAGTTAAGAGATATCCTTGTCTGATGAATGTATTTGAAGACATATGTCTGTGTACACGTTTCACGTATTCTACTGAAATTCAAGTAAAGTCAGCGTGAAATAAACCATTAGAAACGACCAATACAGAAAGACTAGCATACCACACAGAATATGTAGGCAACACCAACATACCACACAAAATCTGTAGGCAACACCAACATACCACACAGAATATGTAGACAACACCAACATACCACACAGAATATGTAGGCAACACCAACATAACGCACAGAATATGTAGACAACACCAACATACCACACAGAATATGTAGGCAACACCAACATACCACACAAAATCTGTAGGCAACACCAACATACCACACAAAATCTGTAGGCAACACCAACATACCACACAGAATCTGTAGACAACACCAACATACCACACAAAATCTGTAGACAACACCAACATACCACACAAAATCTGTAGGCAACACCAACATACCACACAGAATGTGTAGGCAACACCAACATACCACACAGAATATGTAGACAACACCAACATACCACACAGAATATGTAGACAACACCAACATACCCCACAGAATCTGTAGACAACACCAACATACCACACAAAATCTGTAGGCAACACCAACATACCACACAGAATATGTAGGCAACACCAACATATCACACAGAATATGTAGGCAACACCAACATAACACACAAAATCTGTAAGCAACACCAACATACCACACAAAATCTGTAGGCAACACCAACATACCATACAGAATCTGTAGGCAACACCAACATACCACACAGAATATGTAGGCAACACCAACATATCACACAAAATATGTAGGAAACACCAAAATACTGCACAGAATATGTAGACAACACCAACATACCACACAAAATCTGTAGGCAACACCAACATACCACACAGAATATGTAGGCAACACCAACATACCACACAGAATATGTAGGCAACACCAACATATCACACAAAATATGTAGGAAACACCAAAATACCGCACAGAATATGTAGACAACACCAACATATCACACAAAATATGTAGGCAACACCAACATATCACACAAAATCTGTAGGCAACACCAACATACCACACAGAATCTGTAGGCAACACCAACATACCACAAAAAATCTGTAGGCAACACCAACATACCACACAGAATCTGTAGGCAACACCAACATACCACACCGAATATGTAGGCAACACCAACATATCACACAAAATATGTAGGAAACACCAAAATACCGCACAGAATATGTAGACAACACCAACATATCACACAAAATATGTAGGCAACACCAACATACCACACAAAATCTGTAGGCAACACCAACATACCACACAAAATATGTAGGCAACACCAACATACCACACAGAATGTGTAGGCAACACCAACATACCACACAGAATATGTAAACAACACCAACATACCACACAGAATATGTAAACAACACCAACATACCACACAGAATCTGTAGACAACACCAACATACCACACAAAATCTGTAGGCAACACCATCATACCACATAGAATATGTAGGCAACAACAACATATCACACAAAATATGTAGGCAACACCAACATACCACACAGAATGTGTAGGCAACACCAACATACCACACAGAATATGTAAACAACACCAACATACCCCACAGAATCTGTAGACAACACCAACATACCACACAAAATCTGTAGGCAACACCAACATACCACATAGAATATGTAGGCAACACCAACATATCACACAGAATATGTAGGCAACACCAACATACCACACAAAATATGTAGGCAACACCAACATACCACACAAAATCTGTAGGCAACACCAACATACCACACAGAATATGTAGGCAACACCAACATGCCACACAAAATATGTAGACAACACCAACATACCACACAGAATATGTAGGCAACACCAACATACCACACAGAATATGTAGGCAACACCAACATAACACACAAAATATGTAGGCAACACCAACATACCACACAGAATATGTAGGCAACACCAACATGCCACACAAAATATGTAGGCAACGCCAACATACCACACAGAATATGTAGTCAACACCAACATACCCCACAGAATATGTCAGACAAAACAAACATTGCAGACAAAATTTATAAGGCAACAATCAACACATCTGTCAAAAAACGTAAGCAACACCAACATACCAGACAAGGGCAACACCAACATACCAGACAAGGGCAACACCAACTTGCTAGACAATATATGTAATGCCAGACCAACAAGCCACGCGAAATCAACATTACAAGACAGAACCCATATATGTAAGGCCAGGCCAACAAACAACGCGAAATCAACATTACGAGACAGAACCCATATATGTAAGGCCAGACCAACAAACCAGACAAAATCAACATTACGAGACAGAACCCATATATGTAAGGCCAGACCAACAAACCAGACAAAATCAACATTACGAGACAGAACCCATATATGTAAGGCCAGGCCAACAAACCAGACAAAATCAACATTACGAGACAGAACCCATATATGTAAGGCCAGGCCAACAAACAACGCGAAATCAACATTACGAGACAGAGCCCATATATGTAAGGCCAGACCAACAAAAAACGCGAAATCAACATTACGAGACAGAACCGATATATGTAAGGCCAGATCATCAAACCAGACAAAATCAACATTACGAGACGGAACCGATATATGTACGGCCAGACCAACAAACCAGACAAAATCAACATTACGAGACGGAACCCATATATGTACGGCCAGACCAACAAACCAGACAAAATCAACATTACGAAACGGAACTGATATATGTAAGGCCAGACCAACAAACCAGACCAAATCAACATTACGAGACAGAACCCATATATGTACGGCCAGACCAACAAACCAGACAAAATCAACATTACGAGACGGAACCGATATATGTACGGCCAGACCAACAAACCAGACAAAATCAACATTACGAGACGGAACTGATATATGTAAGGCCAGACCAACAAACCAGACAAAATCAACATTACGAGACGGAACTGATATATGTAAGGCCAGACCAACAAACCAGACAAAATCAACATTACGAGACAGAACCCATATATGTACGGCCAGACCAACAAACCAGACAAAATCAACATTACGAGACAGAACCCATATATGTAAGGCCAGACCAACAAAGGAGACAAGATCAACATTACGAAACAGAACTGATATATGTAAGGCCAGACCAACAAAGGAGACAAGATCAACATTACGAGACGGAGCCCATATATGTAAGGCCAGACCAACAAACGAGACAAGATCAACATTACGAGACGGAGCCGACCAACAAACCAGACGAAGTCAATAACTAACTTTCAACATTAAAATGGGGCAAATCTTTCCTTTAGAGCATGCCTATAACTCAGTCATCTATCAGGCACGATATTTTAGCCTTATCTGACAGACAGGACATTAGACAGAGAGAAGAAACCGGACAAACACTTCTTCAAAATCTTACGTAACCGGACATTGTGCACTTAGTTGAAAATGACGTCTATATGGTCCTATATATTGAACCCTGACACATTTGTGAAGAGGTTGGCTACTATGTAGGCGGTAAACGTGTCTCTTTCTGTTTGTGGTTGATTTTATCTGTAACCTAGTAAATTTCAATGAGTCACCAAAGAGAGTTTTTTACCCTTCAGTTAATAACACATATATTTCTACAAAAGGATTGAAAACAGTGGATTAATATTCAGAATGGTGGCTTTCATTCGAGATAATAATAGTTTCTATGACATGTCTGATATGACGGTATTGATATTGAGAGTGATAACATGTCTAGTTGTCTCTTTGTCGCCACAGTCAACCACAACTACTCCAAAAAATGGCATTTTATCAATACAATATCCAAATATTTAGGGCGACTAACTTGTCAACAAGAGATAAAGGACAGACACTCTAACAAAAACAAATTAGTCGTTTCAGACGAAATAGGAAATCAAATATCATAGTTAAAACACATTGAAATGGAGGCATCATTTCTCCTTAGAAGTCGTTGGTGAGTCCGCCAAACGGCTTGACATTTAATACGTATTTCCTAGACACCCCTGTAGGTAAATTGTTGTAAATGGCTTACCATACCATGCCATTGCGTCTTTAATATGTCATACATATTTATCATATACAGTTGTATCTATAAGATGTTATAATATATAACATTGTATCTATAAGATGTTATAATATATAACATTGTATCTATAAGATGTTATAATATATAACATTGTATCTATAAGGTGTTATAATATATAACATTGTATCTATAAGATGTTATAATGTATAACATTGTATCTATAAAATGTTATAATATATAACATTGTATCCATAAGATGTTATAATATATAACATTATATCTTAAGCATGTTGTCATTTATAACATTGTATCTATAAAATGTTATAATATATAACATTGTATCTATAAGATGTTATAATATATAACATTGTACCTATAGCATGTTGTCATGTATAACATTGTATCTATAAGATGTTATGATATAGAACATTGTATCTATAGCGTGTTGTCATGTATAACATTGTATCTATAAGATGTAATAATGTATAACACTGTATCCATAAGATGTTATAATATATAACATTGTATCTATAAGATGTTATAATATATAACATTGTATCTATAAAATGTTATAATATATAACATTGTATCTAAAAGATGCTATAATGTATAACATTGTATCTCTAAGATGTTATAATATATAACATTGTATCTACAGCACGTTGTGATGTATAACATTGTATCTATAGCATGTTGTAATGTATAACATTGTACCTACAATATGTTGTAATGTATAACATTGCACTTACAGCATGTTGTAATATATAACATGTTGTAATATATAACATTGTATATCATTATGTCTATAACATGGTGTACTGTATATCATTATGTCTATGTCTAAACATGGTGTAGAGTACCATTATGTCTATAGCATGGTGTACTGTATATCATTATGTCTATAACTTGGTGTACAGTACCATTATGTCTATAACATGGTGTACTGTATACCATTATGTCTATAACATGGTGTACAGAACCATTATGTCTATAACATGGTGTACAGTACCATTATGTCTATAACATGGTGTACTGTATATCATTATGTCTATAACTTGGTGTACAATACCATTATGTCTATAACATGGTGTACTGTATATCATTATGTCTATAACTTGGTGTACAGTACCATTATGTCTATAACATGGTGTACTGTATATCATTATGTCTATAACATGGTGTACTGTATATCATTATGTCTATAACATGGTGTAGAGTACCATTATGTCTATAGCATGGTGTACTGTATATCATTATGTCTATAACTTGGTGTACAGTCTATAACATACCATTATGTCTATAACATGGTGTACTTATGTATGGTGTATACCATTATGTCTATAACATGGTGTAGAGTACCATTATGTCTATAACATGGTGTACTGTATATCATTATGTCTATAACATGGTGTAGAGTACCATTATGTCTATAACATGGTGTACAGAACCATTATGTCTATAACATGATGTACTGTATATCATTATGTCTTTAACATGGTGTACTGTATATCATTATGTCTATAACATGGTGTACTGTATACCATTATGTCTATAACATGGTGTACTGTATACCATTATGTCTATAATGTCGATAACATTGTGTACTGTATACCATTTTGTCTTTAACATGGTGTACAGAACCATTATGTCTATAACATGGTGTACTGTATATCATTATGACTATAATATGGTGTACTGTATATCATTATGTCTATAACAAGGTGTACAGTACCATTATGTCTATAACATGGTGTACAGAACCATTATGTCTATAACATGGTGTACAGAACCATTATGTCTATAACATGGTGTACTGTATATCATTATGTCTATAACATGGTGTACTGTATATCATTATGTCTATAACATGGTGTACAGTACCATTATGTCTATAACATGGTGTACAGAACCATTATGTCTATAACATGGTGTACAGAACCATTATGTCTATAACATGGTGTACAGTACCATTATGTCTATGAAATGGTGTACAGTACCATTATGTCTATAACATGGTGTACAGAACCATTATGTCTATAACATGGTGTACTGTATATCATTATGTCTATAACATGGTGTACTGTATATCATTATGTCTATAACAAGGTGTACAGTCTCATTATGTCTATAACATGGTGTACTGTATACCATTATGTCTATAACATGGTGTAGAGTACCATTATGTCTATAACATGGTGTACAGAACCATTATGTCTATAACATGGTTTACTGTATACCATTTTGTCTTTAACATGGTGTACAGAACCATTATGTCTATAACATGGTGTACAGAACCATTATGTCTATAACATGGTGTACTGTATATCATTATGTCTATAACATGGTGTACTGTGTCTATAACATGGTGTACTGTATATCATTATGTCTATAACATGGTGTACAGTACCATTATGTCTATAACATGGTGTACAGAACCATTATGTCTATAACATGGTGTACAGAACCATTATGTCTATAACATGGTGTACAGTACCATTATGTCTATGAAATGGTGTACTGTATATCATTATGTCTATAACATGGTGTACTGTATACCATTATGTCTATAACATGGTGTACTGTATACCTATAACATGGTGTACTGTATACCATTTTGTCTTTAACATTATGTCTATAACATGGTGTACTGTATAACATTATGTATATAAAATGGTTTACACTACCATTATGTCTATAACATGGTGTACAGAACCATTATGTCTATAACATGGTGTACAGAACCATAACATGTGTACTATATCATTATGTCATGGTGTACTGTATCATTATGTCTATAACAAGGTGTACAGTACCATTATGTCTATAACATGGTGTACAGAACCATTATGTCTATAACATGGTGTACAGAACCATTATGTCTATAACATGGTGTACTGTATATCCATTATGTCTATAACATGGTGTACAGTGGTGTACCATTATGTCTATAACATGGTGTACAGATTATGTCCATTATGTCTATAACATGGTGTACAGTATACCATTATGTCTATAACATGGTGTACTGTATATCATTATGTCTATAACAAGGTGTACAGTACCATTATGTCTATAACATGGTGTACAGAACCATTATGTCAATAACATGGTGTACAGAACCATTATGTCTATAACATGGTGTACTGTATATCATTATGTCTATAACAAGGTGTACAGTCTCATTATGTCTATAACATGGTGTACTGTATACCATTATGTCTATAACATGGTGTACTGTATATCATTATGTCTATAACATGGTGTACAGTACCATTATGTCTATAACATGGTGTACAGAACCATTATGTCTATAACATGGTGTACAGAACCATTATGTCTATAACATGGTGTACAGTGTATAAATGGTGTACTGTATATCATTATGTCTATAACATGGTGTACATACCATTATGTCTATAACATGGTGTACTGTATACCATTATGTCTATAACATGGTACTGTATACCATTTTGTCTTTAACATGGTATACAGAACATTATGTATAAGCATAGTGTACTGTATATCATTATGTCTATAACATGGTGTACTGTTTATCATTATGTCTATAACAAGGTGTACAGTACCATTATGTCTATAACATGGTGTACAGTACCATTATGTCTATAACATGGTGTACTGTATATCATTATGTCTATAACATGGTGTACTGTATATCATTATGTCTATAACAAGGTGTACAGTACCATTATGTCTATAACATGGTGTACAGAACCATTATGTCTATAACATGGTGTACATGGTGTATACCATTATGTCTATAACATGGTGTACAGACCATTATGTCTATAACATGGTGTATGTATAACATGGTGTACATATCATTATGTCTATAACATGGTGTACTGTATATCATTATGTCTATAACAAGGTGTACAGTACCATTATGTCTATAACATGGTGTACATACCATTATGTCTATAACATGGTGTACTGTAATTATGTCATAACATGGTGTACAGTACCATTATGTCTATAACATGGGTGTACTGTATATCATTATGTCTATAAAGGTGTACAGTCATTATGGTGTACTGTATACCATTATGTCTATAACATGGTGTACTGTATACCATTATGTCTATAACATACTGTATACCATTATGTCTATAACATGGTGTACTGTATATCATTATGTCTATAACATAGTGTACAGTACCATTATGTCTATAACATGGTGTACTGTATATCATTATGTCTATAACATGGTGTAGAGTACCATTATGTCTATAACATGGTGTACAGAACCATTATGTCTATAACATGGTGTACTGTATATCATTATGTCTATAACATGGTGTACTGTATATCATTATGTCTATAACATAGTGTACAGTACCATTATGTCTATAACATGGTGTACTGTATATCATTATGTCTATAACATGGTGTACTGTATACCATTATGTCTATAACATGGTGTACATTATGTATGGTGTACAGTACCATTATGTCTATAACATGGTGTACTGTATACCATTATGTCTATAACATGGTGTACAGAACCATTATGTCTATAACATGGTGTACAGAACCATTATGTCTATAACATGGTTTACTGTATATCATTATGTCTATAACATGGTGTACAGAACCATTATGTCTATAACATGGTGTACAGTACCATTATGTCTATAACATGGTGTACTGTATACCATTATGTCTATAACATGGTGTACATGGTGTACAGAACCATTATGTCTATAACATGGTGTACATTATGTCTATAACATGGTGTACAGTCTATAAATGGTGTACCATTATGTCTATAACATGGTGTACAGTTATGTCTATAACATTGTACAGTCTATAACATGGTGTACAGTCTATACCATTATGTCTATAACATGGTGTACTGTATACCATTATGTCTATAACATGGTGTACATATCATTATGTCTATAACATGGTGTACAGTACCATTATGTCTATAACATGGTGTACAGATACCATTATGTCTATAACATGGTGTACTGTATATCATTATGTCTATAACAAGGTGTACAGTATTATGTCATTATGTCTATGTCTAAACATGGTGTACTGTATATCATTATGTCTATAACATGGTGTACAGAACCATTATGTCTATAACATGGTGTACAGTACCATTATGTCTATAACATGGTGTACTGTATACCATTATGTCTATAACATGGTGTAGAGTACCATTATGTCTATAACATGGTGTACTGTATATCATTATGTCTATAACATGGTGTACTGTATATTATGTCATTATGTCTATAACATGGTGTACTGTATATCATTATGTCTATAACATGGTGTACAGTACCATTATGTCTATAACATGGTGTACAGAACCATTATGTCTATAACATGGTGTACAGAACCATTATGTCTATAACATGGTGTACAGAACCATTATGTCTATAACATGGTGTACTGTATATCATTATGTCTATAACATGGTGTACTGTATATCATTATGTCTATAACAAGGTGTACAGTACCATTATGTCTATAACATGGTGTACAGAACCATTATGTCTATAACATGGTGTACAGAACCATTATGTCTATAACATGGTGTACAGTACCATTATGTCTATTGGTGTACAGTACCATTATGTCTATAACATGGTGTGTACAGTACCATTATTATGTCTATAACATGGTGTACTGTATATCATTATGTCTATAACATGGTGTACTGTATATCATTATGTCTATAACAAGGTGTACAGTCTCATTATGTCTATAACATGGTGTACTGTATACCATTATGTCTATAACATGGTGTACTGTATATCATTATGTCTATAACATGGTGTACAGTACCATTATGTCTATAACATGGTGTACAGAACCATTATGTCTATAACATGGTGTACAGAACCATTATGTCTATAACATGGTGTACTGTATATCATTATGTCTATAACAAGGTGTACAGTCTCATTATGTCTATAACATGGTGTACTGTATACCATTATGTCTATAACATGGTGTACTGTATACCATTATGTCTATAACATGGTGTACAGTACCATTATGTCTATAACATGGTGTACAGAACCATTATGTCTATAACATGGTGTACAGAACCATTATGTCTATAACATGGTGTACAGTACCATTATGTCTATGAAATGGTGTACTGTATATCATTATGTCTATAACATGGTGTACTGTATACCATTATGTCTATAACATGGTGTACTGTATATCATTATGTCTATAACATGGTGTACAGTACCATTATGTCTATAACATGGTGTACAGAACCATTATGCCTATAACATGGTGTACAGAACCATTATGTCTATAACATGGTGTACAGTACCATTATGTCTATGAAATGGTGTACTGTATATCATTATGTCTATAACATGGTGTACTGTATACCATTATGTCTGTAACCTGCTATACTCTATTCCATTGTGTCTGTAAAATTTTATATTTCATAGCATGTCTTTAGTCAGTTCGATTCTATAGTACTGAAATAAAAATGTATTACTGTTTATCATTGTATCTTGAGCCTGTTGTATAAGAGATGATGTGATGTACGAAGCGTGTTTGTGATATGAAATCGAATAACAATTTACAGCTGTAGCACTGTTTTGGTTATATGTCTGTACACAGGCTACATGTAACTATATGTTTCCTGTTCATCATCTCAGAACTCAATACACATTACAGTGCCATTTTAAGGAACTTGCCGCATGCAGATATTACCTTGTGTTACGTTTTCTAATATTTCCTCGTATACATAACAAATCCTGTTTCTATAACGACAGTGACATAATACATGACGAATCCTGTTTCTATGACGACAGGACATAATACATGACAAATCCTGTTTCTATAACGACAGTGACATAATACATGACGAATCCTGTTTCTATGACGACAGGACATAATACATGACAAATCCTGTTTCTATGACAACAGTGACATAATACATGACAAATCCTGTTTCTATAACGACAGTGACATAATACATGACGAATCCTGTTTCTATGACGACAGGACATAATACATGACAAATCCTGTTTCTATGACAACAGTGACATAATACATGACAAATCCTGTTTCTATAACGACAGTGACATAATACATGACGAATCCTGTTTCTATGACGACAGGACATAATACATGACGAATCTTGTTTCTATGACGCAGTGACATAATACATGACGAATCCTGTTTCTATGACGGCACTGACATAATACACGACGAATCCTGTTTATATGACGACAGGACATAATACATGACGAATCCTGTTTCCATAACGACAGGACATAATACATGACAAATCTTGTTTCTATGATGCAGTGACATAATACATGACGAATCCTGTTTCTATGACGGCAGTGACATAATACACGACGAATCCTGTTTCTATGACGACAGGACATAATACATGACGAATCCTGTTTCTATGACGACAGGACATAGGCAAAGACATCAGAAGTCATGAATCCTGTGTCTCTAGCAACAGAGACATCATACAGGTAAAATTGGTTTATTATTCTTAGGACATTGCAGCACCATGAAATACGAAAATATGTAAAACGTTCAATTATATGAAATAATTACAATGATAAGTTTCAGCATTCGATGAATGGCTAGAAGCCATCTTTGGAAGATTTTTTGTGAACCTTGTACCTAGTTTTACAATCTTTTATGAAATGTTTACATGAACATACAACATTTTCGTTTTCGATTTAATCGGAAATGGAAATATTCTGAAATAATATTCTTTTTGCCGTTGTGTGTACCTTGTTTTAAACTCTACCTTTTATTAATCAATGTGGTACTTGAGCAAATAAAGGAGGCCAATATCTTATTCTATCCTGTGCGAATGTTGTATCACGTACTTTTGACCATGTTTACTGATGGTGGAGCGCAAGTCTATGTTTATAAGCAGAGGGCGATACTGCCTGACCACATCTCTGACATATAACAGGTTCACACCGCAAACCACAATCACACACTCACTCGGTGCGAAATGCCAACAGATATAGACATATACTTGACGCCTTGTCGCGATGAGGCGCCGCCGTCCGGGAGTAAACCCGAGCCTGACTAGTCCAGTCGTATACAAACACAGACCTAACTTATCACAGGAGAACAGGTTAGGCAGTAATGTTTTAGGTTAACGACACGGATTACTGCGTAACCATGATTTGTCAGAAAATAAACGTATTGGTAACACGGATGACATACGATCTACTTCCGTGTCATTGGGAAAGAGGCGAGTTCATGTGCTTGTTAGCAAGTAAACAATGTTCGGCGATATAACCAGGAGGCTAATAAAGATGTATGTCTATATGTGTGTCCTAGAGTACATGTCATCTGTGTCCACGTTTCTTCCCGGTTTGTTTCCTTACATACACAATGTCAAACGGAAGTCCATAATGTACCCGTACATTAATGTATATGATCAGGAACGTACAAACTGTATATATGTCTCTGTAACATTCCCGCTGTGATGCTGTATATGGCAGAAGTCACGATGGTCATCAATAAGTCTGGGTCCTGCGATTTTTCTGCTGTTTCTGCTCTAGAGTTACCGCCATCAAATAAATACCCATAGATGCCGTTTTATTGACCACCAAGGCTGGTCGATACTCCTGAACTTCTGACTGACCAAGTTAGATTTAATATTAAGTGACTGGATATGAAAATATGGTAATTAGGTCAGTGAGAATGATATGACGTAAACATTTTGTGATATGATTTCCAGAAAAGGTGAAGTAGGATCAAACCTAACTTTACAATTGTAATGTCTCGAAAATTATTATTATCATGAACTCGTGGTATACTAGTAGATGGCTTATTTAGGAGACAGCAACTGGGTGTATAATCGGTAAATTTACATAATAACTTGTTGAAGACAGGAACCGTGTGTGTAGTTGGTAAATCTACATTATATTATAACGTGTTGAAGACAGGAACCGTGTGTGTAGTTGATAAATCTACATTATATTATAACGTGTTGAAGACAGGAACCGTGTGTGTAGTGGGTAAATCTACATTATATTATAACGTGTTGAAGACAGGAACTGTGTGTGTAGTTGGTAAATCTACATTATATTATAACGTGTTGAAGACAGGAACCGTGTGTGTAGTTGGTAAATCTACGTTATATTATAACGTGTTGAAGACAGGAACTGGGTGTGTAGTTGGTAAATCTACATTATATTATAACGTGTTGAAGACAGGAGCGGTGTGTGTAGTTGGTAAATCTACAGTATATTATAACGTGTTGAAGACAGGCGCGGTGTGTGTAGTTGGTGAATCTACATTATATTATAAGGTGTTGAAGACAGGAGCTGTGTTGTCAGTTTGTTAATATATTTTAACGTGTTGGAACCGTTAAGTGTGTCTGGGTTTTTTCTACTTCGGGTTTTAATGAAAGAGCAGATATTCCTATACAGGATTATGACGAACATTTAGTATTATTTCCATACAATTCTATATTCCTTAAAAGCCAACCAAGCATATTATAATATCCTATTATTCTCGCTGAGGCCCAGGAAGCGACAGAAGTAAAGCGGGATCGATAACTAATATACAACGGTCATCCCACTCGGACAAATTTTATTTGATCCGGTGTCGCCATTTACTTGCGTACAGCTTACTGAAACTGTCAATCCATATGAATTCAATTCAACTCAAAATTACAGCGACTGCGTAACAGAAAGAGGAAACGAGATAAACCTTTTTATTCAAACACGTAGTCTAGTCCATGTAAATATTCAGGGCGGCTTGTTGATCTTTGTGATTTTAGCACACCAATACGTTAGGATAGGCTAATACCCCTCAAGCATTTCCCCGATTCTGCTGACGACAGTCCACCGGAAGTAGTCAAGAGTATCAATGATTGACAATTAAATACGGGCAAATTCTGGCCGAAAATAACGAACGATACCCTCTTTAGACATTAACATTCTAAATTTAGTTTGTCTTAATTATGTATGAATATCAATAGCAAACAAAGTTTCTCAGCGCTAACAAGTAATCCATATTGTCGGCGCGCGTGCCCTGAGCATTAAAAGTCCACGTGAAAACGTCAGCATTTATCAGTGTGTACGGTTTCCATGACTTCTGAAGTTTACACAGGGAATTTATTTACAAAAACCCCGTAAACATGTAGGTGGGAGATGAATCAATCGTTCACTACTTGGTACCTTATAACCACACGTCCGTTACCGTAGGGAGTTGATATTGAACTGCCAGTTGTGTAAATGAAATATTGTTCATTCAAGAAAATGTTTGACCTTTTTTGGTTGTGTGATTTAACACACATGGAAATGTTTCTAGGACAAATTTTCAAGTTCCTTTCAACTTGTCCTAAATATTAAACTAAGGTTAGACCAGAGGTGGTTAAGTCAACCGTCTTTGTAAAAATAAGGATATCAAAAGGTAGAAAAATGGGACAAATTTGGTGAAACAACTACAAATAGTTATCGTATGTTATTTCACCATATGGTACAATAAGGACCACGTAGAGGGTGAATATTGTATCATTCCTCTCCAAGCGATGGCCATTTTCCCCATGAACCCGTGCAATTCCTGTAACAATCATTGCATGAGGGGTAGAATTCTGGCACAATCTTTAATTGATTCAGAGTTTCAAGGTTGACATCTGCCCACGCTTTCAGTGTCTTCTTGTGGTTGCTGTTCATTTGGATATTCAAACAAAACATCGCTCTTTCTCCTTTTAAGTACTTGAAATATTCAAAGATTTTCTTATCATTATTAAAATTTGTTTATGACTATTTGGTAACTATACACCTACAAACATATGAAGACATGTCTGAACAAGTATAGCACCCTGATATGATTAGTGTTAGATTAAATATTATAGTAATGACACACGATAACTGAGCTACAAATCTACAAACAACTGACCAAATGAGATGCGGTAAAGTGCTCTTATCTCCATCTTGTGATGTGCATAGTATGGTAAGGCGTCGACATGTTTTAGTACAATCGTACTTTTACCGTTCATACCCTACACGAGAACTGATACGTGCCCAGACCATGTACTCTCAATCGTCCGTCTGGCGCGAGAAACTTAACAGAAGAGCTAGTCCTCAGCACGAAATCATTGTTGCACTTTTGATTCTGGAAATCTAGCCAAATTAGAGAAAATATTAGTGATACAGTCACCACACCTGGAAAAATAGGAGCATTATCGCTTGTCAACACATCTTCAAGTAATGATAGAAAAACACCATCCCTAGTCAACACCTCTTCACTTTTCAAGTAATGATAGAAAAATCAGTGATAAAGTTACCACATTTGCAAAAAAAAAAAAAAAAATAGGAGACACCATAGCTAGTGTCAACAACTCTCCTACTCATTAGAGACACCATATCTTGTGTCAACACCTCTCCTACTTATAGAACACACCATACCTAGTGTCAACATCTCTCCTACTAATTGGAAACAACATATCTAGTGTCAACACTTCTCCTACTAATAGGAGACACCATAGCTAGTGTCACCATCTCTCCTATTAGTAGGTGACACCATAGCTAGTGTCAACATCTCTCCTACTAATAGGAGACACCATATCTCGTTTAACACCCCTTGAAGTAATGGTAGAAAAACACCATCCCTAGTCAACACCTCTTCACTTTTCAAGTAATGATCGAAAAATCAGTGATAAAGTTACCACATTTGCAAAAAAAATAGGAGACACCTTAGCTTGTGTCAACACCTCTCCTACTAATTAGAGACACCATATCTTGTGTCAACACCTCTCCTACTAATAAAAGACACCATACCTAGTGTCAACATCTCTCCTACTAATAGGAGACACTATAGCGAGTGTCAACACCTCTCCTACTAATTGGAAACAACATAGCTAGTGTCAACACTTCTCCTACTAATAGGAGACACCATAGCTAGTGTCACCATCTCTCCTATTAGTAGGTGACACCATAGCTAGTGTCATCATCTCTCCAAGTAATAGGAGACACCATAGCTTGTGTCAACATCTCTCTTACTAATAGGAAACACCATAGCTAGTGTCAACACTTCTCCTACTAATAGGAGACACCATAGCTAGTGTCAACACTTCTCCTACTAATAGGAGACCTCATAACTAGTGTCAACACTTCTCCTACTAATAGGAAACATCATAACTAGTGTCAACACTTCTCCTACTAATAGGAGACACCATAGCTAGTGTCAACACTTCTTCTACTAATAGAAGACACCATAGCTTGTGTCAACACCTTTTCTACTAATAAGAGACACCATAGCTAGTGTCAACTCTTCTCCTACTAATAGGAGACATCATAGCTAGTGTCAACACTTCTCCTACTAATAGGAGACATCATAGCTAGTGTCAACACTTCTCCTACTAATAGGAGACACCATAGCTTGTGTCAACACCTTTCCTATTAATAAGAGACACCATAGTTAGTGTCAACACCTCTCCACGTAACAGGAAACACTATCCTTAGTCAACACCTATTCAAGTTACCTGAAACATCATCCCTAGGTAACATCTTTCGAGATTAGTGAGACACCATCGTTAGTCAACTGTTACAGGGTAACATTACAATGAATGTTTCACGGTGTAAGTTTACATTGCAATGAATGTTTCACGGTGTAAGTTTACATTACAATGAATGTTTCACGGTACAGTGTTACATTACAATGAATGTTTCACGGTACAGGGTTACATTATAATGAATGTTTCACGGTACAGTGTTACATTACAATGAATGTTTCACGGTACAGGGTTACATTACAATGAATGTTTCACGGTACAGGACTACATTATAATGAATGTTTCACGCTACAGGGTTACATTATAATGAATGTTTCACGGTGTAAGTTTACATTACAATGAATGTTTCACGGTACAGGGTTACATTATAATGAATGTTTCACGGTACAGTGTTACATTACAATGAATGTTTCACGGTACAGGGTTACATTATAATGAATGTTTCACGGTACAGTGTTACATTACAATGAATGTTTCACGGTACAGGGTTACATTATAATGAATGTTTCACGGTACAGTGTTACATTACAATGAATGTTTCACGGTACAGGATTACATTATAATGAATGTTTCACGGTACAGGGTTACATTATAATGAATGTTTCACGGTACAGGGTTACATTATAATGAATGTTTCACGGTACAGGATTACATTATAATGAATGTTTCACGGTACAGGGTTACATTATAATGAATGTTTCACGGTACAGGGTTACATTATGATGATGTCGTGATATCAAACTTGTATCTTGTCTCACTGTATCCAGTTTGTAGTTTCTCGATATGTAATGGGCTTCCTCTAGGGTAACATATATCTTTTACAAGTATCTAGATGATGTGGTTAATATCGGTTGTTAAAAGTCTGGGAGGAAATATTTAGTACACCACATTATTTTTGAAAACAGGTGCGAGGAACGTCTCTTATATCGTAAACTCAGAAAAAATCGGATTATATTTTATCAGGATTGTAAAGCGTGTGTTAGATTTTATTAAGCGAAAGAAAATAGCGTTTCTTCAACACGCTATAGGTATATACACATTCCCGGTTAATGGTTAGCAATCGGTTTTTTTTTTTTTTTTTATCTTGGATGATGTTTGATTTGAATGTTAGTTACCACCTCCAAAATGTAGTCTAAACTAACAGCTATCTTATTTGTTGTTCCCATGTGAGGGGGTACCTACAGGCGTCACGTCTGTAATCTTACCGTCAACCTTATGGTTGTAAGATCTCCGATCTGATATCACTGACCGATATTCGAACATATGTCGCCCACCATTTATTTTCTAAAATATCACTAGGAACGCGATATCGCGTTAGGTCGCTAACCTATGCTCTAACGTATCTCTTAACTTGTTTTTCAGGTAAATCTCAATGGTATATTTTGCTGACCTACATTCAACACGTATTTGACCTAGTCTCGATGACCTATTTTCTGATATATCATTTAGATTGACATCACACTTGAGTTTATTGACAGTTATTCTATCTCAATGACCAGTATGGCTTGTTACACCCAATGCTGCCCGTATGCCAGTCTATATTAAGTTGAAAACATGTTTTATATGACAACGTCAAGATAACTTACATACATAACAAATATGCAGGCCACAAAATCAATCTTAACGTCTTCATATAAATGGGAGAATTCTGTTATTTTAATTACAATAGTCATACTAAGCTCCGTGGGATTGATGGATGACATTACAGACTGTGAGCCGGGTACCAAAGCCTGCCGCTTCATCACCAACAATTGTTGGTCATCATTTAGAAAACAAAACAATTATATGCTAAAGACATCGATAGCGCTGTTCTCTTTGACAAACACATCAATATCTGTAAGAGTTCTATGTTTGACTTAGACTCCAGAAATTATCTCGATAAGGCAGAACGTTATATTTCAATGGTGCAGTATAAATTGTGCCTGCTGTCGATCTTGGCCCACGATTACAATTGTCGGATCCTCGCCATCTCTTCTGCAGCCGAACGCCCGGCTAATGTTGCCGTTTGTCCTTGGGGTATCCTATAGCTCAGAATTACGGTCAATAGGTCAGGGGATTATATATCGTTCATTTTTAATTAAATAACAACCGAATAATGATGATTGAATTACAGTAATGTTTAATAACACAGTGTGTGTTCGGTCGTCATTCCAAATCTACAGCTGTGTAGCATGCCGTCAGATTTCACACTCAGGGAGAACAGCTTAACGCTCTCACCAACCAACCTACCGTTGTCGTCATTACCAAAAATCTAATAAATATACGTATATATAAATATACCTTCTTACAAACTGACGCTGCACGTTCTGCGAACAAAGTTTACGCAGGTTGCTGAGGAAAAGGCGAGGTGAACTATTGTCTACTATTACACAATATTAATATTGTATAGAGACTACATGTAGTGTAGTCTACCATTACATGTTTTAATGGTATTGTATAGAGATTACCTGTACTGTAGTCTACCATTACCTGTATTAATGGTATTGTATAGAGACTACCTGTACTGTAGTCTACCATTACATGTATTAATGGTATTGTATAGAGATTACCTGTACTGTAGTCTACCATTACATGTATTAATGGTATTGTATAGAGACTACCTGTACTGTAGTCTACCATTACATGTTTAATGGTATTGTATAGAGACTACCTGTACTGTAGTCTACCATTACATGTATCAATGGTATTGTATAGAGACTACCTGTACTGTAGTCTACCATTACATGTATTAATGGTATTGTATAGAGACTACCTGTACTGTAGTATACCATTACATGTTTAATGGTATTGTATAGAGATTACCTGTACTGTAGTTTACCATTACATGTATTAATGGTATTGTATAGAGACTACATGTAGTGTAGTCTACCATTACATGTATTAATGGTATTGTATAGAGACTACCTGTACTGTAGTCTACCATTACATGTATTAATGGTATTGTATAGAGACTACCTGTACTGTAGTATACCATTACATGTTTAATGGTATTGTATAGAGACTACCTGTACTGTAGTATACCATTACATGTTTAATGGTATTGTATAGAGATTACCTGTACTGTAGTATACCATTACATGTTTAATGGTATTGTATAGAGACTACCTGTACTGTAGTTTACCATTACATGTATTAATGGTATTGTATAGAGATTACCTGTACTGTAGTCTACCATTACATGTATTAATGGTATTGTATAGAGACTACCTGTACTGTAGTCTACCATTACATGTATTAATGGTATTGTATAGAGACTACCTGTACTGTAGTCTACCATTACATGTTTAATGGTATTGTATAGAGACTACCTGTACTGTAGTCTACCATTACATGTTTAATGGTATTGTATAGAGACTACCTGTACTGTAGTCTACCATTACATGTATTAATGGTATTGTATAGAGATTACCTGTACTGTAGTATACCATTACATGTTTAATGGTATTGTATAGAGATTACCTGTACTGTAGTATACCATTACATGTTTAATGGTATTGTATAGAGACTACCTGTACTGTAGTCTACCATTACATGTTTTAATGGTATTGTATAGAGACTACCTGTACTGTAGTCTACCATTACATGTATTAATGGTATTGTATAGAGACTACCTGTACTGTAGTCTACCATTACCTGTATTAATGGTATTGTATAGAGACTACCTGTACTGTAGTCTACCATTACATGTATTAATGGTATTGTATAGAGATTACCTGTACTGTAGTCTACCATTACATGTATTAATGGTATTGTGTAGAGACTACCTGTACTGTAGTCTACCATTACATGTATTAATGGTATTGTATAGAGCCTGCCTGTACTGTAGTTTACCATTACATGTATTAATGGTATTGTATAGAGATTACCTGTACTGTAGTCTACCATTACATGTATTAATGGTATTGTGTAGAGACTACCTGTACTGTAGTCTACCATTACATGTATTAATGGTATTGTATAGAGACTACCTGTACTGTAGTCTACCATTACATGTATCAATGGTATTGTATAGAGACTACCTGTACTGTAGTCTACCATTACATGTATTAATGGTATTGTATAGAGACTACCTGTACTGTAGTATACCATTACATGTTTAATGGTATTGTATAGAGATTACCTGTACTGTAGTTTACCATTACATGTATTAATGGTATTGTATAGAGATTACCTGTACTGTAGTATACCATTACATGTTTAATGGTATTGTATAGAGATTACCTGTACTGTAGTCTACCATTACATGTATTAATGGTATTGTATAGAGACTACATGTAGTGTAGTCTACCATTACATGTATTAATGGTATTGTATAGAGACTACCTGTACTGTAGTCTACCATTACATGTATTAATGGTATTGTATAGAGACTACCTGTACTGTAGTATACCATTACATGTTTAATGGTATGGTATAGAGACTACCTGTACTGTAGTATACCATTACATGTTTAATGGTATTGTATAGAGATTACCTGTACTGTAGTATACCATTACATGTTTAATGGTATTGTATAGAGACTACCTGTACTGTAGTCTACCATTACATGTTTTAATGGTATTGTATAGAGCCTGCCTGTACTGTAGTCTACCATTACATGTATTAATGGTATTGTATAGAGACTACCTGTACTGTAGTCTACCATTACATGTATTAATGGTATTGTATAGAGACTACCTGTACTGTAGTCTACCATTACATGTTTAATGGTATTGTATAGAGACTACCTGTACTGTAGTCTACCATTACATGTTTAATGGTATTGTATAGAGACTACCTGTACTGTAGTCTACCATTACCTGTATTAATGGTATTGTATAGAGACTACCTGTACTGTAGTCTACCATTACATGTATTAATGGTATTGTATAGAGATTACCTGTACTGTAGTCTACCATTACATGTTTTAATGGTATTGTATAGACTACCTGTACTGTAGTCTACCATTACATGTTTTAATGGTATTGTATAGAGCCTGCCTGTACTGTAGTTTACCATTACATGTATTAATGGTATTGTATAGAGACTACCTGTACTGTAGTCTACCATTACCTGTATTAATGGTATTGTATAGAGACTACCTGTACTGTAGTCTACCATTACCTGTATTAATGGTATTGTATAGAGATTACCTGTACTGTAGTTTACCATTACATGTATTAATGATATTGTATAGAGATTACCTGTACTGTAGTCTACCATTACATGTATTAATGGCATTGTATAGAGACTACATGACTGTAGTCTACCATTACATGTTTTCATGGTATAGTATAGATGTTATATGCACACTCAACTACCATCAAAATTATCGATTGTGTTTACATGTATTGATGCTATTTTTACCTGATGTCTCTGATTTTAAAAGCTCCATTATTAGAAAAATTGTAATTACCATTAATCATGTTTGTATGAATTAGTGTCCGTGTTTGATTGAAACGTATCCTCTGACGTCGAAATTCTGTCGGAGTTGTCGCCCTTCTGTTTGTTTACAAAACAGCAAATGAGGAAACAAATTTAATTGCATTTTAAATGTTGGTTACATTGTTGTTTATAAATCGATGCACATTTGTTGACTTTGTGTATTTTTGCGTGCTTTGTCAGTCTCCATGACCTCGGTTGCCAGGCAATATGAAGAGTATTTACTCTCAGATAATGTATTTCTCGATGGAGTCGTGTAAATAATCCTACATCCAAATCATTACCCTGTTAAGTAGGCAGACAAATCAGTATAGGAGGTATATGGTGTTGGGTATTGTTATATGTATGTTAATGTAGACAGGTAAGTGGTGTTGGGTATTGTTATATTGATGTTAATGTAGACAGTTAAGTGGTGACAGGTATCGTTATATGTAAGTTAATGTAGACAGGTAAGTGGTGCCAGGTATTGTTATATTGATGTTAATGTAGACAGGTAAGTGGTGTTGGGTATTGTTATATTTATGTTAATGTAGACAGGTAAGTGGTGTCAGGTATTGTTATCTGTATGTTAATGTAGACAGGTAAGTGGTGCCACGTGATGTTATATTTAAGTTAAGGTAGACAGGTAAGTGGTGTTGGGTATTGTTATATTGATGTTAATGTAGACAGGTAAGTTGTGACAGGTATTGTTATATGTAAGTTAATGTAGACAGGTAAGTGGTGCCAGGTATTGTTATATGTATGTTAATGTAGACAGGTAAGTGGTGCCAGGTATTGTTATATTTATGTTAATGTAGACAGGTAAGTGGTGTCAGGTAATGTTATATTGATGTTAATGTAGACAGGTAAGTGGTGCCAGGTATTGTTATATTGATGTTTATGTAGACAGGTAAGTGGTGTTGGGTATTGTTATATTGATGTTTATGTAGACAGGTAAGTGGTGTTGGGTATTGTTATATGTATGTTAATGTAGACAGGTAAGTGGTGCTAGGTGATGTTATATGTATGTTAATGTAGACAGGTAAGTGGTGCTAGGTGATGTTATATTTATGTTAATGTAGACAGGTATATGGTGTTGGGTATTGTTATATTTATGTTAATGTAGACAGGTAAGTGGTGTTGGGTATTGTTATATGTATGTAAATGTAGACAGGTAAGTGGTGTTGGGTATTGTTATATATATGTTAATGTAGACAGGTAAGTGGTGTCAGGTATTGTTATATGTATATTAATGTAGACAGGTAAGTGGTGTTGGGTATTGTTATATTGATGTTAATGTAGACAGGTAAGTGGTGTTGGGTATTGTTATATCTATGTTAATGTAGACAGGTAAGTGGTGTTGGGTATTGTTATATGTATGTTAATGTAGACAGGTAAGTGGTGTCAGGTATTGTTATATGTATGTTAATGTAGACAGGTAAGTGGTGTTGGGTATTGTTATATGTATGTTAATGTAGACAGGTAAGTGGTGCCAGGTATTATTATATTTATGTTAATGTAGACAGGTAAGTGATGCCAGGTATTGTTATATATATGTTAATGTAGACAGGTAAGTGGTGCCAGGTATTGTTATATTTATGTTAATGTAGACAGGTAAGTGCTGACAGGTATTGTTATATGTATGTTAATGTAGACAGGTAAGTAGTGCCACGTGATGTTATATTTAAGTTAAGGTAGACAGGTAAGTGGTGTTGGGTATTGTTATATTGATGTTAATGTAGAGAGGTAAGTGGTGACAGGTATTGTTATATGTAAGTTAATGTAGACAGGTAAGTGGTGCCAGGTATTGTTATATGTATGTTAATGTAGACAGGTAAGTGGTGTTGGGTATTGTTATATGTAAGTTAATGTAGACAGGTAAGTGGTGACAGGTATTGTTATATGTAAGTTAATGTAGACAGGTAAGTGGTGCCAGGTATTGTTATATGTATGTTAATGTAGACAGGTAAGTGGTGTTGGGTATTGTTATATGTATGTTAATGTAGACAGGTAAGTGGTGCCAGGTATTGTTATATGTAAGTGGTGCCAGGTATTGTTATATGTATGTTAATGTAGACAGGTAAGTGGTGCCAGGTATTGTTATATGTATGGTAATGTAGACAGGTAAGTGGTGCCAGGTATTGTTATATGTATGTTAATGTAGACAGGTAAGTGGTGACAGGTATTGTTATATTTATGTTAATGTAGACAGGTAAGTGGTGCCAGGTATTGTTATATGTATGTTAATGTAGACAGGTAACTGGTGTCAGGTATTGTTATATGTATGTTAATGTAGACAGGTAAGTGGTGTTGGGTATTGTTATATGTATGTTAATGTAGACAGGTAAGTGGTGTTGGGTATTTTTATATGTATGTTAATGTAGACAGGTAAGTGGTGCCAGGTATTGTTATATGTATGTTAATGTAGACAGGTAAGTGGTGTTGGGTATTGTTATATGTATGTTAATGTAGACAGGTAAGTGGTGCCAGGTATTGTTATATGTATGTTAATGTAGACAGGTAAGTGGTGTCAGGTATTGTTATCTGTATGTTAATGTAGACAGGTAAGTGGTGCCAGGTATTGTTATATGTATGGTAATGTAGACAGGTAAGTGGTGCCAGGTATTGTTATATGTATGTTAATGAAGACAGGTAAGTGGTGACAGGTATTGTTATATATATGTTAATGTAGACAGGTAAGTGGTGCCAGGTATTGTTATATTTATGTTAATGTAGACAGGTAAGTGGTGTTGGGTATTGTTATATGTATGTTAATGTAGACAGGTAAGTGGTGCCAGGTATTGTTATATGTATGTTAATGTAGACAGGTAAGTGGTGTTGGGTATTGTTATATTGATGTTAATGTAGACAGGTAAGTGGTGTTGGGTATTGTTATATTTATGTTAATGTAGACAGGTAAGTGGTGTTGGGTATTGTTATATTGATGTTAATGTAGACAGGTAAGTGGTGTTGGGTATTGTTATATTTATGTTAATGTAGACAGGTAAGTGGTGTTGGGTATTGTTATACTGATGTTAATGTAGACAGGTAAGTGGTGTTGGGTATTGTTATATGTATGTTAATGTAGACAGGTAAGTGGTGACAGGTATTGTTATATTTATGTTAATGTAGACAGGTAAGTGGTGTTGGGTATTGTTATATTTATGTTAATGTAGACAGGTAAGTGGTGTTGGGTATTGTTATATTGATGTTAATGTAGACAGGTAAGTGGTGTTGGGTATTGTTATATTTATGTTAATGTAGACAGGTAAGTGGTGACAGGTATTGTTATATTTATGTTAATGTAGACAGGTAAGTGGTGTTGGGTATTGTTATATTTATGTTAATGTAGACAGGTAAGTGGTGTTGGGTATTGTTATATTGATGTTAATGTAGACAGGTAAGTGGTGTTGGGTATTGTTATATTTATGTTAATGTAGACAGGTAAGTGGTGCCAGGTATTGTTATATTTATGTTAATGTAGACAGGTAAGTGGTGTTGGGTATTGTTATATTTATGTTTATGTAGACAGGTAAGTGGTGTTGGGTATTGTTATATCTATGTTAATGTAGACAGGTAAGTGGTGTTGGGTATTGTTATATTGATGTTAATGTAGACAGGTAAGTGGTGTTGGGTATTGTTATATTTATGTTAATGTAGACAGGTAAGTGGTGCCAGGTATTGTTATATTTATGTTAATGTAGACAGGTAAGTGGTGTTGGGTATTGTTATATTTATGTTTATGTAGACAGGTAAGTGGTGCCAGGTATTGTTGTATGTATGTTAATGTAGACAGGTAAGTGGTGCCAGGTATTGTTATATGTAAGTGGTGCCAGGTATTGTTATATTTATGTTAATGTAGACAGGTAAGTGGTGCCAGGTGATGTTATATTTATGTTAATGTAGACAGGTAAGTGGTGCCAGGTGATGTTATATTTATGTTAATGTAGACAGGTAAGTGGTGCCAGGTATTGTTGTATGTATGTTAATGTAGACAGGTAAGTGGTGATAAGTATTGTTATATTGATGTTTACTACCTGGACAGGTTTGTGTTGACCAGTGCTGATGATATCTGTATGTTGAGATAGTCAGGTATATGGCACATGGTGTTTTTGTGTGTATGTTGCGTGAGGCATGTACGTTGTGCTCGCCATTGTTTGTGGTGCCTGTTATTTTTAGTTATATCTAGAATTTGAAATGGTGTGTACTATTGAGAGCTAAGGTAGACATCAGAGACCCTGTTGTTATTTCTATGTTGAGCTCTTCGTGTTGAGTCACGGCCTAATGGACCAATGCCATTGTCTGTATTCGGTGGCGGTAATCAATGGCCTCCCATGTCTGCTTCAACAACCACGTCACGTAAATGATTGCATCGCTGTGGGTATTAATAGGTTAATTACACTATCATGGCCAAGCGTTTAGCCGGCCCAGATTGACTGAAGGAGATGCTTAACAAACCAAACACGTGGTTGATTAATGAAACGCACACACTAATTTAAGAAACACTACCCCCATCCAAAAAGAAGTACCTAGCATGTATTTGTCGGTACGTAGAAAATCTTAACATGCGTTACAATCTCGTGTTTTATTTTTTACACTCTTTACCACGAAACCGGAAGTGTTTGTTTCATTATCAAACGAGGTTGAAAGGTTATCAAATGTCGTTTCATTGTGACAAATTTTAATCATATCATGTATGTTACATGTCTTTGCTCTGAATTTAAATGTATTTTGAATGACGGGTATATGTGGTCCGAATATTTCCTTATATGGTTACATTCAAGACAGTCTCGAGCCCAGTTACTTGTAGGTTGTCATTGTACCTTTTGATTTTTTTCATATTGACGGGACTAAAGGATTTACAAACTTAGAGTTTAACTATTGTACATGCATAAGTACATGTATACAAATGCTTTGTTCAAGGTTTAAAACACGACATGTTTGTCGTTTAGTGTGATAAAAAATGAAATTCAACTCGAATTTTACAAAAGTTTTGGAGTTGATGCAGATTAAGCTTTCAGTACAAGCTTCAGCATGCTGTGTCAGTGTCCACAGTCAGCTTGCTTTCTCAGTATCCTGTTGTAACATTGTGTAATATCGAATTTCAGTGTTCTTAGATAAGTATGCAGATTCAACTATAGTGTGTCTGTATGCATTTTCAGCCTGTTTTTTCTATATTCTGTTTCAGCATTCTCCGTTCAGTATATCCAGATTACACATGCTTCAGCATAATGTGTCAGTACAAGTTTCATCGTTTCATTCTGTATTGTCAGTATCCAGATAAAGCATGCTTTGTCAGTATCAAAATTCAGCTTGTCTTGTCAGTATCTAGTTTCATCATATACCGTTTCAGCATGCTTTCTCGGTATCTAAATTCAGCGCGATCTGTCAGCATAAATTTCAGAATGCTCTTTTAGTATACAGGGTCAGCATGCATTGTTAGTATTCAGGATCAGCATTCTCTGTCAGTATCTAAATTCACATGATCTGTCGGTTTTGTAATAATTTGGTTTCAGCATGTTTGGTCAATGTTCCTGAAATTGTGTCGATGCTTATAGAAACAACCTGCTGTGCGAGTAATTCTGACCTTGGTTCTATGGCGTAGTCAAAAGATTTCCTACATTTACAATTACTGTGAGAGACAAATGACCACTTGTGATTGAATACGATTCAAAGACGAATTGAGCCCCACTTGGACGCGCGGTTTAGGATTCAATTATGATATGATTTATCAGTACTGAGAAATACCCGATAGAAGATTTGTGTTAGAAAGGTTCTTAAAACTCATTTCAAGGAGTGTATCTTAAGATAATTGGAAAACCGCACAAGGTCATCAACAGCTTTATATTCTGCTTTACATTTCCTATACGTATAAAAGTTCACCCAAATTGTCAACGTAACAACCAAGACATAATCAACATTGCAGGTAACAACTACGACATAATCAACATTAAAGGTGACAACCACCACACCGTCAACATTACAGGTAACAACCATCACACCGTCAACATTACAGGTAACAACCAAAACACTGACAATATTACAGATAACAACCACCACACCGTCAACATTACAGGTAACAACCACCACAGTGACAACATTACAGATAACAACCTCCACACTGTCAACATTACAGGTAACAACCATCACACCGTCAACATTATAGGTAACAACCACCACACTGTCAACATTACAGGTAACAACCACGACATAATCAACATTACAGGTAACAACCACCACACTGTCAACATTACAGGTAACAACCACCACACCGTCAACATTACAGGTAACAACTACGACATAATCAACATTACAGGTAACAACCACCACACCGTCAACATTACAGGTAACAACCACCACACTGTCAACATTACAGGTAACAACCACCACACCGTCAACATTACAGGTAACAACCACCACACTGTAAACATTATAGGTAACAACCACCACACTGTCAACATTACAGGTAACAACCACCACACCGTCAACATTATAGGTAACAACCACCACACCGTCAACATTACAGGTAACAACCACGACATAATCAACATTACAGGTAACAACCACCACATCGTCAACATTACAGGTAACAACTACGACATAATCAACATTACAGGTAATAACCACCACACCGTCAATATTACAGGTAACAACCACCACACTGTCAACATTACAGGTAACAACCACCATACCGTCAACATTACAGGTAACAACCACCACACTGTCAACATTACAGGTAACAACCACCACACTGTAAACATTATAGGTAACAACCACCACACTGTCAACATTACAGGTAACAACCACCACACCGTCAACATTATAGGTAACAACCACCACACCGTCAACATTACAGGTAACAACCACCACACTGTCATCACTACAGGTAACAACCACCACACCGTCAACATTACAGGTAACAACCACCACACTGTCAACATTACAGGTAACAACCACCACACCGTCAACATTACAGTTAACAACCACCACACTGTCAACATCACAGGTAACAACCATCGCACCGTCAACATTGCAGGTAACAACCACCACACCGTCAACATTACAGGTAACAACCACCACACCGTCAACATTACAGGTAACAACCACCACACTGTCAACATTACAGGTAACAACCACCACACCGTCAACATTACAGGTAACAACCACCACACTGTCAACATCACAGGTAACAACCATCGCACCGTCAACATTGCAGGTAACAACCACCACACCGTCAACATTACAGGTAACAACCACCACACTGACAACATTACAGATAACAACCACCACAGCGTCAACATTACAGGTAACAACCACCACACCGTCAACATTACAGGTAACAACCACCACACTGACAACATTACAGATAACAACCACCACACTGTCAACATTACAGGTAACAACCACCACACCGTCAACATTACAGGTAACAACCATCACACCGTCAACGTTACAGGTAACAACCACCACACTGACAACATTACAGGTAACAACCACCACACCGTCAACATTACAGGTAACAAACACCACATGGTAAACATTACAGGTAACAACCACTACACTGTCAACATTACAGGTAACAACCACTACACCGTCAACATTATAGGTAACAACCTCCACACCGTCGACATTACAGGTAACAGCCACCACACCGTCAACATTACATGTAACAACCACCACACTGTCAACATTACAGGTAACAACCACCACACTGTCAACATTACAGTTAACAACCACCACACTGTCAACATCACAGGTAACAACCATCACACCGTCAACATTACAGGTAACAACCATCACACCGTCAACGTTACAGGTAACAACCACCACACTGTCAACATCACAGGTAACAACCATCGCACCGTCAACATTGCAGGTAACAACCACCACACCGTCAACATTACAGTTAACAACCACCACACTGTCAACATCACAGGTAACAACCATCGCACCGTCAACATTGCAGGTAACAACCACCACACCGTCAACATTACAGGTAACAACCACCACACCGTCAACATTACAGGTAACAACCACCACACTGTCAACATTACAGGTAACAACCACCACACCGTCAACATTACAGGTAACAACCACCACACTGTCAACATCACAGGTAACAACCATCGCACCGTCAACATTGCAGGTAACAACCACCACACCGTCAACATTACAGGTAACAACCACCACACTGACAACATTACAGATAACAACCACCACAGCGTCAACATTACAGGTAACAACCACCACACCGTCAACATTACAGGTAACAACCACCACACTGACAACATTACAGATAACAACCACCACACTGTCAACATTACAGGTAACAACCACCACACCGTCAACATTACAGGTAACAACCATCACACCGTCAACGTTACAGGTAACAACCACCACACTGACAACATTACAGGTAACAACCACCACACCGTCAACATTACAGGTAACAAACACCACATGGTAAACATTACAGGTAACAACCACTACACTGTCAACATTACAGGTAACAACCACTACACCGTCAACATTATAGGTAACAACCTCCACACCGTCGACATTACAGGTAACAGCCACCACACCGTCAACATTACATGTAACAACCACCACACTGTCAACATTACAGGTAACAACCACCACACTGTCAACATTACAGTTAACAACCACCACACTGTCAACATCACAGGTAACAACCATCACACCGTCAACATTACAGGTAACAACCATCACACCGTCAACGTTACAGGTAACAACCACCACACTGACAACATTACAGATAACAACCACCACACTGTCAACATTATAGGTAACAACCTCCACACCATCAACATTACAGGTAACAGCCACCACACTGTCAACATTATAGGTAACAACCTCCACACCATCAACATTATAGGTATCAACCTCCACACCATCAACATTATAGGTAACAACCTCCACACCATCAACATTATAGGTAACAACCTCCACACCATCAAATTTTCACCAGGAAAAATAAGTCATGAAAATCACAAAATGTTGTAAAACACAAACGCATTTGAGCCCATTAACATTTTCATGTTTGATTTCAGCCATCTACCACACTCAGTCGAAATAACGTACATAAAGAGAAAAATGTTACGGTGGCTGGGAATGAACGCCATACAATATTGTGTTGGAACGGAATATTATTGGGAATGTTGATCATATCATGAGCAAGGTGTTCTTGTTTTATTTTCTAACTCCATCCTGTTATACGTACATGCATGGCATGATATTCCAATTCTATAACGTAGGAACGCAGTGATTTTCAGTAAGATGCATCAGCCACTGTAAAGCAGGAAATGTGACATTCGTCTGATGTAAGTTATAGAATTAATACATCATCACATGAAGAGCCTTCTACGTCTCACCGAAAAGAGGACTCGAGAACCTCAACAAACCAGGAAGATGCTACTTCTGGTTTCACGTCTGGAATACATCCAGACACGTGACCTCAGTGCTGCCAGTATGAGTAAGATGTTCTTGTTTTATTTACCTGTTGATGGAACTTTACCTTTAAGTGCTTTTCACGACAAAAGGTCAAGGACATAAATCAGGTCATCGGTAGCACGGTGTACCGGAGGTCATGTCTAGTTAATGACCTCCTGGACAGGTGGCGCTGTTGTTACTATGGCTTTCCGTGGAGGATCTACGGCCAGAAACCTCGCAAGTTTACATCTACAGTCTCCGTGACGTCATTTTGCATATAAACAAACGGTTTCTCCTGTGTTAACAATTAGTTGGAAGCACATTACAACTGAGGGTGTTGGGTGCTTTTCCGGGAGTATTTGTTGATAATAGTGAGCCCCTGAATCATTGACAATGTTTGAGTTTAGAAGTTGTCTGAGTACGACATCGACCCATCATCTAAGATTGCATGAAACTCCACGATCATGAAATTCATTCCGAATCTTACAAGATGTATCGTATTGTCCTACAGTGAGTGTTGATCTGTAGAGAGGGTCAAACATTACGTGAATACTCACCTGGAGGTCACGTTCAAAAACGCAATTTTACTGCGTGTTGATGTTTTGTCTGTTAAATCGGCCTCGCTGATCTGAAGATGTGCTAGTCTGCTCATTGGATGACTTATTGGTGTGATGCCAAGTTTTGGGCGGCTGTACTCAGGAGATCTGACCGTGGCGAAACATACATCCAAACACAGCTCCGATACACTTTGAAAATATCAACTATTTCTGCAAATGTAAACATCATCGAAATTTGATGTTGTGTTTAGGAAGAGAACTTGCTGTGTAACTTCACAGACTGATTTTTTACCAAAAAGCTAATAGTTCGGGATTATGTATGTACATACATCTAAGCTAACGAAATCACCCCACACCCATTCGATGAAATAAAAATTAATTGAATTGTTTTTTTTATATTTTAACTGATCGGTTTAAATGATGATATTTCTAACAATGCTGTCACGACATAAATGATGATATTTCTAACAGTGACGTCACGACATATAACCAATTATTAAGGTGCAATTTTATCCAAGTTTGAAGAAAATAACGACTTTTAAAACTCAGTAAACGTTACAAAAACCGTGACTCGTCCAAGCGTTCATGTTTCATGTACGTGTTTTCCCGCACTTTTTGATTTTATTTTAGGACGCTGCTAAGCACCAACACACCACTGGTTACTTCTCAAGGAATCCTGTGCTATATATCAATGCAAAGTCATTCATTCTTTTTGTAGATTCAGCTTAGTGACATTTGAAATCAAATGACAAGCATTGTTGTTACTTTCCTGACTTTATTCATATACAGTAGTACAAAGACATTGTTATAATGACAGTTTTATAATGACTGATCTAAATGATATTTGATCCTCGCAAATTGCACTGCCATATTTATTGTTTAGTCCCTTTCAGACAATGATGTGACATTGATGCACGTGTAATTGTAGTTTGAGAACGATAATGGTTATTACACGAAATTCGTGTCTTACACAAACATTAGAAACGTGCTTAACACGTCTGGCTTCGTGTTTCCATGCATAGTAAATAGTGTCTAAACTGTCTTTAACATGCATCTTGAATGCATCGTCAGCGTGTCCGGGTAACAGATTACTATGGACGTTGTTTCGTGTATGTTTCATGACCGACTGGATTCCTTGAAGTAATTTGAATATTCTACTCATTTTATAAATAATGGTTGTATAAAACCCGTAATACGCCCGTAGACAGTGTTAAAGTTGATGTTGTTTAATTAGTTTGTTCGGAGCAACTGCGTCGAACCTAAATTTGTTTTACCAGCCCTGCTGGTGGACATATTTTCATTCTTTGAATGGTGGCATGATTTATAATAAACGCATATACAGGCCATTGTTTTAAAAATACCAGATATATGAAAATGACGAAACTTATTGAATTATGGGGGCTAGTGCATCAATCTGGGTTTTTATTTTGATTCGATCACTTTGTAATTTCCTCAGAGACCTCCTCGGGTTCGAAATTTAGGCTCTTAACATTACTGTTGAGTCCTGGATGGACGAAACAGCTGTATGATGTAGCATCACTGTCGAGTCCTGGAGGGACGAAACAGCGGTTGGGTGTATTTCAATTCTTTGGCTCTACTGTATCTAAATATAAATTGACATCAAAAGATGCAATTCACTTGTGTGTCTTTTGTACAATCTTAGAGGAGGGAGGATACTGTGACTTTAAATAAAGAAACAAGTCGGGGGGGTGGGGGGGGAGGGGGGAGGGGGGGGGGGGTTGTGGTAAGGAAACAGGATATTAAAACAGCTCTAGTGTGTGAGAGATCTGACGTTACAACGACGTGATATTGCGTGTCGTTTCGGGAGTGGTTAACCGATATCAAGCCGTTCTAGATTATGACATGCCACTTCGCGTTGTGACTCATCGTTCTTTGACAAGCCGTTCCGTACTGTGACATGATTTTGGATTGTCGTTCCGTATTATGGTACAATATTTGCCGACCTTTTCGTATCGTTTGTGACTAGCCATTTGTAATGCTATTCGTTTCGTAGCTACCGTTCTAATGAAAGTTGTGTCATTCTAATTTAACAACATTTGTTTAAAATGATCTGTGTGTCTCTAAGTCTGTCAGTGTTTGTTTAGAGTGGGCTGATGGTCTCTTAGTCTGTCACTGTTTTTTGGACTGGGCCGGTGGTCTCTTGGTCTGTCACTGGTTTTTTTTTACTGGGCCGGAGGTCTCTTAATCTGTCACTGTTTTTTTGGACTAGGCCGGTGGTCTCTTAGTCTGTCACTATTTTTTGGACTGGGCCGGTGATTTCTTAGTCTGTCACTATTTTTTGGACTGGGCCGGTGGTCTCTTAGTCTGTCACTGTTTTTTCTTTACTGAGCCTGTGGTCTCCTAGTTTGTCACTGTTTTATGGACTGGGCCGACGGTCTCTTGGTCTGTCACTATTTTTTGGACTGGGCCGGTGGTCTCTTAGTCTGTCACCGTTTTTTTTTTTTTTACAGGGCCGGTGGTCTCTTAGTCTGTCACTGTTTTTTCTTTACTGAGCCTGTGGTCTCCTAGTTTGTCACTGTTTTATGGACTTGGCCGACGGTCTCTTGGTCTGTCACTATTTTTGGACTGGGCCGGTGGTCTCTTAGTCTGTCACCGTTTCTTTTTTATTTTTACAGGGCCGGTGGTCTCTTAGTCTGTCACTGTTTTTTCTTTACTGAGCCTGTGGTCTCCTAGTTTGTCACTGTTTTATGGACTGGGCCGACGGTCTCTTGGTCTGTCACTATTTTTTTCACTGGGCCGACGGTCTCTTAGTCTGTCACCTTTTTTCTTTTACTGGGCCGGTGGTCTCTTTGTCTGTCACTTTTTTTTTCTTTACTGGGCCTGTTGTCTCTTAGTTTGTCACTGTTTTATGGACTGGGCCGACGGTCTCTTAGTCTGTCACTGTTTTTTGGATCGGTCCGGTTGTCTCTTAGTCTGTCACTGTTTTTTGGATCGGTCCAGTGGTCTTTTAGTCTCTCACTGTTTCTTTTTAACTTAGCCGGTCGTCTCTTAGTCTGTCACTGCTCTTTTTGACTGGGCCGGTGGTCTCTTAATCTGTCACTGTTTTTTTTTTTTTTTTTTACTGGGCTGGTGGTTTCTTAGTCTGTCACTGTGTTTTTGGACTAGGCCGGTGGTCTCTTAGTCTGTCACTGTTTTTTCTTTACTGGGCCTGTGGTCTCTTAGTTTGTCACTGTTTTATGGACTGGGCCGACGGTCTCTTGGTCTCTCACTGTTTTTTGGATCGGTCCGGTGGTCTCTTTGTCTGTCACTGCTTTTTTGGACTGGGCCGGTGGTCTCTTTGTCACTGCGTTTTTGGACTGGGCCGATGGTCTCTTAGTCTGTCACTGTTTTGTCTTACTGGGCCGGTGGTCTCCTAGTATGTCCGTGCTTTTTTGGACTGGGACGGTGGTCTCTTAGTCTAACAGCGTTAGAGATGCTAGCTTATTGTCTGACTCTAGGGAACATGTTTCAGTGGTAAACTTGACTTTTAAACGGCGCAAATAGTGAAAGTATTTATTTATTTATTTTTTTGGTTTTTATGGGGTTTTTGTTGTTGTTGTTGTTTTTTTGAGAAGCTTCGGACATCGTTCCGAGGATCTACCTTTTCGTATGATGCATAGTGGACAGGATTTTTTCTTGTATGGTTTACGTTCCAGATATTATTAATACAGGTGCCTGTGATTCCGGGCAACACTTAAGGATAAGGATAACCCTTCGCTTCGCGTTTTATTGCTGACTCGTCTTCTTGTTCAACCAAACATTCATCCAATCATTTTGATTCATAGTTAATACGATCAAATCAAGGTGTACCGTTATATTGTGGTAAAGTTTACTGTTATATATGTTGTGGATTTAGTCGTAAACCTGCTATACTTTTAATACCGAAAATATTTGTTCGGAAAAATGGCGATGATCCTTGTTCCTTCAACCGTCTAAGCCATATTGGAGTGTAAAATGGATCGAGATGTCTTTCACAATTTCGCCCGTTGATAAAGAATCTATTGAGTGAAACATTACCATTTGTATAAGTATGTGTTGTGAGTTTGTTTTTTACTTATGGCGGTAACATCACTGCCTGTTATCTTGTAATGTTTCAGCGCGTGTCTCCAATAAGTAGGACCCAGCAGTGATGAGACGGCCTCACCGACTAGACGGTTACCCCGGCCCCGGCCTTGAGCTGCATCGCATTCCCATTCTCCGCGACATCACGCCGAATGTTTTCACGGCGGAAATGGTTCATAAGTTAACCTTTGGGCACTTAGTACGTTGATAATCTTTAGAGAAATATCTTTGAGTTAGAGATGATTCTGTGTTATCTTTTGCCCTGTTGGCGGTAAAAAGCAAATACATCGGGATAAGAAACGTTTCCCGAGAGAAGACATATTCACATTGTGCAAAAACAAAAACAAAAAACCGTTCTTAGCGATAGAAGTAATGTTGCTTCAGAGTTCAAGATATATAAGTGTTTTTGATCAAGATATGTAAGTGTATTTGATCGAATCTTAGTTAAGTGGTATGTCATTTACAAGTAAGTAATAACGTGTGAGGAAGTCTGCCATAATAGGAGGCTTCGTTTGATAAGCTATATCTGACCTAGTCCACTGGTGGAGGCAACTAAACAGCCATTATATAGTGCTGTCATACTGAAACGTCATAAGACATCTTATCAGGCCCCATCGTTTAAACAAGGGAACTCCACAAACAAAAGTCATTGGTATGTCAATAAGATCAAAATATTTATGGTCGTCAAGCAAAGGACTGGAGATAGTCACTTTTAATAGCACGTGTGGATAATAGAGAGTTGAGATCCATCTCTCTCACTGGTTGCTCTCGCGGCACGCCCTCTTGCTTCGGTTATGTCAGCCTTTTCAAGTTTCATTGTTCTATATTGTTTCCGATGTCCCTTCGTGCTTAAATTTTATTATCCCGAAGTATTCTTTCATATCTTGTTGTTACCAAATCACATCATAATTTATTCATTGTATCGAAGTATATATCATATTATTATATCAAAGTATCGTCATGCTTTCATCGTAAAGCATCGCTGTTCTTTCATCGTAAAGTATCGTTGTCCTTTCATTGTAAAGTATCGTTGTCCTTTTATAGTAAAGTATCGTTGTCCTTCCATCGTAAAGCATCGTTGTCCTTTCATCGTAAAGTATCGTTGTCCTTTCATAGTAAAGTATCGTTGTCCTTTCATCGTAAAGTATCGTTGTCCTTTCATAGTAAAGTATCGTTGTCCTTCCATCGTAAAGCATCGTTGTCCTTTCATCGTAAAGTATCGTTGTCCTTTCATCGTAAAGCATCGTTGTCCTTTCATCGTAAAGCATCGTTGTCCTATTATCCTATGCTCTATATCTCATTGTCATCGTCGTTCCTCATATCCCATCATCTTCCTTTTTCTATTCATTGTAGACAGTCGTACTTTATTACATCCACGTATCGTCGTCTTTCTCTTCTTTCCTGTGATATATCATGGTGAATGTCTCACCAAATTAATGTTTTATTCTTTTATCAGGAAGTTATACATACAAGTTAAGGCAACAAATTTAGCAGTCGAGATTTTGGAGTTATATCTATTGGAAAAAAATCAAGTCAGCTGATTTCGAAAACTTTTCGAATACTGAGCTGGATAGATTTAAATGAAATAGTGAGGCTAGAACGGTAAATGGAATGGTGTTTTACAATATCATGTACAGGTATTTTCCTATTAAATTTGTGAAAATTATTGTAGAAGGGACTTTGATGATAGATTATTTTATACGTTCACACTCTCAAATGACAGGAAATGATAATTTTGTAAAGTGAAAACTTTGGGGAAATGTCGTATGATAAAAATAGTCACTACCTATTGAAACAAGCACTGTAAATGCTGGTTTTCTCCTGCCTTCTCACGAAGAGTGATGACAATATGGTTAAAAAGTAGAATTTAATTGAACTACATGAACATATTGTAAATAAGCCTTGATGTCCGGCACATTTAAGATAAATAACAAACTCCAAAACAAAAACAAACACAAAGAAAAAACATAAACTTCAAATCCATATCTATTTTATTTATCTTAGTGTTGCATGACTTCATAATGGCTAATGTAATATATGACATAGTGTATGTTATAACGTAAATTGTTTAAACTAGTGTGTTGAGTAAGTAATCCCTATTTGAGTCTGTTTCAACTACCAAAAGCAATGCTTCGAATAAAAAAAATCCCTTTTCACCCCAAGTACATTGTACAGTCTTTTAAGTCACCATTTGTGAAATTACAAAGTATACACATATAAATTTAATGTTTCGATTGATAAAATAACAAAACAATATTCACGATCTGTGGCAGGTCAGTCCTCAGATGCCTGTAGAATAAGGACTGTATGAAGGGGGTAAGATTTTGTTATCAGAAATACCAGACACATATATCTTGGCCCAGGGCCATTACAATAACCGGATTCCTCGGCACGAAAGTGATATGGATAACATTACAATAACCGGATTCCTCGGCACGAAAGTGATATGGATAACATTACAAGGTATGTATTGTTCACTTATCTTGTACCCTTGACATTTAGGTAATGTTTTGAATAACAAGAATGGCTATTTAATACATAAATCGTGAAGTGTGTAACGACCTTTATTGTTATCACTGTTGGAAGGGAAATAACTCTCACACCTTTCACCGACTTGTACCGTCACATGTTAACTTATATAAATCGCATGTGTTTTACGATCGTGCGGAATGCTAGTAATTTAATGTCAACAAGTATTGCATTCCTTGATATGGTTAGACAGGTATAAAGGATGTTTGTTTATGTAGCATTTGTTTAAATGCCATGTAGCAATGCATGTACATCTTATAGACAATTTACGAAGTGTAAAGAGATAGATATTTACCCCTAATTAACCAATTCTAAACATTATGTCAACCATAAACTAGAGCTCAACCATTCAACAACCCTCGAACTATTTATGACGTCACAAGAGCGTGTGCCGATGACAATTGTTAACAAGAACGAGGAAGGCGAAAATTCGCCACGATAAAAGAGGAATAGTTTTAGAAGTTTTTTGGAGGGAAATAATTTAAAAAGGCGGGAAACCGATATAGTAGACATTTCGTTCCTAGATATTTGGAAAAAATGAGCCAGTCAATTTTCGAAAACCTTTCAAGAACTGATTTGCTTACACGCGGTTGTTCTCTTAAGATTCAACAAATTACATAGTATTCAAAGGCCTGTGTTAAATCTGACCTGTTGTACAAATAACAGAGTACATGATAATATCAGGTTAGCATATTTTGATTCAATACCTTTGTGTACATCATTTCAATGTTTTTGTTACAATCAAACGGAATAGTGTTGTACACTATCATGTAATTGCCTCTTATTTTTGTTGAATTTGAAACAATAATAAATTATCTATTAGGTTTAAATTTATTCTGTTTTTGTCTATTTTTATTGTGGTATGGGCGTATCATACTCTGCTCAATCAAGTGATATCTTGCAAAGAGAAAATGTTGAGGAAATATCTTGTAATCAAACAGTTATCGACCCTTTTCCAGTAAATACGATGATTTTCAACTAGAGAAAGTGATATTTTCCTAGTTAAAAAAAACCCATCGGATATGAAATGTAATGAAGAATGCTGTATTGTTATATAAAATATCTAAACTTGGTAAAATACGTCTGGATACACATTAGCACACAAGTGACTTCCTACATGTAAAACACGAAACATACACAACTAACCATTAAAGACGTTAGGATTAAAATACATCTTCCAACACGACGAAATCTCTAAAGGGATGTAGTGCAAGTTGATGGAAAGGTGTTTGTTACCGTTTTCCTGTTGACGTCATCACTAATTGTAACTGATGCGCTAGCAGTTTATTTAATTGATGACGGCACCGCAAATACGTCCGACTGGTCCAAGTTTCCTGTCAATTCTAGATCAGACGTCATCTGTCAAGTCTGCCGCATGAGAATATGTTTCGTATCGTCAGTGTTTAGAGCATAGTTCTGTTTGTTAGCTACTTTAATGTAAAACATTTTACATAGAAAGTGATCTTAAGTGAAACTTTGTCTTCGTGCATCGTTACAATGACAGACACAAAGATGAAACTATAGTATCAACAGCGCTAAAGACTATTAAAGAGCTAGAAAAAATTCCGACTCTCTAAGTGCAATTTTAAGAATTACACACGGTCACGGACAAAGCCTCTGTACAATATTTGAAATGCGAACTTTTAAAGTATACTACCTGTAATATGTCTACAAATTCGAATAGTTCTTTCAATCGGACCATTTATGGAGTCGTTAGCAAAATGAAATTTTATACCTGTATTCTAGTCAATTAATAATTGATATAACACATTAAAAGCAGTCAAAATAACCATGAAAACCGTTTTGTCTAATGTAGTCTGGCTATCAGCCCCGAATGTTTTATAAATAATCAGCCAGTTACATTTTTCTACTAGGTTATCTCCCCCTTGTTTGAAACTTGTCCTGTTAATACCACGAATACTGTGCTGTACTGTTGTTACCCAGAAAATTATTTTTAATCTATGAAATAAACAAAAAATCAATAAAAACAATGTAAAGAAGAAATAAAATTCTGCTTCGTCTTCACCTACGATAGCATGAACGCAATGAGAATCATCACAATCAAAATGTATGTATCCCATTGGCTTCAATCATACACCACGAATACCAGCCACTTAAGGTATGGTGTAGTGTTTACGTTCTCCAAATTAACCTGCAACAGTTGCACATGTATCACGCATGGTGTATCAGAACAAAAAATCACAGACCACTGGCCATGCGCAACGCCACATGTCATATACAAAAGCAGTCAGAAGACAGGAAATACCTATCACCAATCAACACACCAAACGAACCTAAAACACGTACAGAAATGCACACGACGCAAGCAGAAAACGTCAATGGCGGTAACAAGCGCAGGATTCGCTTTTTGCGATTGACGATTTCGTGTTGATCAGCTCGTGCTTTCTCGAGCTCTGAGGAGATACGATGAACACAAGCCAGAAGTGAGACGATCAGACACGGCAGCTTGCCACTACGCTTGGTCTCACTAAAAGCATTGGAATGAATTCCTCTACTGAAACAATCTGTGTTAGACAATCTGTCTAACCTTAAATCGGTATCCGAGTTCCACGTGTCCACTTTATGTCCGAGTCTACATCACATCTGTATCGATCTCTGTGTATTTCTGTGGGACATCGCCAGCTGAGACAAACCACGCTGTGATTATTGTGCATAGATTACTGGACAAATGACCAAGTGACGGTACTGTCATCCTAAACTACCCTTCACTACTAACCGGCACCTCTTTCTCACCCAATGATTGGTCCAAAACCGGTGGAAGTTTTGACTTTAATATGGATTCCCTCGCGACAACCCTAATTGTTACCATGGCGACGAGATTAGCTGTCAGTTAAAGAAGATGATGGAAAAGTAAACGGTATTATTGATACCACGAGGAGATGTGTCTCCTGACTACAGCCGATAATTACCAGGAATATTACCACAGGGAGGTAAGTGGTTTAAATGTTAACAGGGCATCACAACGAGAAGAAAAGTGAATCCGTGGCAAATACGGTAATTATCAAGAGTGTCTTTCGCTGCTGATAATAAGAAGATTAATTTGTTTCTCATATAATTAGAGTTCACGTGCTTGGCTAGTTGTATCGATATCATGATTAAGTAAATCTTGTTTTGTCTGCACAGTGACGATATATTGTTTACGAACATATCTCATTTACTGAATGCTCGGCGGTAATTACATCACTTTCTACCCCAGCTTCTCAAAATAGAAACGGTGTTTTCCAGAAACAAGGAGAATTGACGCCATGACACATCATGCTGTATCTATCCATCCGTCCATCCACTTCACAGGTTTTTACACAAATAAGATTAATCTGTATTGAACGTCATTTATTAAAACAAAACTTGTCAGCAGTGAAGTCTCTATCGATCGGAAACTGATAACCTTTTTATTGCATGCCTGACACGTATCAGTTTTTCTTTGATTGAGCTTAATGAACAAGTATAACAAGTACAAAATTTTAAAAAAATAATTTGTAATCTTTAACGATGAGTACATGGCATACCTTTATCTACATGTACATGTACCCGTATTTCAGGATCATTAAAGATTTACGTACGATTTGTTTTTCTTCCTGGCGTCTGACTTGACATGACCTCGCCCATCCGTGGAAGGACACGGGTTCTGTCCCCAGACTGGGACATAACATGTCTTGTGACATTCACGTTTTAGTGACATTACTTTGACCGTATGGGATGCCATGGTATCGTGTTCAGCTTCTGACATTTCAGTACTACCTGGTTCTTGGAAATCGTTTTACCTGTAACAAACGTTTTGTAAATCGTCTTGTATACATTTTGTCCTTTTGATCGATTTTGAGGCAGAATTTCACTTAATTGACATAATTTATTTCGCACAACATTTTATTTAAACGGAACATATCAAAAAGAAACAGAAAACAAATGTTTGGTGCTCAGATACACCCTTAATTCAGACAGGTATCCGAGCGGACAAAATGTACGGAGTCCCTTCAGCAGGTTGGATAAAAACCACGTTTTACACCCCTAGAGATTCGTGAAAACGGTCATTCTCTCAAAAAGATATCGTTGATATATAATTATAGTACAAATATAAGTAAATTGAATTTTCATTAAAATTTTGGATGAAAATTTTTACTAAAATGTACCGTGAAAACAATTAAATCAGAACGAAGGATGACATTACTTTGAGAGCTAGTCACGCTGTCCTGTCTGATGTCCACGTACTATTGACCATTGGTGCAATAGTGATTACTCGATAGCCTGGTCTGAACAGAATATAATTTATTTCTTCAATAAGGATAAGGGTATGATATATAATTTAAATACTGACCAAGTGGTATGTTCAATAATGCATTCTGTATGAGTACATTGCTCGTCACCAAGACACGGTAGATACAATCAGAACATGTCTATATCCCTTATAGAGATATCGATTCTGTCATTAGGCACATCCATGTTCTTTACATGCTCTCACTGTAACTATTGGTTAATATTGATGCTATTCAGACTGTGTTGTGTTCGTGGGCCGAATCGTAACTACATGTGTGTTTCTACCTGTGAACAATAAGACGGTTCATCTTTCTCACTACTGTAACATGTAAGCTTGGTCTATCCAATATGTATGGTGTGTAATGACTATTATTATATGTACTGTTGTCTTGGTGATTTAGTACCGTTCATCATCGATTTGACGACCACGTGCATGGACAACACTTTATGTGTGTTTATGTTATATATAAAATGATCGGAAAATACTTATTTTGTCAGAAACAAGTCCATGTATGTATATATTTCATTGCTTGACAACTTTTCTGCGTCATATATTTGTTCTTGATGCCAGCATAATAATAAACCAAATTCAAATTCAATAAAAGTAGAGCTAAATAAGAACAAAAGATAGATTTACACGAAGACTCTATAAAAAGTATAAGGAGAATAAAACCTGGTGTTCCGGAAGAGTAAGCGTCTTCTGCTTCATTGACGACACCCACCATGTCAAACTTGGTCAATCCAAGTAAGTAATGTTACATTCTCAAATGAGAACAACGGGACCAGCAAGCAAACTAACGAGCATCAAACACGTCCAGCTTTATTTCACACAAAGAAATATGATATTTCTCAATGAGATCACTATGGCGACCGTAAAATTTTCCCATAATTTTCATCATCCCGCATCATTTGAAACCATGTGTTACGTGTTTGTCTGTAGGTTCACGATATCTCGCACGAAAATCGTAATAATGAGAAAAGGCCCTAGAATATCGAATCAGCTGCGACATGTTAAGCCCATAGGTGAGAGATGCGAGAATTTTGCTATTCAGAAATGGAAAATTCATAATAGAGAAAGTATAATCATCACTCTTATCATGCAGCTCGATGGAAAGCTGTCCATGTTGGTTTCGTTGTAGGAAAAGATCGATATTGATGAACAATACAAATACTAATCATATATAAGAATGTACGATCAAGTGTATTGAATTATTATTCTTAACAACGACAATAACAAATGACAAAACTGCCATACACAGAAGGCCACAGGAGTTTGGTTTATAGTTTTGATTTACGTCCTATTTACATCCACGACCATTTAACCGTAGCCCCTGAGGACCACATGAGACTGAATGGATGAAAATAACTTTTCTTGTAATATTATTAATAAGTTGAACTAAACAACATATTCACGCACCACCCTCCCCCCCCAACTCCCCCCAACCTCACCAATGATAAAGTTACTTTTGTAACAACAACATATACATGTACTTTGTTTACGTAGGTCTCATTTACGTTTTGTTAGCAATACTTCAGTTTATCTCAAGACAACGTCCTGAAAAGAATGGAAAAAATGCCTTGAAATGGTACGCTGACAATACATTGGAGACAATGACAAGGTTACGAAGAATTTCGAAAAAAAGAAAATAAAAATTCTGTGGAAATCGACGAATAAAGATATGTAACACCATTTTAATTCATGATTTTTTTCACCATTTTAAATATCTCGCTGTTCAAACGAGCAGAACTGAATTAATCTTGACGAAAACGATGTACTTGCGTATTTGAGAAATTAGAAGATATGATTTAGCAAGTTCTGTTTTCTCCGCTATGTTACCTATAGAGAAACAAGTTAATGTAAGGATACCAATCAACATTTTATATATATACTTTCATCTTGCTAAACAAAACGGTTTAATTCTATTTTCCGTTTTTCCTGGCGCTTGGGCGGCTGGTTCTATTAACATGTATCTAGGAAAGGCGATATTCCAAATACGAATAACTACAGACGTATATACGCTTGTAAATTGTATGGGAGAAGCGAAAGTGATGTTATAACACAAGCTCAATTTGGTTTCAGACCAAATCATTCTACCGCTGATGCGATATTTGAGCTGCAAGTATTTAAGTAAAAGATGCGGAAGGCTATACTGCTGCCGTGCTGACTACAAGAAAGCCCTCTATCTTATTGAAAGATCTTATTTGTTGTGTAAACTCATAAAGCAATGTGCTAGAGGGGATATTTTACAGATCACACAATCATAATCGCTCTGTCACGTACTATCTTTAGGTGGAAATTCTCTTGCCAATTTTGAAATCACTATTTGTAAACGACTATGAAAACGATATTATCAGTGAATGTTGTCCATCATTTTCACTTTATCTAATAAGTATTTTATTATCTATCATAAAGTATACTGATGACACGGTGTTGAAGCAGAGACCTCAGAAAAATTACAGGTTTTAGACCCCCTTAGGTGTTATCATGTTCAACGTTTATAGTCTTAACTTGAATACAGACAAAACGAATATAGCAGTATTCAGAAATGGTGGCGAATTAATGAAAAATGGTCTACAATGATACCAAACCACTAATGGTTTACAAAATAAGGATAAATCTTATGTTACACAAAAGCATGACGCAGAACAAGGCAATAAGACTGATTTTGCAGTTAATAACAAGTTCTAAAATCCAGATTTTTATGATACAATAACTACACAATGCTCAATATTTGATACTTATGTAAATAGCGTATAAAGTTACAGTGCTGGAGTTTGGAGATTCTACAGGGTTGAAGATGTTGAGTAGGTTCACATTACATTTTGAAAAAAAAGGTATTCTTGGCGGGAAAAAGAATAATGATAAGTGTATTGTGGGTAGGGAACGTTACTATGATCAGCATGTAAAACATTAAGAAAAAAATAGCTGTATTTTGAATACTTTTTATCCGCATACTATCTAATCACAGTTTAATTTTAAAAATATGAACTGAATCGAACTATTGGACTACTTTCATTTAGCATTCATAGGCATGTGAACACCAACAGGATGAAGATGCGTTAGAGCTTCATGTTGAATTTGATCTTATCCGAGTTCATATGCACATGAATGGCAACTGAAAGCAGTTATATGCTTATTTTTACCGTTTTCAATTGTAATTTGGTCACAAGGGAAGACCAGCTCAATCTGTTTACATTACTTGCAACATCTGCCTACGTTGTTGATAGTTCATGGGCAGGTAATACACAAGTTACTTCAGTAAGTTGCATTGTCAAACAATGGGAACTATAAAATTATTCAGCAACGATTATATGACTTGTATCGGCAAGACATATTATCAAACATTCAAACAAACACGAAGAGTTTCCGTCCACAACATCGTATACATAACTTTACTCTTCAATTTTATCTAAGAAAAAATATTAACAGTTCATACAACACGTTTTCAGCTCAGCTCACACAATTTAAATATTGAACAATGAAGATATAGAAACAGCCAGAGAGATCAAGTGTGACGTCCTGCTGGTTCAAGGCAAAGATATACCAGAACTTATTTTTACATACATCCTAATGTGTTTAAGTTGATACTGCTGATCAATACACAAAAAACTGAGGAATTGAATAATTACGATACGTACTGGTCCATATAATCTTTTAACCCGTATTTGGTCAAGTACTGTATTCTACAGCTTATTTAAAGCAGCCACTGTATGTATATATACGACAACAAAATTCAGTGTCCTCGGAATATTGTACCTGTATATACAATGTACATATTTAGTATACATTGTATTATTGCTATGTACCAATGTCTAGAAATCTCGAAAATGGTTTATTGTCAATATTGTTATAGTGGTGTGAATTGAAAATAGATGTAATGAATGGGTTTGTCTCGGTCTATGCAGGCGTAAAGGGTTTTTTTTAAAATTTCATTCAGGTTTATACTGCAGTGAAATTTATGTCTTTATATTATACTACTCTGAAACTACATTTTGGTAGATGAGAACATTTCAACAGTCAGTGTAAGTAGTATCAATGATGAGATTGATAGCCAAGACGGTTGTCATTGTCAGGATTGTACATATGTATTTATAGTTGTGATGGTCCGGTGCTACTCCAACAGTTCGATTTGTAGTCTAGATATTACAAACAAAAAATGTACTTCCCAGGTAAAAATGTTCTAAACGCAAAATATTTAAATAGCACGCGATTTATTTGTTCATAGATTTATCGCCTCTTGAACAGATAGGGTAATTTTGAGGTAGAATCTCTGTAGGAGTGGTAAATACATCACTGAACAACATACAGGAGGCCCGCTGCGTGCCATCCAGACCAATTAAGGAAAAGTGTCTTGCCTATTGATGTAACCAAGAGAGCACAAACTAGACCGTTTATTGGCTTAATGAGAAACTGCCACGGATGAACATACCCTATATTTAACAATATGCATACAAATGTATTAAATATTATTTTTAATTACATACTTGTCATTGATCAATTGTGATACTAAAAGACATCATGCTATGTGTTCGAAAGTTATTAATTTTCTCAAAAAATAAATTCGTTAATGGATAAATACATCTGTGGTTATACTACATTTAGGTACACAAGTGATGCCATGTAGCTTTGCACACTTGTGCTTTCGTGGTCCGATATGGAAATCCTTGCCTATCTGGGGAAACATATATCCTTCATTTGTAAACTGGTTTCATTTTTAAATGGCCAGTTACACTTAAAAGAACAGAGATTGCTATTTTAGGGAGTATGTATACAAATTTAGCTTGTCCATTTTGTCGCTTGAATGTTGATTAGTAATGCTGATTAACAAGTTGACACATTCGAGTGTGGGGAATCGATTTTTGCAGTTAATTTTTAATCAAATGCACCAGGGAAAAGATTAAGAAAACACGACGTCCTTCTGGGGTCAACAGAGGCAAATTATTGATGTTTTAAGGGTGAAAATGGGAGAAAACTGAATTTTCTTTCAGTGTTACCATATTTAACCATCTGTTAGAAAATCCTTATTTCTAAACGCAAAGCTGGGGTTGAAAATGGGATACTCGGCGAGACTATCTAGATCCTAGGATATGTTCATTTGAAGCTCCCTGACAACCACATACCTCTAAATCCAATTACGTCCCCCTCGTGGAGCTCAGTGGAAGTGTTCCCGGAGCTGATTCCACCTGGACGTGTGAAATAATGTCAGACATTGACCTTGGATGTGCCTTAAATCGATACTGTGCATTTCTACAGATGGCCCGAGGCTCATTCGGCAGCCGAAAGCTCTGTTTTGTTGCTCCTCGGAACACATTTGTCAGTCCATTAGATCTAGCGAAGCATTTTTAACGCTGTGACGCTGAGATGTATTCGGTTAAGATTTTGCAACGAAATGACATGTATCGTATACAAGTATAAGATTGCACAGTATTAACACATTTATAACTATATGTTTACATTCGCGCTACAATCCGCTATATGAAGCACACCAGAAATATAATTGGCTGAACTAATTCACGTACCTTTTGGAACAATATTTTCGTGTGTTTGGCGATACGAATGACCTTTTTTGTAGGCGAATCCTCCTACTATCACTTGTCTTTCGCTTAACTGAAAAATAACGTAAAAAATAATGCACGAAAAAAAGATTATAAAAAATGTTTCAAAAATGAAGCAAAACAATTATATATATATATGAAGTTAAAGAAATATTTTTTGTGAGTTATTGCTTAAGAACAATGAAATATCGTCACTTCTGTCGTCCGCTTGAAGATTAGACTGGTTACCTGCCTTACCATCAACTTTTCTTTTTTAAACGTTCTAAATGAGAAAGTACAAAATCTTTAATAGAAACGACACGAAATGGCCCATAAATAAATTTTCTCAAACAGACTATATTTCCTTTTGTTGTGTGTTGTTTTAACAATTACGAAGTGACCACGAGCTTATCACCGCAGAAAGCTGTTAGTTATGTACAGATTTTCCGATCGGCAAGAATTTTTTCGGTGCGAAAAATACATTTTACATCATAATGTTTTCAATATGGATGTACCCGTTGACCTTTCATAGCACCATGACAATAAAAAAAACGAGTCTGAACTGACTTTCAGTCCATATTTCAACATTTTGTTTATTTAGCAATCGTCAGTACAAGAGGTTGTTCAAGCGTGTAAATACCTTGAATAACGGATATACGTTGTACATGTATAAGCCGGAGACCCCATGTCCGATTAAAAATATGGGTACTGACCATCAATATTTCCCGGTTCACGATATCTTCATGTAAATGAATTGAATAAATGAATCAAGAATTGTTTCCTCGTTCGTTTGGATTGGTGACAGGCGAAGTCCCACTGGTACAATGTAACCTAGGAAATGAAAACGGGAAGTAGTACTGAAAACTGGGTCGGTGTGATTTGTATTATTCAATAGTCTCTCATTTTCTTCCTGTTCGACAGTCGACAAGTACATGTTTTCTTCCTGATTTTACACATGAATACGTGAAATTAAAGTGTATCACATCCTCTGTACCCGTACAGTGTGCCTGTCGTAAAGTACACACTGATTCGCGCTTACCTGTAACGCGGGCATTCGATCGTCAGTACCATTAACTCGTACCGTGAAAAGTCGATCTTGTTAACATTTGTTATTTAGTCGTTTTTGTACCTATCTGTCGAAAAACAGACATTTACTCGTAAATACCAGTAACTATCATACTACAGACTGTACCTCTAAAGTGTCGTAAAGCAGACACTTAATCGTAAGTGCCCGTAACTGTTGTAAAACAGACTGTACCTCTAAAGTGTCGTAAAACAGACATTTAATCGTAAGTACCTGTAACTGTCGTAAAACAGACATTTAATCGTAAATACCCGTAACTGTCGTAAAACGACATTTATTTGTAGTTCTGTAACTGTCGTAGAAGGAGCATCTAATCGTAAGTACCTATTATTGCCGTAAAGCGGACATTTGATCTTATGCACATGTAAATTGCATACATGTACATTTAATACGCACGTACAATTTGCTTCTTTCCTGAAATGTGCATTTGAACTTCGTCCTATACATTGTACGCTTGTTTTGCAACAGTCGTAAATTAGGTCTTTTATTAGCTGTAAAGCTAGCTTGCGGGAAACGGATATTTTTTCTCTTAAATGTCGTAAAGCGAACATTTTTTATTTAGTGCTTGAAGCTGTCGTAAAATGTCGCGTCTTTAACCGGTAATACAATTTGCTTTCTTGGAGGATGTTTGCACTAATTATAGCAAGTACACATTGTCCGTGTACAAGTTCAATGCAGTTACCGTAAAATGGATGTCTTGATGACGTGGAGCTTTCGTATAGTTAAACAACTTTTAATTGTTACAATATAGTGTTTATTTGGGTCATCAACTTAGCATTTTACTGGTGTCTGTTTGTGAGGTAAAAGAGAGAAATGACTCTTGATTTCCGTCTGGATGTCCATAATTAGTAAATGCAAATTAAAATAAAGACGTTATGCATTTTTACGCCGACATATCGTGAAGGAGAGAAAAAAAACCTGAATAGCGAAAACATGAAAATCAAAGTGTGCATTATCCAGTGACAAGAAACGTTCATTTTCTTTCTTTATAGTACCGTTGATTTGTATAATATGAACTAGGTCTCACCATCTTACTCTAATATTCCGACAAATGCGTATCACCAGGCGAAATTTGACTGTTGAAAATCAAGTATAATAAACAACTCAATATAACAGTAAAGATATGCTGAAGATCCCTGATAAGTGTATCGGAATGTCAATAATACTACTCATAACTGAGTATTATTACCTGGGCCAATCGTAATACAATTGACGGTTTGTGTTCATCATGAAGGGCGCTACATTTGATAAAATAACATTCATCATTAGTGTCACGATTATCACAAAATATAGAAGTCATTATGGCTCCGGCAGTATTGAATTATCTTCCACTTTCTATATTTACAATATACATGTACAATGCACTTTTCTTGTGATATGTATCTCTTGAATAAAACATCCATTCCTAATTGTCAACCGGATATAGAAGTCCTTGAAGAGGACAGCAATTCTGGTTTACTGTGTCCACTCATTATCTACCACTCAACTGAATTAATAAAATAATTATATTTGATTTAAGCATCATATTCTAGGCAAAATTATATAAACGAGGAAAATTTCGCTGAAATAAAGACGGATAGTTGGTATTATAGAAATGCATCTTTAGGTAATTAGATTTGAAGATTTACACCTGACTGCGACAAAGTGGTAGTCAGGTCATGCAAGGTCTTAGCTAATGCCATGACGTGCTCAATGACGTACGAGCCCTGAGTGATAATGAACATAAACTTTATTACACCGAGGCTGGCTGTGCTAACATCGTGTCTCGTAGCAGTAAAGTCTTCATACAGATGTATAGCACTGTACACTCATAAATGGATAAGGTGATGGAGACACAGGTTATAGACAGAAACCCTTCTACACGGATAACTGGAAAATTGATGACAACTGCCGCTAAACTGTTCGATGCTGTCTTTTTATGATTGTAATGATAAATTGCTGACGGATGGTGTTAATAATAAGGAGGAATTACATCTAAATGTCATACACAAATAGTAGTGGAAATATTTTCGGTTCTATCGATCCCTGTCTGTTTTGACTAACGAAGGTTGCTTGCCACCAAACTCATGTGCAATTAAATCGCTTTTCTGAAGACATGGCTGTTTTGTACAAAATAGATGTCGACACTTGGGTACACTCGCAGTCCGGTCGAGACGTAATTCAAGGACCGATAATCGCTGTCAGTATATAGCTCCGTGTCGACAGATTGGTAAGTATAAAGGTCGATGGATGTATTACGAGATGGATTTTCTATTGGTTTAGATAGATATAATTCATCTCTACACATTTTATACGTATGTACATGTATATAATTTATCGCTTAAGTAATACTTCTAAGTCACTACACTGGTGTGGAGGACGTAGGCACTTGGCATGTATTCCAAACCCGCGGTCCATAAAAATAAATGTATCATATTGACTATAATACATACATATATATGGACCGTGGGTTTGGAATTCGTGCAAAACCCTGTGATGGAGAAGATAGGGCGTAACAATATACTAATATAAGTCATAAAAAATGATTATTTTTAAGGTTTTCTTTTATAATTTCAAAATCTAGAGACGTTCTTGATTTAAGAGTTAATACTATGTCGGTACATCAGAATGTGTTGATATTTTGATGTACTGTGAAGGTCGTTTACCTCGTCTTTAATAAGTCACGTTACTGCTGATATGTATGCCAGGTCAAGTATGTATTATCTTGAACTAACTTTGTGTTGTAGATTTGTACCCAATGTCTATCAGAAAATTTCAAGAACACTAAAATACAAATAATGACGAATTACCTCATTATGATGTGTCACATAAGTGTATTTTTCACCTAAACTTTAACTTCATGAATGTCTAAACGCACACCTTTTCTCTGATTAAACATCATCGTATCATTATCTAACTGGGAATATAACACACATTAAAACCATGTGTTTGTACGTGTTTGCTATTGTGTATACAATCATGTAGTTAAAAAAAATAAAAGAATCTATCTGTAATGTCCTGCTAAAGTAACTCGTTTCAACTTCAAATAATCACTCAAGGAATACAGAGGATCCTAAAGTAGAAATTTGATAATGCCGGGATTCCATACGTAAAAAATGATAATGCTAGGGACCTCACACTTAAAAAATTATGATACCGGGAACATCACACTTGACAACTGATAACGCCGGGAACACCACACTTAAAAACTGGTAATGCCTGGAACAACACACTTAAAAACTGATAATGCCGGGGACACCACACTTAAAAAATTATGATGCCGGGAACACCACACTCAAAAAATGATAATGCCTGGAACATCAACCTTAAAAACTGATAATGCCGGGGACACCACACTTAAAAACTGGTAATGCCTGGAACACCACACTTAAAAACTGATAATGCCGGGGACACCACACTTAAAAAATTATGATGCCGGGAACACCACACTTAAAAAATGATAATGCCGGGAACACCACACTTAAAAACTGATAATGCCTGGAACACCAACCTTAAAAACTGATAATGCCGGGGACACCACACTTAAAAACTTATAATGCCGGGGACACCACACTTAAAAACTTATAATGCCGGGAACACCACACTTAAAAACTTATAATGCCGGGAACACCACATTTAAAAAATGATAATGCCGGGAACACCACATTTAAAATCTGACATTGCCGGGAACACCATATTTAAAATCTAATAATGCCGGGAACATTATTTTTAAAATCTTATAATGCCGGGAACACCACATTCAAAATTTTATAATGACGTGCTATGCCCTTAGGACCGAAGGATAGTGGTAGTTCTGACGTGCTATATTCCACGTGTCTCTCGTTTTGGTCCTCATGTCCCCAAACAAACCCGTGTACCAATTAGTTGATAATGACTTCCATTGTAACCCCTTTGCTCCACCAGCCTTTTAGAAGAGAAACAGTTTAGACCTCCCAAGGTGTGAATTTACGTTTTATCTGTCTACTTCCAGTCATTGCTGGTCTCAACACTATCTTAAGAAGATGGACCGCAAAAAGAGCATTTCTATAGAAAAAGACAATACAGCTTGTGTGCTGTGCGGAAAACTGGACCTCCTGCCACCACTTCCCGCTAAAACCCTGAAGGTTTACGTCTGTTGCAACAAGTCGGGTGAGTAGTGTCACAGGAAATGCCGAAATACTCGTTAAGACTTCAAACACTCTCAAACGTGTTAAGAAAGTAGGGTTCAGTCTTGTCAGACAAAGTAATCGTATTTTAAAATGTGAAACTGGATGGTCTAAACGGTACATCAACTTTAGTTATAGTATTATCTTAGATGTTTGCGAGTACTGATGTTTATCGGAGTTATTGTGACTCTGGACATCATGTCAAAGACAAGCTCAGTATATCATTTACTGGCACATAAAGGAAATAGCTGAAGCTAGAAATAAACACATTCGTAATCTTCAAAATATGTGGCTTCCTACGCGCCAATATTGATTAACGTTAATGTTTGATATAGATATGGAAACTATCCATACATGGTATCACTAGAACGCAGAGTAAGTTTATATGTCATCAGGACGGGATTAAAGAGCAAGTCCTGCATCAAGGATGCATTAAGGATTGAGTGAGTGACATTCTTTATAAGATATTTGACATTTATGTTATATTATTATATTAGGTTTTATCTGTCGTTGATGATGAAATGCTTTATAAATCAATTCGGAAGCATTATTAAAATCCTAGACACGTGGTTAACCATAGGATTACTTCAATCCTAGACATGTATTTAACGATAACATTATTCAAGTCCGACACACGTGTTTAACGATAGCGTTATTTAAGTCCGACACACGTGTTTAATGATAGCATTATTTAAGTCCGACACATGTGTTTAATGATAATATTATTTAAATCCTAGACACGTGTTTAATGATAACATTATTTAAATCCTAGACACGTGTTTAATGATAACATTATTTAAATCCTAGACACGTGTTTAATGATAACATTATTTAAATCCTAGACGCTTGGTTAACGATAGCATTATTTTAATCCTAGCCACGTGGTTAACGATAGCATTATTTAAGTCCTAGAAACGTGGTTAAACATAGCATTATTTAAGTCCTAGACATGTGGTTAACCATAGCATTATTTAAATCCTAGACACGTGGTTAACGATAACATTATTTAAGTCCTAGAAACGTGGTTAACCATAGCATTATTTTAAACCTAGACACGTTATTAACGATAGCATTATTTAAGTCCTAGAAACGTGGTTAACCATAGCATTATTTAAGTCCTAGACATGTGGTTAACCATAGCATTATTTAAATCCTAGACCCGTGGTTAACGATAGCATTATTTTAAACCTAGACACGTTATTAATGATAGCATTATTTTAGTCCTAGACACGGGGTTAACGATAGGATCATTTGAATCCCAGACATTTGGTTAACGATAGGATTACCTAAGTCCTAGACACGTGCTTAACGATAGCATTATTTAAGTCCTAGACACGTGGTTAACGATAGCATTATTTAAGTCCTAGAAACGTGGTTAACCATAGCATTATTTAAGTCCTAGACATGTGGTTAACCATAGCATTATTTAAATCCTAGACACGTGGTTAACCATAGCATTATTTAAGTCCTAGACACGTGGTTAACGATAGTATTATTTAAATCCTAGACATTTAGTTAACGATAGCATTATTAGCTTACCCGGCCCAAAGGCCCAAGTGAGCTTATGCCATAGCGTGGCGTCCGTTGTACGTCCGTCGTCCATCCGTCGTCCATCCGTCGTCTGTCCGTCCTGCATCCGTCAACTTTTCATTTAAACAACTTCTTCTGAAATACCGAAAGGCGTAGAGTTATCATATTTGGCTGGAAGGTTCCTTTGATGAAGCCCAACAAAGTTTGCAAAAAGAAATGATCTTGACCCATATTCAAGGTCACAGTAGTCAAATGGGATAAAACCTTTAAACGACTTGTTCCAAAATACCGGAAACCCTAGAATCATTATATATGGCTGGAAGGTTTCTTTGATGAAGCCCAACAAAGTTTGCGAAAAAAATAACCATGACCCATTTTCAAGGTCACAAAGGTCAAATGTGTTAAAACCGTTTAACGACATCTCCCCAAATACCATAAGGTCTAAAATCATTATATTAGGCTACTATGTCCCTCTTATGGTGTACTACAAAGTTTGCTAAAAGAAATGACTTTGACCAATCTTCAAGGTCACAGGGGTCAAATGTGTTAAACCTTTAAATGACATTTTCTGATTATCCAAAACGTCTATGAGGGTGATATTATTCTGAAATAGGTTCTCAATGATGCCCGGTAATATTTGAGAACAGAAATGACCTTGACCCATATTTAAGGTCACAACAGTCAAATGTGTTAAACCTTTGAACAATTTCTGGTCAACCTAAAGGCCTAGGATCATAATATTTGGCCAAAAGGTCCCCTTAATGGTGCCCACATAGTGTGTGAAAAAATAGTCATATTGCTTTAACCATCTACTGTGGAACATATGCACAGATACAGTACTGTTGGTCATAAGGATCCAGGTGAGCGATACAGGCCCTCTGGGCTTCTTGTTTAAATCCTCGACACGTGCTTAACGATAGGATTATTTAAATCCTCAACACGTGCTTAACGATAGGATTATTTAAATCCTCGACACGTGCTTAACGATAGCATTAATTAAATCCTAAACACTTGGTTAACGATAACCTTGCTTGGAGTCCTACATAAATTGATTACAGTTGATAACATTGGTTGTAATCAGAGTTAAAGTATTATACCTTTGTTGAAGTCATTGACAAATTAGTAGTCGTGAAACATAGCTTTGAATGCAGCTCTTTATAGAAGATTTGTCTTTAATAAAATATAATATAATGGTGAGTTAGCCTTGGTTGAAGTCTTAGATAAATGCTTGGTCGTGAATGATAACCGTGATTGAAGTTCTATAACATTAAATGGATTAAATGGTTAGATTTCATGACTTTTTTCCAGGCGTTTGATTTCGAGCAAGCGTTTTAATACTTAAAATGAGAATAATCACAAAATTATAGCGTTTTATGAGAAAATTTGATAAAGATTATCAGTCTCAAACTAACACTGGTCGACACTCGCCGAGGCTCATCGCGTGACCTTTCGGAACCACTTTTTAACTTGCCTCTCTGTTATAACTTTCATGCATTGCACAATGACATTGTTTAAACCCTTCGAACAATAGTGATATGAATTAATGGTTGGTCGCTGCTGTTCTATTTTATTTTTTATTTGTTTGACGTGTTTATCAAAAAGTTATGTAAACTTTTGATTATTATAATTAACAGAAAGTTCACAACTTTTAACAGATATTGAAAAGAAAATTTGACCATTTAGTCCCCTTGATTTAACCTCTAGGTAAAAAATCATTTAGTTTGTTGTGCTAACAGCCTTTTTTAGTGTACCATGCTATCACATATTCTGAAGGTTTGTATTCAATTTCTTTTGAACAGAATTTGAGTTGGAACGAACGCGTTTATGGAATGACGCCGTTCCCTACCTTCAGAAATTCTGTGTTCAGCACGGTCTTGACCTTATTTGGGCAGACGTTCAACATGGAAGGAAGACGGATCAAGTTACGGACTCGCACGGCTTCTTCAGACATCTGTCAGAAATAGAGCACAGCTATGAAACATCTATTGGTCCATTCTTTTTGGTAATTTGATATATTGTAACATTGCTGCGGGTGAAATGTAAAGAATTATTTCCTCAAATATGTTATTTTTGTGAGAACTGAATAATTGATTCACGAAACGAATTTTAAGCTTCACCGATGAAAACCATGCAAAATACTAAACGAGCCGCTTAAATGGATGGGTAATCGTGCTTACACTACATTCATTATGTGTAAGTGAATGAAATTACAATAAAATTCAACTTTCAATGGAGAGATATCATTAGTGAAATCTTCAAACTAACTCCATGCGTACTATTCAATTGGCTTTACATTTTCTGAAATGAGTTTTTAATCACACATGTCGTATACTAGAATATATACATTGAAATCCTAACCGACTTACTCAAAGACAACTTTACATAACTCCTAGTTCTGGAAACTTGTCGAAGTCCATATCTACTCTTTCCCTTTTGTCTACGTTGATGTCCCAAACAATTAATTAAAACATGTTAGACAACCAGTACAAAATAGAACAATGTTTAATTCACGGAAATTGTGGTCAAAGCAGCCTAGAACAACCATTACGTTAGTTCAGTCCTCCTGAAAATCCATTCAGAGATCAGGACATTCTTTACAGCTGCGTGCGGTTGATCGTTATACACACTTATCCAGGGGGTTTTACCAGAAATACATGTAACGACTGCTCCGCTTGTCTTCATTACTTGTTTTCTGCGAGTGTAAGGAGTTAACATGAGTAAGTACATGTGTGTATATCTTGTAGACACGGGTATTACATATTACAAAATATTGGTTCTTTTATGACGTAAATTCCCTGCTTCTCATATACAATGACATCCTTGGAAATCTTAATTACAACACCTCCCATCAACTTGTTCATTCGTGTTATATTTAACTGTTATATTTAAATTCAACTTTTTTTTTTAAAATTTCCGTTATTTATGAAGAAATCAATTAAAATATTACAATGTGTCTTGAATTAGGAAATTATTTCTCTGTTATATCAATGGACGTCTGATTATTAAAGTACAACTGCCTCAGAAGGTTCATTAGTTGACTGACACACGCTAACATTTCATTGATTAGTAAACTACAATATATAGATATAGAATAATAACATGACTAGAAATAGCGTAAGAAATGTTATAAGCGACCAACATTCCCCATGGCGTACCGGGAACGAGTCTCACTGTTTCGCACATACAACTTTTCAACCACAGATTAACGTGATAGTTAATTGTGACCTCACAATCCTCCATCTTGCCGACAGCACCACCAGTCTCGCGGGACGACTGGTGGTTGTCAATTCTGGAGATATCAATGATCCTAAAGGAGACATAACAGCAGATTACTGTTTCCATGACTACCTTCGAATTAAATGTATGGCTATGTTACCCTTTGGCAATATGATATCTGTTGATTCAGTTCTGTTGGAATTCTGCGCCCAATTGTTTCGCCTGAGGTAACTAGTGGTTTGTGAAACATCAATTAGTAATGAAACAAATCGAGAACATTCTGTATAATTCGACAGCTATAGATTTCTTCAGACAGGACATTTTTGAAGATTTTGAGTGATAATTTTCCTTTTAAAGCTCGGAATTTCTTATTGGCGACCATTTATTTTTTTACTTCCCGCTGGCTACGTCTAATAAAGCTTTAAAAAACGGACACTGTATGATTGTAGACATGACGAGGTGTTTCCATGATCAGACGTACTTGTCTGAATTATTGTAGACATGACGAGGTGTTTCCATGATCAGACGTACTTGTCTGAATTATTGTAGACATGACGAGGTGTTTCCATGATCAGACGTACTTGTCGCCTGAATTGTTGTAGACATGACGAGGTGTTTCCATGATCAGACGTACTTGTCGCCTGAATTATTGTAGACATGACGAGGTGTTTCCATGATCAGACGTACTTGTCTGAATTATTGTAGACATGACGAGGTGTTTCCATGATCAGACGTACTTGTCGCCTGAATTGTTGTAGACATGACGAGGTGTTTCCATGATCAGACGTACTTGTCTGAATTGTTGTAGACATGACGAGGTGTTTCCATGATCAGACGTACTTGTCGCCTGAATTATTGTAGACATGACGAGGTGTTTCCATGATCAGACGTACTTGTCTGAATTGTTGTAGACATGACGAGGTGTTTCCATGATCAGACGTACTTGTCTGAATTATTGTAGACATGACGAGGTGTTTCCATGATCAGACGTACTTGTCGCCTGAATTATACTATATCAGTATGGAATGTTGAAGGAATATTTATGTCCTTCCTTTACTATTGAACTATGCCCCCCCCCCATCCCGAATGATTATACAACACGATCGAACAACGATAGCTATGAATTAGGTATAATAGTGCCAAGTAATTGCCAGAACTCTGTCCTACATTCTTTCTTGAAAAGAGTTTGATTTTCTATACGGATGCCACTTTGGTTTTTACATTTGCCAAGAGTTTGATGTTCTTTACGGATGCCACTCTGGTTTTTACATTTGCCAAGAGTTTGATGTTCTATACTTATGCCACTTTGGTTTTTACATTTGCCAAGAGTTTGATTTTCTAAACAGATGCCACTTTGGTTTTTTCGTTTGCTAAGGATTTTATTTGCTTAACTGATGCCACTTTGTCTACTCCATTTTCTATACGGATGCCACTTTGGTTTTTCCATTTGCCGTTAGGATGGGGCTTGTAATTCCAGAAACGTTACAAACAAGTAGATAATTCCTTGAACATTTTAGAAATCTACATCTGCCCTTTGTTAGGATTGACTCGACAACAATGGGACCATTGTTATTAATTTTTGGTCTGTATAACACTGTAATTTGCCATGTTTTCTTCGTTGTTTCAATATACAGAAAAAACACGATCGATTATATTCTCGGTTTGTTTATTCATTTCACCACTACATCTATCGAAGAAAAAGTGGCCAGTGTAACTGTCTACTACATTTCAGCACACGTGTTTAGTCGTGTCTCGTATATTGTGGCTCGAAGTATACGTCTGTGTGGTTCCGGTTGCGGGTTGTTTTTATTTAAAGTCATTAAATGTAAACTATTCATTTTTAAATCATTCACGAAACACTCTCGCTCTTTTGCATTGAATCGTACATAGGGTAAACAAAATATTTTACTATGGGAAACTGGGTTAACCGGATGAAACCCATGTTGTCGGAAACCTGTCGCCTAGTAGGAAGACGAGTATGTTACCACTACAATCAACGACCATTCAGGGAGTCCTCATGTTCCGTTGGTTTGACCATGTTGAAGGCATTTTGAGTGAATAAGACCTGACGAATATGTAACTCTTATGATTATACGCAGCGGTCGTCTTTTTTCTGTCTTTTCCAACTGAACATATATTGTGTGTAATGAAAGAAATGTGGCGGTTTTAACAACGGTTGTAAGAGATATAAATCAAAGTATCAGTACGATAAAAGGTAATTGGGTCTTAGATATTTTTGAATTTCATTCTCTAGGGACGATCAAAATAACTGCAATAACGGTTAATACAGATGGGACAGGCAATTAGGAAAGGATATAAATAAAGGATAGATGATTCACACATATGACATCATCGATTATTGGCACCCTAGAGTTTAGTAAATACGGTCGGTGGTGTGACATGAGGTTGGAACGCACATAATTTTGAACTTTCAGATGACATTATCAAGGTCATTTATTCATTTTCGGTTGTGACACAAATGCTGATTTCTGCAAAACCTGGATTAAACTAGCCTGACTTTGATAATCGGAATGACACCATGTCATTAACTCGCCACGACTTTCCTGCAGGGACCTCATATCTTCTGCGACGAAGAAACCCCTCGGGATTTCGATAAACTCTATTTTTTCTAGACCTCAGACAGACGTAATAAGCTGTGGGAGATTGTCGGTGTTACGTGTGAGATTCATCGATCGTTGCCATTGTGTAGAAGTCGTTCTTTATAATTACCATTTTCTTTAATAAAATATTGTTTTCATACACTGATCTAACCCGAAGCATTAGAAAAACACGACAATGTTTGTAATTATTTATTCCCTTATTTCTTGATTTAGTCATATATTAATTGATAGACAAAATATTCTCATTGTAAAGTCGTAAATTCGAGACATATGAAAATACTGAGGCAGCCAAGGAACTGAAACGTTATACGTTTTTAATGTACTCAATCTTGTTCTCATTTGGGTAGATGAAACTGCTCAATTGGATGTCCAAGGTTTACATAAATGAAGAAGACACTGACTCTTTAAACACCTGGTCTTTTTCTCCTTGATTTTTCATGAGTCTTCGTGTAAATTTGGTTTTGTTTATATTTGACCTACTTTTACCAAATTTATGTTAGAATTTTACAAATTATTGGTTTGTTATAGCTTATCTTGAGGAGGTTCAGACTTCTCTTTAGTGTTGTATACGAAATAAATGCTTTTTGTGCTGTCAGGCTGAAGAAAATTCATGATTAAGCAATCTGATAACACAGTAACACAAATTGGTATTTTTGACATACATAATGAAACCCTGTAAGGTTTTGTCATTGTTTGTTACATTATTTCCTTTTGCTTGATTTACAAAAGACCAGGTACTGACTATTTTGCTATTTTTACAAATGTCTTAGAACAGCAAGTTCGTCTTTACTACCATAAGATTGATAACATTACAATAACGGAACCAATAGAGTTATAACAAGTTAGTAACAACATATAGCATTGATATAAACTGAAGTGTTTCTGTACGATTCTGCGTGCTTGTGTTGATGTTCTAGAGGTTTTCATTCAAATAACTTAATGGCTATGTGATATTTTGTTGCTTCTGTCTCTGATTGTGAACTTATGTTTATGTATTAATATGTTTATGATTGAGCACTTGTTTGAATCATTTAGTGCTTGTTCGGAAATACGTATGGAGATGCCCCCCTTCCACTTTGCCTTACGATCAAAGAATTCAACTATCTGAAAAAATATGCCATCGACGAAGGGAAAAGTGAGTTTCGCTGACTTATCTTATTGTTTCAATAGTCCTAACCTAAGTGTCCAAGTTTTTGTGTTATTAGATATTTAACGTTTTATCATTGCTAAAGTCTTCATGTCTCTGTTGCTACTACCAAAGTGTTTGTGTTAATAAGAAATCAGTGGCACATCATTCCCAATATGTGTGGCACAAGTCTGTTACCATTATGATTATTTCAAATTGTGTGTCTACAAAAGCTGGTGATTGTGTGTCTACAAAAGCTATGGATTAAGACGATAAATGAAATTCATTTTAATCTAACACCTTTCAAATTTGTTTACTCAGATGTTAGCGTGCTTGAAAAATGGTACATACTGGATGAAAACTCTGTACCTCCTCAGTACTATCTCCAGTCCTTTACTGACCCGTTCCAGAGGTAGGTGTTAAAGTATCAACAATAAACAGGGACATATGACGGGACTACTCTTTCTACTGGAAAAAAGACGGCTTTTCTTATGTTTTTTCATACAACGTATCTGTGTAAAACATATCTCTTACACATCGTATCAGTGTAGGTGATATCTATATTATTATGATATATCATTGCTAACAATGTATATTGTAATACATCGTATCAGTGTTAACAATGTAGATTGTAATATATCGTATCAATGTAAGCAATATATATTGTAATACATCGTATAATTGTAAACAATATATATTGTAATATATCGTATCAGTGTAAACAATATATATTGTTATACATCGTATCAGTGTTAACAATGTATATTTTTATACATCATATCATTGTAAACAATGTATAATGTTATACACCGTATCAGTGTAAACAATATATATTGTAATATATCGTATCAGTGTAAACAATATATATTGTAATACGTCGTATCAGTGTAAACAATGTATATTGTTATACACCGTATCAGTGTAAACAATGTATATTGTTATACATCATATCATTGTAAACAATGTATATTGTTATACATCGTATCAGTGTAAACAATGTCATTCTTCATTCTCTAAATATACTTTTTCGTCAATGTACAAGCAATATATTATACAAAACAAGGCTAGAATTTATTAATTGCTCATAATGTACACATGTATATGTTTGTTATGTGTACTAATGTGACAAAAATTAGATGAATTATAGGCGTGTTTAATACCGTGATTACTCTGACAGCAGGGATGCAAAGGAAACTGTCAACGTGGAGACGGAGAGAGACGAAGTGTACCCAATCCTGTTGGATATCCTCACCATGTCAGTCAAATGCGGCTTGTCCAAATCCTCCAAACAACAGGATATAGCAAAAGTATTGCAGAAGAATCTCTCATCAGGTGTTCTACCTGTTTTTATACACATACCTACACCTTCACACTCTGATGTCATAAAGAATCGTTACCGTTTTCTGGTGTATGATAACACCAAGATTTAAAATTTATTATCAGTTCTGTTATATTTCATTGGATGTGTTTAACGCACTACTGAGCATTAATCCTATCAAAAACACCAGATAACATTCTGTGTATTTATCATATTTCAATGTTTTTTGTCTTTTTTTATTTCTCATTGCTTGTACTTCATGTTGTAAAATAAGGACACACTAATTCTAAAGTATTTCATAACTGATAAATTCTCCGTATATGATTACATATTAAAAGTTCATCATTACAGGCCTAGACCTACAGATACAGAAAGCCATAAACTTGTCGCCAGAAGGCTGCATCTTCATCGAGCGAACGATCGAAGGTAAGATGTTCACCAACTGCTCATATCAAAGGAAGCAAGTATGATTGGAGATTGTATAAATGACATACAAATGAATATATATTTTTATAGATGAATTTAGAATTAGATACGGAAGAGATGTGATACATTGAACACTGTTTTAACTCTCCAGTTTGTTTGAATGCCGTACTAACTTATGACATCAATTACAAGTCAACAACATGAGCACAATGATACATTCATCTGCAACGTTTAAATACGAGCGAATAAGTCTCAGTAACTATAACTTAAAATGACAAATACACTTCATTTAGCCGTCAGATCTAGATTAAGAACATTCTATGTAAGAATACAATCGACTACACCTTAATTAAACAATTATTTGTTGTAGATGCTCCTGACACCGAGAACAAGGTAAATCCTGTTTTTGGTGGTAAGGAACCAAATGAGCGACGACTGCGGTACGAGGATTTGCAGAACCAGATCAACGCCGCGGTCCCGTCCGCAAACAGGTTCGAGTTTCTCATCAAGTGGCAAGAAGAGGGCATTACCCCTGGAAACTGTAAGGACCATGCAGAGTACATGGACAACTTTTCTGGTGCTGCAGCAACAAAAATTAAGGAACTAGCTGAAAGCTGCATAATCAAAAACAATCAGTGTTTAAAAACCAGCGAACGCATGTTTTACAACGAAACATTATTGCATTTACACCATTGCAGGTCTCTGAATTCAATGCTTTGCGATGCAGCGGTAGAGCATCAACTGACAAATGTACAAAAATTGCTGACTTTTGGAGCTAAAAATGAGCATTATGCTATTATGATCAAAGGACCTGTGAATTCTGGTAAATCCATGTTTATATCCAAGTTATGTCATAAAGCGAGAGAAATGTTTGGGAAAGATACAGTTCTCATTACCAGATTTGTTGGACTCACGTCTGATTCAAAGTGTTGTGAAAACATATTAAGAGCTATTTGTAGTCATATGAATCAAATTTTACAGCAGAACGTATCATTAAAATCTTACAACATGAGTAAACTCAGAAACTACTTTCATGGTCTGCTTAATAGAATTTCCAAAGGAAAACGCCATATAGTATTAGCAGTAGCTGGTATAGACAGGATGAAAGTGCCAACAACAGAGACCGACCCTCTTGCCATGCTGGACTGGGTAGCCAGTAAGCTTCCTGCAAAAGTTCACTTTTTCGTTAGTTATGATTCCTATCCCTTGACTCAAGCTACGAAGCGTCTCGAGGACAAAGCACCCGCAAACGACCACATGATCGCATTTTCGAACTGGACAGAGGATGAGATAAAATCAACTATCCAGTTCAATCTGAAGTCGAAAATGAGAGTTTTGACTAAGGAACAAGAACGCTCCTTCCGCGATTTGCTCCAAACGAATCGCATGCCCATAGTTTCTAATTTGGTACTAGAAACGGCCGTTAGAATGCCCTCCCATTATACACCCAGCGATCTGACCGCCCCGATAGCTGTGGACCAGTTGGTGGTGAGGCGTCTAACGAGACTGGAACAAACACTTGGCTGTAAGTTGGTCCGCGCTGTGTGTCGGTACATCACTCTTGCTAAGGATGGACTAAGTGAGATGGAGATTATGGATGTTCTATCTTGTAACAATGATGTGCTGCTCGCAACAACTCCCACAGAACTTCCAAAGAATCTGCGGTTCCCCTTTCACAAGTGGCTGCAAGTCAAAGAAGACCTAGGTATGCTTTTGTTCAATGTTTTTTTCGCTATTTATCTGTATTCACTGAACAGAATGAAAACTTAATTTAGCGGGGTAGGCATATTACGTAAATTACTGCAGTAACCATGTCTGCCTTTAAAGGAAATACAAATATTTAGATGGGTTAACAAGTGTATCGGGTTTCACAATCCTTCACAGATCGAAACACTGCTTATAATGCCTCTTTGTTCAAGGGTGTCTGTTATGTACCCGCCTTATGCATGGAAAGTACTTGCTCCGATGGGCACATCCGAGTATTCAAGAAATCATGCGTAAGAAGTACCTTTGTCATGTTGATGACATATGTAAGGCCCAAGTCGAGCTTGCTGATATCTTTATGGACACGTGGGTACGTGGTAAACCCATTGTGGACAAGGAGCGCGGACTGCAGATGATTGATTGTGCATCCCGCTATGTTTGTCCTCAGCCTCTCCTCTACAACGAACACCAATACAACCAGCGTAGGATTGGCATGCTTTGGATGCAACTACTTCAATCGGGTAAGCAACTCGTCCCTATTCTATGTTTCCTCTAATGACGGATAATGGGATATTCGTGCTGCCTGTATACAATCATTTCAACATAAAATCATCAATAAGATCTCCTTCTTAACTACTACTAGCACAGCCTTTCATTGATCATTTTCGTTTCATATTATGTTGTATCTTTCGGCGCAGGTAGTGTCTCATTGCTAAAGGAGAAAACGTTTTGTAATTTTGAGTACATGCTGGCTATGGCCCATTCCCAGTCTTCGGAAACTCTACTTGACAACCTTCGATTGACCACCTCCAACCTATTGGACGCTGACATCCTCATGGTTTCAAACACACTAAACATGTCTCGGCTGATTCTCATCGAAGACTATCTTCAGTTGGCGAACGAACTGATCGGACGCGTCAGACACATCACAGGTTGTGCTTATCTCTCATATATCTTATAACTTATACTTACTACTGCAATCGAAAGGCTTGATAATGACAAAATATCAGCATTGTTTCTTGTTTCAATGTATCTTTCGTCATTGTTCGCAAACATTGTGTTTATATTGGAATATCAATAATTTGACAGTTCTTTGACACGACTGAAAAAAAATTGGTTTCAAAATTTGTGTGGCCAGCCCCAACCAATATCAGTTATAGCTCTTATGATACCCTTCAATCCATTGTTTCAGATCAGCATTGCTTATCCAGGGTAATTTTATGTGGTCGGTCTCTATGATGTATAAGATCCTTACTGATGTCTTTGTATAATACTCCAATATATTTGGTCATCTGCTGTTGATCTCTTTATACTCTGCTTAGCAGAGCACCCATGTTGATACTCTTACATATTTAATTTGACAGAACATTATCAAGAGTATCTCGAGCCGTTGGTTACCCAGTGTATGCAATGGTGTGACGCTTATAGTCTACCTCTTTTGATACCATTGACTTCATGGTTATCCAGTCCTTTCGTGCCCCTCGCGACCACCATATCGGATGTCTGGGGATGCAGAGTTCTCAGTACAGTTTTTAGCAGCCAGCACGTGATATGCAGTGTAAGACAGCAGGATATAGCTTTATACCATGTGTCAACTGGGAAGATCGTCAAGGCGTTCTCAGGTAAGTTTAAACTATCAATTAAATGTGTCGTTACGGGTACATCCGTTATCTGTATGTGTTACCAATGGTTATAGTAAAAAGTTTATGAAATGTTCAAGTTATTTTAATTGCCTATTTGACATTTTTCCAGGGCACAAGGGTACAGTGAAGTGCGTTCATGTGTGTCGAGGAGGCAGGGACTTTGTCAGCGGTGACGATGAGGGTACTGTAAGGGTGTGGGATACTAACACCAGCCAGTGTACAGCCGTAATCAGGTAATCCCTGATGTCGCTCACCCCTACTCCTATTGTTAACCCTCTACTCCCACTCCCTCAATTATTCATTTCGGGAAGTTACCGACAAGTGTATCTTGTTGTCTTGTTATATTTTCATTTTTACCGTTTTGCCAGTGGCCGTTGCGTTGTGATCTTATAATTGATCACATAGATAATTATGTCTTCTTCGTTATTGTCTATCAATACTCGTCATCAGTGATAGCAATTATGTATTATGTTCAAGAATTCACATGTAACTTCTAACGTCTGATTTGTAATACAAATCGTCTCTCTAAATCAATATCAACATTTTGTCCTTGTAACTAAGCAACATAGTACATAAAACCTGTCTGTTTTTTTACGATTTTTTTCAGAGAGCATGATGCGGACGTGAATACATTAATCGTTGCTAGCAAGTACGATTACATAATCAGTGGTTCTGACGATACCACCGTCGTCATCTGTAGTTACCAGGGAAAGAAGATTTGTGTCTTACAGGCGCATGTAAAAGGCGTGACAAGTGTTCGGCTAAACAGTTCTAATAGCATTCTCGCGTCAGGTAGGAAATAAAGTGTATTGTAAGATTAAGCTACATGTGATCAAAGTTGTGTGTACTACTCCTACGTTAAGCATGTCTTCCTGATATCACACGCTATCCTATTGTCAGGCAGTGTTCCCTTGATATCACACGTCTTTCTACGGTCAAACTGGGTTCCCCTGATATCACATGCCCTCCTATTATCAGACTGTGTTCCTCCGATATCACACCTCCTATTATCAGTCTATGTTCCCCTGATATCACACCTCCTATTATCAGACTGTGTTCCCCTGATGTCACACATCCTATTATCAGACTATGTTCCCCTGATAGCACACGTCCTCCTATTATCAGACTGTGTTTCCCCGATAACACACGTTCTCCTATTATCAGACTTTGTTCCCCTGATAACACACGTCCTCCTATTATCAGTCTGTGTTCCCCTGATATCACACCTCCTATTATCGGACTGTGTTCCCCTGATGTCACACCTCCTATTATCAGACTGTGTTCCCCTGATAACACACGTCCTCCTATTATCGGTCTGTGTTCCCCTGATATCACACGTCCTCCTATTATCAGACTGTGTTCCCCTGATATCACACGTCCTCCTATTATCAGACTGTGTTCCCCTGATAACACACGTCCTCCTGTTATCAGACTGTGTTCCCCTGATAACACACGTCCTCTTATTATCAGACTGTGTTCCCCTGATAACACACGTCCTATTATCAGACTGTGTTCCCCTGATAACACACGTTCTCCTATTATCAGACTTTGTTTCCCTGATAACACACGTCCTGCTATTATCAGACTGTGCTCCCCTGATAACACACGTCCTCCTATTATCAGACTGTGTTACCCTGATAACACACGTTCTCCTTTTATCAGACTTTGTTCCCCTGATAACACACGTCCTCCTATTATCAGTCTGTGTTCCCCTGATATCACACCTCCTATTATCAGACTGTGTTCCCCTGATGTCACACCTCCTATTATCAGACTGTGTTCCCCTGATAACACACGTTCTCCTTTTATCAGACTTTGTTCCCCTGATATCACACGTCCTCCTATTATCAGACTTTGTTCCCCTGATATCACACGTCCTGCTATTATCAGACTTTGTTCCCCTGATAACACACGTCCTCCTATTATCAGACTGTGTTCCCCTGATAACACACGTCCTCCTATTATCGGACTGTGTTCCCCTGATAACACACGTCCTCCTATTATCAGACTGTGTTCCCCTGATAACACACGTCCTCCTATTATCAGTCTGTGTTCCCCTGATAACACACGTCCTCCTATTATCGGACTGTGTTCCCCTGATATCACACGTCCTCCTATTATCGGATTGTGTTCCCCTGATAACACACGTCCTCCTATTATCAGACTGTGTTCCCCTGATAACACACGTTCTCCTTTTATCAGACTTTGTTCCCCTGATATCACACGTCCTCCTATTATCAGACTTTGTTCCCCTGATAACACACGTCCTCCTATTATCAGACTGTGTTCCCCTGATAACACACGTCCTCCTATTATCAGTCTGTGTTCCCCTGATATCACACCTTCCATTATCAGACTGTGTTCCCTTGGTATCACATGTCCTCCTATTGTCAGACTGTATTCTCCTGTTATCTCTCGTCATCATAATGTCTGCTTTTTGTTTATCTTCATATGACATATCCTGATGCACGACTGTCACATCGTTTTTATTTTACATCATCATATTTTTACTACTGATGACACCATTGTTTGCGACAAGTCTGACATTTCAGTTGATATCAGCCTGGGTGCTATCACATCCCTTAAAGTGACAGCACACCCCCTAGAAAGTGATATCTCACCCACTCTCGTTTATTTTTATATTTTGTCACTTCCGTTTATAGATGTTGGATTTGGACATGGATATTGTTGGCCTGGAAGAATGCCTTTTTTTTACGAAAAGTAATTGAGAATCCCACTCAAATCTCCGCATGGTGCCGTTTCCGTATCGGTTTTCCTTATTAGTGATACGTATGCAGCTGTCTTCTGCAAACGTTAACAGCTAAGCATGGTGACTAGGACTAAAGATTGCTGGGAAACTCTAGAAGAACTTAGACGATTATTGTTTTTTATTTGGTTTGTTTATTTCAAATAATTAAAAAAAACACGATAAAAAGACAATCATATGACCATTTTGATATCACAGCCCTAATCAGCAATTGAGTCTTGATATAAGTCTCGAGCCTTCGACCTTCTTGCTTGTATCAGGACGTTCGGTCTGATAAGGAGTGTGATATCAAAATGGTCATATAATGATATCTAAAGAACAAATTTTGGTTTGTCTCTGTACTTTAGGTGACCTTAGACGAAGTCTCATTGTGACCTATTGCGATCGCATTTTTTTTCTGGCTTCGTACGTTCGTAAACTGTTTCACATTTTTAATTTCTTCTTAACCGATACACTGTAATTTTGATGCGCAGAGTCATATGTGGTCAAACTGACTCCAATTTTTAAAGTGCTTTACCAAAATTGTGGTCTAAGGTCCCACATTTTACCTTGGGAAGGGTGTATATTTTATAACAATACCTTTTTTTAAAATATATTTTTAAGCCGAAATTGTTTAATTTCCATTTGCAATAATTCATTAATTTCCTTTGGAAATATTTCAAACTTGTATATAATTATAAGTATATGATGACGGCTTGATAATATGCACATATCGATCCTGGCTGAATTCCAGGCGCTGATGGGCAGAGCCAGAAGGCGTCAAATTGACTCATATTTTAACAATAATCTTTACACCTTAACAAGGTAAAAGAAAATGCTTTTCAACGATGGGAGAGTCTTAAGGAAGATGCTTTATGAAAATTGTAAATTTCTTGACCTTAGTGTCTCACAGTTCTCCCTTGGGAAGAGAAGTTTACTCTAGTTCATATAGAAAAAAATGAGCATAAATGGAAATTATCAAATTTGGTTAGAGATGGCAAAATGTGATGTATGCATATATTGGCCCGGGTTGACTCCCGGGGGCTTAAATCATATCTCTAAAGTCTTTACTACCATCAATATTGCAATGATGACACGGTAAAGCTACATATATTCGATATTGCTTACCTCATGTGACCGTCAAGGCCTCTTGATACCTTATCTTTCAATATTTATTCTATAATTGGGTAATTTTCGTAAGCATCACACCTGCTTTGTCTTCTCTGGCACATTGTACTGATATTTTACTCGTCTGTTGATATGTTTTATTGTTGTTTTACACTGATTACTGTAAGCTTTTGTATCAACACACTGTGTATCCTGTATTTCTTATCGCTTTGACATCTTTCATACAGATTTCCACGACAAAACTGTCTACGTGTCAAAGCTCTTTTCCCGATCTAGATTGTGTTTGTATGGCATTACATGTAAATAGATTACATTAAAGTCACATATTTTTGAAGATGTGTCATTTTGTTTGCTAAAAATGTATAAATACATATATATATGTTTTAGTCGAAGTGTGTTGTTATGTTTTCGTTGCAATGTTTTTCATTGTGTTTACGTTCAATGCTTATTCAATCGATTTCTCAAATATGTCGTCTTTTCAGTAGGCGTCGTGAAAGTCTGATGTCAAGTCAACATGCTTGTTTCATTAAATTTATTAACAGCTTCTAGGGATCAATCCATTGTCTTGTGGAGTCTGGAAGATCTAGTAAAGCTCGGAAGCATAACGGATGGTATAAACTCACCTATTTCATGCATGGAACTTACCTGTGACAACACCTTCCTGATAGTAGGTAAGTATATTCTCACTTGTAACCTGTGTGTAACTTACCTGTGACAACACCTTCATGATAGTTTTTAAGTATAAAGCCTCCTGTAACTTTTGTGGAATTCACTCGTGACAACATCTGCCTGAATGTAGGTAATTAAATACTCACTTAAAACCTGTGTGTAACTTTTTGTGACAACACCTCCCTGAGTATAGGTAAGTAGATACTCACTTGTAACCTGTGTAGAACTTATCTGTAATAACATATTTATGACAGTAGTTAAGTATGAAGCCTTCTTCTGTAACTTGTGTGGAACTTACTCGTGACAACATCTTCTCATCATTAAGTAAGGGTAGTTGTAGTTCCACCAGAGTACTGTGTAGTTCTTTAATTTCGCGCGGTTAATATTTCATGGTTGTGGGCAACTTCACAAGTAGATACGGTGTGATTCTGTCTTCACTTTGGTTTCCAAGTATTTTCTTATGTATTTCTGATAGTGATTCTCTGTAATACGTAGACGTGTTGTAAGGTTGTATTTGACTCAATGCACCATTCTCGTTGTGTCCACTTATCTCCACCTTGTCGAGAAGAAATTAAAAAGTCATCGGATCCAAAGTTCACGAGTAAATTATGAAATCAGAACTGGTTAATCTTGTGTAAATCTATATGTTGACATATTGGTATTTCCTTTTTTATGACAGTCGACGAAAATCAAGCAAGACGTCATTTAAAAAGAACTCAATGTCCTCTTGTCAGAATGTTGATATCGTTTTCCTTTTACCTTAGAAAACGCCGTATTTTCATTTTTGAAACAAAGGTGGTCAGAATCGAACAATTTTTATGTATAAGTCAATGTTGGTATTTTTATACTCTCCAGTTTATCTGTCAGGTGTAGAATTCGTTTTTGTTATGTGAAGAAACCAGATATTGGAGTCTGATCTATAACCAAGGGCTATGGATACTGCGATGATTGGATTTTACGGTTATCGCAGTAATGAATTGTTTTTCGTTACTTGTAACAGAACACCCAGCTCGAAAAACATAAATGTTTACGGACTTAATACTGGCATTTCTCTGTTAAAACACATAATATAAGTTTTGTGAGATCAGACGGTATTTACTTATTGTAGTGTATATATATCAATATCTAAAGAGAAATTTAGACAACAATGGAAACAAAATTATTCGTCGAATTGTTTAGGCTATGTGCCCTTTTTCAGAATCATACACAACACGACACAATGACTACAAAACGTAATATCATTAATCTTAACCGCATGTGTGTTGGACGGATACACACACACACACACACACACACACACGCATATATATATATATATATATTTATATATATATTCGGGGTAACATAGAATATAGATCGATAAATTAATTACTTAGCCATTTTATGCAAACCTGACTATGCTGTTAGATACATTAATGGCATACCAACGCTATCAATTCATCTTGTTAGATCTAATGATACACCATTAGTCTGTACCGCGTCTTTGTCATCTAGCTTCTCTGCTGCATCTGAGTAGAAAATCAATGCTTAACCTTTTGATCATTGTTTTAATAGCAGTTTCCGGATAATTACAAAGAGAAGACATTGAGAGATACGCCATCAGAGAATAAAATTAATGTGTATATTTCTGTGATTACGATTTGAAGCAACTTGTAAGGGTACAGATCCACATGAAGCACTTGTACATAGGGCTGTACATTTTCTGATACATTGGTTTCAGGGTATGGATCAGAAGGCGTAAATGATGAAGAATGAAGTACGGTTTCATATGCCGCATACTGTATATACAATTGTTTATACCTCCTTCATAGTAACGATCCTCTTCTAGAATATTAATAATATCTGATCTATACACATGTACGTTGTTTTGTATTTATTCATTATTGAAAATTATGTTTTAATAATGAAATTGATTGAATTTTAGGGCATGTAACCTTCCCATGAGATTTGTAAATTCAATTTTGACCAAACCAGTACAGTTACCACCGCTTACTGGAAAGCTGTCCCTTCCTCAGGTTTCTGCGAAAAGAGATCGCTGCACAACGTAGACCGCCTGGACCCGAAGAACTCATTTTTCAAATTAACCATACCGGCTATATTAGTAAAGAATTAATCAATAACTTAAATGATAACGTCTATCGGTTTTCTTCTATATTATTATGTTGTCACTCTGACCACTTTATTTCTCCAATCCAAACTGAAAAAAATAATTCTCGTACCTTAACAACGTCTCCGTAACAGTAATTTGATAAGATTTTGCCCTAAATTGGCTTTAAATCCTGTTGACATTTTCTTTATTGTCATTTTCATGCGTCACACATGCTTATTTCTGTAATCAGACCTCCTGTTTAAAAGAAGCTTCAAACCAGGCAAAAAAAAGGTATCAGCTACGCAACAAACCGAAGATTTTTTCATACTATTCATATTCCAAAGAAAGTCAAGAATTTAAACCAGGTATTTAAACATATCTACTAAAGGGTAAGCAAACCAAACTGATATGCCGCCTGCAATTGACACGAAGTGATAGTATCACCTCCACGGTCCTTGGTGATAATCGTACATCGGTGTGTGTACTCTTGAGCGTTTTTACCACATCTCTTGCGCAATCATGAACACTGTACCTGCAAATTGGTTTGTTCCCCTAGAAGCTGAGGAAGATTCTTTCTCAATTAGAGCTGTTTTAATTCATCTTACTGCACTAGTAATATTTTCAATTTGATGGCCGCCATTTGCTATCAACATGAACTTTACACTGTACAAAACAAATCCGAAGAAGCAATCACAATATATATTAGCTGTAAGATTCTGTCCACGACAACACACGTGTAAAGTGTATTTGTTTTTGTAGTCACAGCAATCTATCTATATTGTGATTGGCTTGTGAAGAAAATTTATAATTTTGGAAAATGTGGAAGATTATGCCAAAGTACCCAGAGGTAAATAAGCCACTGAGCCGTGTCCAGCATTTACTTGTGTTGCGATGCAAAAGGTTACTTATTACTGGAGAAGTAACGATAACATATTAAACTATTATTATTCCCGTTATCTTTACAGAGTTCGCAACACATACTGTAATTAATTAGATTGAAGATCAGTTTCGCCCATTTCATCATTGTCTTTCATTAAGATTGGATTGCGGTTCATTCCATCTTTGTGAAACGCCTTGCAATAAAGATGTGATTTAATCAAAAAGTGCTGGTGTGACCTGCTATTACAGTAATGTGTTTCGAACACGTGCTGCTACTGACACCGATACACAACTGTCTTCTACAAAGAAATTGGAATAAGTGATCAAAATATGTTTTATGTTTTCCAGGATGTGAAGACAATTCCCTACACGTTCTCTCGTTCATCACTGGCTCATGGATACATCAGCTCAGAGGGCACGAAGGGGGTGTAAGTAATACAATTATATCACATGATGTATGAAGGGGCGTAAGTAATATACATATAGTGCTGGGGCACGAAGAGAACATGAGTAATTTAAATATATCAGTGGACGTTATGAATGCAAATATATCATAGAAGGTAGGAAAAGAGTGCAAGAAATTCAGATTGAATGATATTCAAAGGAGGTGTCAGTAATATTATGATATTATCAGGTAAAAAGATATATATTTTTACCAAACTTAATATAGATAAGATTTAAGATATCCAGACAAGAAAACCCTGACTTAGTCCAAATACATTTATCCTACAGCAATTACTTAAAACGTGAGGAACAACTTGCACGGTTAGCTTACTTGATAAAGTGTGCTATGAGATCTTATTCTCCGAGGAAACATGAAGCCAGGAAACTACATATTTTACATTGATTGAGCCACCTTCTTACCTTGAAAAATTTACAACGGCACATAAAGGGTAAAAAAAATCATACCTGTAAGAGGAGGGTGTGTATTAAATACACTACAATACGCTATCATGCATGCAGTATGGATAATGAAGTGAAGATGATGACCACTTGCATAAACATGTTTTTGGCACGAAGAGGTCCGAACTATCAAAAAGCCGTTCAAAAGAGACAAAAGATGACATAACGCGCCCAGAACCAGGCAATATCACAATTAAAGAGGGAAACATAAGTGGATAATTAAGAGCTGGAAATTTACATTTCACGGGGAATCATGAAATCCAAGACTGCTGAAATCGATTTAAGGACGGATACATTTTTTCCAAGGATTTCACGTTCTGGCTCTAGTCCCTCCCTGAGTCAAATATGATGGTTTCGTTCTCTCCACTAGTTCCCTGTTTTGGCTCCAAAATCTCCCATATTTTCATGGATTTCACGTTCTGGCTCTAGTCCCATTTCATGACAAAACTGAAGTCACAATATGTAATTTGATCTCTCCACTAGTTCCCTGTTTTGGCTCCAAAATCTCCCATATTTTCATGTACTTTCGATCACTTTCGCAGTCTGGACTCCTGAAACATTTCATGACAAAACTGAAGTCACAAGCAAGTAATTTGATTGGTATAGAACGGGCTTCAGGAAGAAAAACAACTGCCCAATTACAGACTGATATGGTCCTTTTAAGATTACAAAGGAGTAACACCAAACGTCAAAGTCAGTAAAACAAACCGTTATGCGACCTCGAAATCCATTGGATGTACATTAATGAATAAAACTAGCCTTTCCGTTTTATCCACATGGTGTCTTACATGGAACCTTCAATTTTGACACGAAATGTTCCATGGGTGTAGAGAACGATATTGAGCGTAACCCCGGAGTAGCAAGGGTGAAAGTTTCCTAAACAAGCTTCAACATCTACCTGAACTCTCTGTACGTGCCCCTTTCACTTTCAAAGTTTGTTTCCATTACTATGCTCCGATAACTCACGACAGAGTTCCCTATTCTACCTCCAATCTCTTCCATGGCTTCCTTTACGGGCTCCGATCACTACCAGAGTATTCTACATTCGATATCTTCAAATGTTTTTGTTATCGGCTCCGATCACTCCTAGTGTTTCCTTTTCGCTTTTCTACCTCCAATCTCTTCTTGAGATTCCTTTACTGGCTCCGATCACACCTTTTCGCTTTTCTACCTCCAATCTCTTCTTGAGATTCCTTTACTGGCTCCGATCACACCTTTTCGCTTTACTACCTCCAATCTCTTCTTGAGATTCTTTTACTGGCTCCGATCACACCTTTTCGCTTTACTACCTCCAATCTCTTCCTGAGATTCCTTTACTGGCTCCGATCACACCTTTTCGCTTTACTACCTCCAATCTCTTCCTGAGATTCCTTTACTGGCTCCGATCACACCTTTTCGCTTTACTACCTCCAATCTCTTCCTGAGATTCTTTTACTGGCTCCGATCACACCTTTTCGCTTTACTACCTCCAATCTCTTCCCGAGATTCTTTTACTGGCTCCGATCACACCTTTTCGCTTTACTACCTCCAATCTCTTCTTGAGATTCTTTTACTGGCTCCGATCACACCTTTTCGCTTTACTACCTCCAATCTCTTCCTGAGATTCCTTTACTGGCTCCGATCACAAGTTTTCGCTTTACTACCTCCAATTTCTTCTTGAGATTCCTTTACTGGCTCCGATCACACCTTTTCCCTTTACTACCTCCAATCTCTTCTTGAGATTCCTTTACTGGCTCCGATCACACCTTTTCGCTTTACTACCTCCAATCTCTTCTTGAGATTCCTTTACTGGCTCCGATCACACCTATTTGCTTTACTACCTTCAATCTCTACCTGAGATTCCTTTACTGGCTCCGATCACACCTTTTCGCTTTACTACCTCCAATCTCTTCCTGAGATTCCTTTACTGGCTCCGATCACACCTTTTCGCTTTACTACCTCCAATCTCTTCTTGAGATTCCTTTACTGGCTCCGATCACACCTTTTCGCTTTACTACCTCCAATCTCTTCTTGAGATTCCTTTACTGGCTCCGATCACACCTTTTCGCTTTACTACCTCCAATCTCTTCCTGAGATTCCTTTACTGGCTCCGATCACACCTTTTCGCTTTACTACCTCCAATCTCTTCCTGAGATTCCTTTACTGGCTCCGATCACACCTTTTCGCTTTACTACCTCCAATCTCTTCTTGAGATTCCTTTACTGGCTCCGATCACACCTTTTCGCTTTACTACCTCCAATCTCTACCTGAGATTCCTTTACTGGCTCCGATCACACCTTTTCGCTTTACTACCTCCAATCTCTTCTTGAGATTCCTTTACTGGCTCCGATCACACCTTTTCGCTTTACTACCTCCAATCTCTTCCTGAGATTCCTTTACTGGCTCCGATCACTGCTACAGTTCCGTATACTACCTCCATCTCTCTCTTTACTGTATCGCCGTGTCGAGGATTCTTTCTTTGAATTATCCGTTTAAGACATAACACTCTATATAGTCGATTTTCGCTTTTTCTTGATGTAATCAGATTATTCCTACATATAAAATCGATATTGACCAATATATTACAACGTGTTCAAATCGAATTTTGTCTTTGGGAGAGCTTTTCATTAAATGATATATCATTTTAACATGTTTACTTAATAACATAATTGAAAAGGACATGACTTGACTAAGATAATGTATTATAATTTTAATCATAAAAAAGTCTTGATGGTAATTCAACAAGATGATGTGCAGATACGTAAAGTAAATATCAAAATGGCGTTTGGCCTTCAGAAAAGTACTTGACCTAAACCGGATATATTCTAGCTGCTAATCATCAAACTCTATGGTGTAAAACTATTTATGGTAACGAGGCTTTCATTTGTCACTGAAGTATGTAAAGTGGTAATTACGTAGACGTGTCTATTTCGGGTTGCTAGGTTGCCTGTTAGAGGCAGTGGACAATCATATTAATGAAATAGCTAATGAAAATTGAAACAAATGTGATACCGACCATTCAAATGGATTAACGTTCAAGTGGAATAAGAACGTGCAGTGTGGCATCGATTGATACACATCGTATCTGCTAAATGGATGATCCTAGTATGTATTAGTTACTTTTATATGTGTTCTATAAATGTTGTTCAACTGGTGTGTGTACCATGCCAATGTCGATAAACTGTTGTTAGGACCTTGTCTCTGTCGATAAACCCTTGTGTGTACCATGCCAATGTCGATAAACTGTTGTAAGGACCTTGTCTATGTCGATAAACCCTTGTGTGTACCCTGTCAATGTCGATAAACCGTTGTTGGGACCTTGTCTATGTCGAAAAACCCTTGTGTGTACTATGTCAATGTCGATAAACTGTTGTTAAGACCTTGTCTATGTCGATAAACCCTTGCGTGTAACTTGTCGTCCTGTGAATTAATAATAGTTTTGTGAACTGTTCAGTTGAACAATCGTTGTTAAGGAGTTATATACCAAGAATTTCTTTGTTGTTGTTTTCTATAAGATAAATGTTAAGAACATTTTGTTTGTGTAAAATGAATCTGCAGTATATTCTCTGTTACAGGTGACGTGTATAGACGTCTCTAACGACTGTTACCACGTGGTGGTGGGCTGCCTGGACGGAAACGTATACCTGTACAACTTACGAACTACAGATTTACTGCAGACACTGAAGGGCAGTTCCAGTGACCCAGTCTGGGATATTTGCATATCTAGAGACGATTCTTTTATATTCAGTGCAACAGCGGTAATTATAGTTATAATTATAGTACCAATAAACATGAAAAGAATTCATTCAATATCAGTCAAACATGAGGTAGTAGCAAACCAGACTTGATACTACTACTTTCCGTTAATCCTGTTATCGTTTATTCATTGCTTGATATTTTTGTTTGTGGTGTTTCATGTTTTACGAAACGTTAACAAATCCACTCTGACACATTCGTAGCAGAATAAGGATTTTGAAGGAAAACAATTTTAAAATGTCAATTTTCTTTGACTACATTTGATTTTTCATTTCTGCAACAATGGCACTGACTGGTTGAACAACAATGTATTCTGTTGACTTCAAAGTTTTCTTGAAATTGTTCACAACCTCTCCCAAGGCAGAACTCCAGTTGTTTCCTTTTATATTTGGCTTGAACTTATCAGGACAGGTAGTACTTAAAACATCGATAGAGATATCACTAACACATCAGCCATTTTACTTGCTTATACCTTAGACAAAAAGGATGGCTTACGTGTTTTTATCTGTATAACAACCGTGTCTATCTAGATGTATCTTTCTTTATTTTTCTGACGTTAGTATTGCTGCCTCGCTAATAACATATGTTATGATTGTGATTTGTGTGTTCTATCTTCACAGGCTTGCTTAGAATATTACGAATGTTGTATACGCTTATAAGGTTCATTGGCCGTCATTATTACTTTATATAGAATGTATTTTCTTCTGCTGAATAAAGACTTCGATATAAAGATTGTATAGTAAATGTTATCCATGGAATTGGAAACATTCACCTCTCTGGAGCAACTGATTTGTATTTTCTACTTTATGCCTTTCAAAGGTTGCCATAACATTAATTCCTTTCCACGTATTTCCCTTGATATCAGAGCTTTTCAGCTCGAATCACAATATCTTCTTTCACATGTCTCATTTCTCGCAATTGATTGTGCCAGTCTACAAACACAACACCAACGTGTTCTTTGTAGTTATCATCTCTGTATCAATGGCATTTTATTGTCATTATGTTACCTCTCTGTATGGATGTAGAATTTTACTCTCAACAAACGCCACAGTAAAAACATATAACCGTAGATAATCAAGTTGTCTTTCTAAATCTGTTACACTACTCGTATCAAATTTGTTTACAGACAAAAATCAACGTCTGGAACTTCTACAAGAAGACCATGAATAAAGCTACAGAGAACGACCACAGTGGTAGTGTGACATGTGTCTACATTGACAATCAAAGTCGGTTCGCACTCTCAGGTACGCTAACAACATATTAAAGCTAGTCAAAAAGACCTTACCGAACCATAAAGCAGTTAGTATATGTTTTCATGTGAATCTATATCTAAGATAAAGGATAGGATTAGGTAAGTCATGTATAGAGATCACTGAATACAACTTACCTTAAATAAAATCCATATTTCCAGGGGGAGAGGACGGCGTTTTAAAAATGTGGAACTTGGAGCTAAATCAATTCAAAGAGAATCTGCTAGGACATTCTGCTGGTATCACGTGTATTGCCGTATCCCCTGACGGATCATGCTGTGTGACAGGCTCTAGAGACAGAACTCTCCTCCTCTGGAGCCTCGAGCTCCTCACATGGGTCTTGTCATACAAGGTAATGCGACTACAGAGATATAAATATTAGTTAGTGCCTATAATAATACAGTATTCATTAAGATGTGGTTTGCTATGGAAAACGGAGTATATTTACGTGATTTATGTATCTCTCTAGACAGCTAGCTAATTATAACATATCCTCTCCTTCCTGAACTAGAAACGGAAGCTCTGTATTACTCCTCTGAATCCACATCATTTCTCAACATCGTTTAAACAAATATATATTTATTGCATATTGTACTAATTTTATTGTAATATTACTGTTGACAGCACCATGAACACATGATTCAGAATGTGGAATACATTGACGATGAACGAATCCTGTCCTACGATAACCAAGGCTACTTCCATATATGGCAAGCGGAAACCGGGGCCACTCTGACATCATACATTATCCCTGCTGCCACTTTCGTTTTGTCTAGTAATGGCCAATACCTAATTACGTGCCGAGGCGACCAGAGGTATATTTCGTTATTGAATGATACTGTATGTACTTCAAATACTACTTGAAATACTAACATACGTACATGTATTTTGCATATAAACGTGCATAAAGTTTAAACAAATTTTTTTATTCTGTACCGCTTATGATATTACCGTATTCTTGACGTCCAATTTCGTATTACAGCGGGAAGATTTGGAACACAATTGATGCCACCCTTATTGGATGTGTGAGTCACACGGAGAGGATCACGTGTGTCGCCCGCTCTGTTGATGACCTTTACTTTGTGACAGCTTCTGTTGACGGTTCTTTGAAAGTTTGGGAACTTATGACTGCAAAACTTACACAGGTTACTTGCACCGTTTTGCTAAAGCTCGCTGTAACCAAAATAGGATTTCATGCCGAAACGTATTGTCGTCTCTTATCAGCCTTTGTATTGTTTTTGTATTCATGACATTTCACATGCTTCAAATATAATTCTTATATGTTCTATAACATAGAATTTTAAAGAACCGTGCTAAAACTCACTTTCAGTTCAGTTTGAGAATTCTTATGAACTGATTATGTTGGTCCCAAATCTCTGTTCTGTTGACATCGAAATGTAACAATGACTGGGAACCTTTACTTTTTGCCTAAATGATGTAGGTTTATACACTAGTTTATTCATTATTCAATTTAATTTGAATTATTTACTCGTTATCCATTGTTTCCTCTGTGTTACCATTGTGTTTCCATTATTATGTACTTGTAGGTTTTGGTGGAAGACGACTGTGCCGTAACGGCGGTGGCCATGCATACGGAAGTGGTATCAGGTTCCGAGCGTGGCACGGTGCTGGTGTGGGACCTGTCAGTAGGGGAGCCTCGTCACCGCCTTATTGGGCACACCGACTGTATCACAACAATTCGCATTACCAGGGATGGATCCTTCGCTCTCACAGGTACCACTCATACTCTTACATCCTCACGTGGACAAATACATTTATTGCATTAATTTTAGCCTTACGCATCAAATGCACATAATCTCACGTATCTTTGATCATCTTAAACGCAATCCTCTTACCACATATCATGTCAGTACTTAAAGAAACATACAAACGTTAATATCCTCAATGCGCCATAAAAGTCATTATATGTCAAGTTATTTAAAGAATAATTCTCTAGTGCATTCTAAATGGCACTGTATCTTTTTCGCAGCATCTCGTGACCACACGATCAGGCTTTGGAGTATTCGACATGGAATCCAGGTGACGCTGCTGTCGATGCATATTCCGGTGATTAATTTCATGACTACATCCGATGCTAAACGGATTATAGTACATCTGGAGAACGATCACCATGTACCTCTCCTGTGTCTACACAACAGCCCTGTCGATCCGGAACCGAACAATGAATGGACACCATCCATCTCAGGTCAGGATATACATGGTAAAATTCGACACAGAGTTAATATTGATTATCAAAATACGTTTTAAACCTAAACATTAATGTTATATTCATACATTTTTTCAGATGCCCTATCAATTTTGCCTCTAGTTCCGAAACATACCTTTCCACATCGAAATTCGGGGATGTTTCCTGTGCCAAAACTACCAGTTAAAAGGAAGAGAAGTTCGGTATCCAGCCTTCCACAAATGATCAAGGTAAACTTTTGTCTTATTTGTTCGTCGTAGTATGCACTTTATATATACCTGTTTTATGTAATCAATTTCTGATTCTCCTGATCATTTTCATTGCAGCTTTCACCTATTAAGGGACCACCAAAGTCAACACCAAAGGCAACTAGAACGAGGTTCAGAATTCCAAAAATCCACAGACGAGAAGAAAATACGGACTCTAAAATGTCAAAGATGTGCGTTATTGTGTGATTGATATTTGTTATTAGTTTCATCTGATCTGATTCTTAAATATTTACCCCGAAACATTGAATCGATTCTTATTGCAGCTAATCATCCACCCACCTGGTCAATACTGTCAAGATCCAAGATTAAGTCCGGCATTTTATCACCCAGTCAGTCATCACTACACTAAAACCCGAAATATAAGTGGACATATTCACCACTATATCTCTAATGTACCTATAATAAAACTGATATATCATCGTTCATTCTCTCATCGCTAGATAAAACCCCTGGGAAAAGGCAGATGGTAAACTCCTACCTGTTAACCGGTATCAAAACCACGCATTAGTCTTGTCCGAAACATCTGGGTAAAGGAATTATCAGCAGACACCCCGGCGGTTCTGGCTGAAACATGTATCATCAAACCTAGTCAGTCCTGTCTGAAACATGTGATGAAAGTTATAACCGGCACATACCATGGCAGTCCTGTCTGAAACGGTTTGGTGGAAGTTATTATCATCAGTCCTATATTGAGGAGATAACGATATACTCCGTTAATGATACCCTGTTCAGATTATACACAATTGTTAACAAATCGGTTTCATAGTGCATGTAAATATTACGTACAACATAAATAGTGCCAATTCCTATAACAAGTATCAAATGTAAATCACTTTACATCAGCGTTATACTTCCAGAACTGTTTCCGTTCATCTAGTGCACGAGTTTTATTAAGCTGCCTAGTTCAAGCACTGCCGGTAAAAATACGTTTGTATATTACATCATACAAAAAAACCGTATTAAAACAATTTGATATGTATTATTACCGATAAAGATATGACAATACCGATTGTGTTGGTTATAAATGATAATTCACTATTTCAAATATAATGTTGTATATATCGTTAAATACATGTTATAAAAAATGAAACTGTTTTATATGACAATAGATGATACAGAAGACTTAATGATAGTGTTTAATTCCTTGAAGGAATATGGTAGTGTCTAAAAATAACTGATACGCAATACAATTCTATATAAGTGTAGCTTTTTGTAGACATCGTTGATAGCTACAGTATATATATATATATTTAATTTGTATCCAATATATCATTGTTACTAAGTAAATGTAATAAAGCATGTGATAGTGATTTTCAGTTGTGTCGTTAATTTAAAGATTTCATCCCAATATCTGGGAGAACACAGTCATTGATATCACACGTGATCAAAATCTCAGACACGTCGAAGTAAGGTCAGTATTTCTATCTGTCGCTGGATGTTCCCGATATTGTTAGTTATGTCTGCGAGCTGTGTCCCATTCGAGCGATGGCGTCTTAACCAGTAGAAAGCTGACAACTTGACTTCCGTCTTTGGCATGGTCGGATTCTACTTACAGGATATCCGTCGGTTAAATGATTGATGGATTATATAAAGCCATCAACAGACGCTTACAAAATTCTAGGCGTTGGTGAAAACTAGTCCAACAGATTTGCTGATCAAGAATGCCATTCCTCTGATCGAGAGTTCTATTTATCCATACCAAACTTGATGTCTAGACCGTCGTTGTGTACATTTTTTTTTCGAACACCGCGTGAACTCATGACAGATGTTTCAATAAAGATATATACAGTGTACCGATCGATCATCTATTCACTAAAGAGTGGACTAGAATGCGACATCATAAACAAAGGCTTCTTTTTCCTGACGAACTGTGACTATCCTACTTCAGTATTCCGTATATGTAGCTCCTATTGTCGAGTGTTTCGTTGCATTTATCTAAATTTTTTTATACAGCACTCTTATTTATACATAAAATTCATGAACAGATTTTTCACATTACAGGATTCCCATCCTCGTCAATAACTGTATATATAAATATATATAATTTCAATGACATTAACAGTTAACATCAAGATTACTGTATAATGATAGAGCCTAAAGTCCATCAGAGACAATGACGATCAGAGCAAGTTCGTGACATTTGAATATTGTACTATTGCCAGTGAATATTTCTTCGAATAACAACAATGTCTCTTCTAAAGTAAAATTAAGCAGACACTTTAAACTGAAAAATTGCCTTTGAGATTCATTGTCTAGGTGATTATGATGGCAATGCTTAGCAGAAGTTTTTCAATGCTACTTTGAACGGTGTGGATCCGAGTCTTCAGTTGGGAACCTTCATTGACAATTATTACACAGGCTGCAATAACTGGCGTTATACTCCACAGGCTCAACCCACAGCTTGCCAAGACATCATAGGGTACATTCTTATCTTCATACAAGAACGGGAGATGACGTAAAATCTTCAATTGTTCGGTATCTGCTGCCAAGTCGATGAATTCAGCAATTCAAAGATTCAAAGTTTTTGTAGCTTCATCGACTCCTTTTTTGAGATGCGTGAGGTTGACATATTGCTGCGATACATCCAAGAGTTTTATGGTGAATAACTGATCAGCCAACGGGTAGGCTTTCGGGTTAACTTGTGTCATTTTGGGTGTTGTATGTATCTATATGTAATTTATTCATGACAGACTAGATGTTTGTTCCTCTCTGTTTATTGTTTTACGGAGGACCATAAACATAAAAACGTTTTCAACACTTTAAAAAATCTCCGTTTATCAGTCTAAAAGATTTTAATAAAACTTTCATATTACTGAAAGGATATAATTATCACATATAAAAGAGCTTCATCTCTCCTCGTGGATTTCTTTCGAACAATTGTTGTAATGGCACTTCATTTTGGAGTTTCGAGTAAAGTTAACCTCGTAAATCACAATAAAACAAATATTAAAAACACTCTTTCGTAGTACGTTCGCATGCTCGCTTCTCTTACAATCTTCCTTGTTTGCCCGCTTGCTCTATCGCTCTGTCTGTCGTATTTCTTGGCTCCCCCCTCTCTCTCTCTCTCCCTCTCTCTCCCTTTGTATACCTCCTTTGTAAAACAGATGACATGTCTACACTCCTAACAGATCCAACGACTAGATACAGAAATATACAACAAGGACCCAGACTATTTCCGTTACAGGTCTTCATCTTTCATCCTGTTCGCCGTTGCGAGTAATTGTTGTTTGGTATATGGAACACCCCTGTCTACATGGTATCTTATCGCCGCCGCAGTGTAACGACTGTTGGCAAACTCGTAGTCCCAACTGTTTACGCCTTCGGGTCCATACCTAGTACCTTCACTGTTATAAGCTATGGGGCCCGGACAGCCATAATGATTATGAGAGGAGAGGTAGGCTCTTGGTTTCTTACCTAGTTTCGTTAATTTTTCATTTTCGTTAATTCTCTGACATACAAAACACTCGAATCCATCGATAAAGTTATGATATTTCGTACCGTGGGATCCATCCACTCCCCACTCGCGATTTTTCATTAGTTCTATCAAATACTTATTTTCTATCCCTGTCTTTTTCCAGGCTAAATATTTCTCATATTCATCGTCGTTTTCATTAAGAAACTTGATGTATTCAGCAAGCTGTTTTATGGAAACAAAGTCCTCTACTATTATTGCGGAGTGTTTGGCAGGCAAAAAATCCTACAAAAGAGAAAAAAATGATCTGAAAGTTAAGTTAACCACTTGTCGTAATTAATTTAAATGTCTGATATCGTGAGTAAACATGATTTAAAATAATATTACTTCTTTAATTGTTCAAAGCATATTGCATTTTTGATATTTCACTTCTCAAGCAGTGTCTCAATATCAGACCAAGATTTGAAACTATATCGGTATATTAGTAGATCGTTAAACATGCAAGAGCGAAATTAATAGACATCTTACATTAGGGTCCGTAGCAAGAATCTATCGTGTTACTATATCTAATGTAATAACGTTTCTATTCCTGACTTCCAAGTAACCTACCTTGACCTTCGGTGATCCCATGACAATGGGAACCGATCCCACCATCAGAGGGCGCCATAATTTCTCTGTCATATAGTCGTCACACACAGCATTTTCAAAGGCCAGTGAGAATTTATATTTGGATATCAGCTTATAAAAGTCTACATGATCCATGCCCTGAATAGGATGTTGTAAACTGAAATAAAACAACAAAAAAGCATTATAACACATTATAACACATGAACAGTAAAAAAGAAGGCTCGTCGTTTTTTATAAGTTCGGTAAGAAAATTACTCTTAATAGACAGTCGACATTCAGCTTCCAAAACCTTGAATTTTAACAGTCTCGAATGCATCGTGGTCACAAAAACATCACTATCTAAACATGTTATCGAAGCAAACTTTGTGTACAATTACCTCGCGTTCACGGGGTAAAGCTCACAATCAATGGTTTAAAGCTGACGAATGTTGAATATAACCATAACACTCTATTGTATCAGGCAAGTTATGTTGACACTTTCAAGTTCTGCATTCCCTTTCATCGAATTTCTGTATTAAGGTGGCTTCTATGTTTGACCTCCATCTCCCGTTATCGTTAGCCATTACGTTTTCATGATGTCCAGTTTAATTGCAAATAACTGTTTTATGTGAAATAACAGTGTCAGTGTATTTAACTTCATAATACTCTTCATTTACATTTTTTTTCAAAACAAAAATTCAGATAGAAACGCTGTCTATGTTATTGGACATTGAGGTGAATATTCTGATGACGTGACTCATGAATATAACATCAAAGTGATCAAGAACATCAGAGTGACATGAAAACCACTACCATGACTTACTGTGGAGGTAGATCCTTGTTGTGGAGACACTTGCCATACGAGTCTACCCCAATGTGTTTCATCAGTAACTCTACGTATGTATCACGGTCACTGGGTGTGCCGCAGTCGCTGTGGGCATACATAAGGGGAGATAATTCCGTCTTCTGTAACCGGTTCTTTTCAGCTGTTGGCACCATATATTCTCTGTTAGAAAGCCATTCTAAACTAGGGAGATACTGCGTAGGTATAGGGTAGTCAGATTCTCTCTTAAATGTACAAGTGTGGTTAAATAAAGTTACCACAGACTTATGGGAGTAAATGTAGTTGTTTTTCGGAGATTCCTCGTGCAGAAGTGCCCAATGCTGATGTGAATTCCTTGGTAAGGGAAGATCTACATCGTCAAGGTCAGTGCCATAGAACATAAACGCCTGAAAAAAACAATAGCAATTTATAGATATATAATTACATTAATCACAGTTCCCAGCCTTTGTGACCAAATCATAGTATTGAACATGGTTTAATCATGAAAAGGTGCAACGTATTTAAGGACGAGGTGTGTGAAGCATTAGATTCACAGAGACGTCATAACGTCAAAATCAGAAATAAGAATGTAAGTAAGTTCACAAAACTCTTCACATCCTGGTCAACCATGTTAGACCAGAGGTTTGGGTGAACTGAGGACATCGATAAAAACATTTCAGGACGAAAGTGCCTGCTAGGTTTAAAATATTATATGTCTACAACACTACCCTGAGAAATTTCGGACTCTGGCGAAATTGTCCTTTGACGTCTCTGGTAGTTTCTTAAGGATACAATGTGTGATTATCGCTGGTAGTTTCTTAAGGTTACAATGTGTGATTGTCGCTGGTAGTTTCTTAAGGATACAATGTGTGATTATCGCTGGTAGTTTCTTAACGTTACAATGTGTGATTGTCGCTGGTAGTGTCTTAAGGTTACAATGTGTGATTGTGATTGTCGCTGTTAGTTTCTTAAGGTTACAATGTGTGATTGTGATGGTCTCTGGTAGTTTATTAAGGTTACATTGTGTGATTGTCGCCGGTAGTTCCATAAGGATACAATATGTGATTGTCGCTGGTAGTTTATTAAGGTTACAATGTGTGATTGTCGCTGGTAGTTTCTTAAGGTTACAATGTGTGATTGTCGCTGATAGTTTCTTAACGTTACAATGTGTAATTGTCGCTGGTAGTGTCTGAAGGATACAATGTGTGATTGTCGCTGGTAGTGTCTTAAGGTTACAATGTGTGATTGTGATTGTCGCTGTTAGTTTCTTAAGGTTACAATGTGTGATTGTGATGGTCTCTGGTAGTTTATTAAGGTTACAATGTGTGATTGTCGCCGGTAGTTCCATAAGGATACAATATGTGATTGTCGCTGGTAGTTTCTTAAGGATACAATGTGTGATTGTCGCTGGTAGTTTCTTAAGGTTACAATGTGTGATTGTCGCTGGTAGTGTCTTTAGGTAACAATGTGTGGAGCAACAAGACATCCCAGTTCAACTGACCATACTTTTTTTACTTCCTTGACGTTGCTTGCTAACAAATCCCTCTAGTTAAAAATCAGTCGATTTGATCATCATTATAAAACAATCGATGTTTTGATATTGTGGTAGGTGTGTGAACGCTATAGACAAATAAAAGAAACTAGCCAAGCACATAAAAATTTCTGTTGAAAATTTAATAGAATAGATACATCGATACAATGTCTGCGTTAGTTCAACACATATATTGGTTTATAGGGAATTTCTCCAAACGACAATAACCAATTAAATTTCCCAGTGGGTGTATTCGACAGGCATAGACCAAAACCTGTTTCTGATCAATAATGAATGAATACTCTATTAAATGGATGATAATTGTTTCAGTCCCATGAAGGCATCCTCTGTATACCTATACAATCGATAGGTACATGCTAGGGCTGCCATTGACTAATACATATCCCATTAACAGTGTATTATATATAGCCAGTGCACCTTGACGAGTGGAGATCAAGGTTGCCAAACACACTCGATTACAATCGGTTACATTGAAACACTCCATAAAATGAGGCTTCCTATTAATGCAGATACGGTTGCTTGGAGACATCTTCAACATATTTAGCTATTAATGTGGAAGATGAACTGTTGCAAGTCTGTCGCCATTTAACACGATATTATTCAGCGTTAACTTAATTACAACTTCTTGTGTTTGCATACATGTAAACTGACACTAAATATCACTTCAATGGAAAGGGACAGAATGAAAATCAACTAAATTTAAGAATAGTCTTATACTTACATACGATCAGGCTTTCTCTCTGTGTAAATTTCACTAAGATTTTAAAGCTTTCTAGGTCTTAATGTTTAGAAAACTGTTTCGGCATTAATGGAGTTATAACAGCATTGTGTTTCGGGGCATTTTCCAAGAATCGCAATTCATGATAAATATGTTCACAAATCTTACGTTGTTATGGTCTCATTAATGCTAAAAATCAAAATGATATTCCATGTATTTTTATTTCAATTCGTTTTGTCACAATTTTAGAGCGAAGTGTGTCATTTTGCCTTACAGATTAGTCAAATAAAGTCGGCAGTCTTAACAAGAGATCCCAGAGGGATTTTGGTGCCCATCATTGGTTAATCTTTATATGCTCATTGAAAGTTGGATCTTTTCTCTTCTTTTCTCTGTTTTTGCTCTAAATGATTAGACATGTGAACATTCCTTTGCAGAAATAGCGATAATGTTTACCTGCCAAATCCGAAATGGCCGCCTGGAAGCCACTTTGTTTCTTCTGATCAGTCCCAAAATCAAACAAGCACAAGGAGAGACCAAAGGAAGCATACGTATGAAATTTGAGAGATATCCATTCCGGACTTCTCAAGAAATAGTAAATAAAATCTTTCAAATTTAAAATCAAAGATGGCCGCTTTTCGACCATTTTTTTCTGATAAGACCAAAAATCGAATGGCACAACTAGGGACCTAAAAGGATATATACATGAAAATTGAGAAAGATCCATAGAGAAGTATTTAAGAAATAGTGATAACAAACTTTCGAAGTCAAAATCCAAGATGGCCGCTTGTGAGTCATTCTGTTTTTCCGATCAGACCCAAAATCTAACTGGCACAACATGGGAACAAGGAGAGCCTGCATGTGAAATTTAAGAAAGTTCTTTGCAGTAATTCTCAAGAAATGGCGATAACAAACTGGCAAAGATAAAATACAAGGTCGCCTGTTAGCCATTTGGTTATTTATCACACCCAAAATCAAACTGGCACAACTAGGGACCTAAGGGAACCTAAACATGAAATTTGAGAAAATTCTATACAGTGGTTCTTAAGAAATAGCGATAACAACCTTGCAAAGTCAAAATCAAAGATGGCAGTGAGTCGGTCATTTTGTTTTTGTTTTTATCAGTCCCAACATAAAACGGGCACAAGCAGGGACCAAGGGGAACCTACATATGTAATTTGAAAAAGACCCATCCAGTACTTCTCAAGAAATAACGATAACAAAAATTGATTACGGACGGACGAAACACGGACGCAGAGTGATTTGAATAGCCGACCAGCTGATGGTGTGCTAAAAATGTAACAGCACGTTAATGGAGACAATTTGGTGCAGGTACCTGCTTTCTTTGAGGCAGTAGTCTGCGCGTTTGTATCTACATGTTTTTTTTGTTTGTTTGTGTTTTTCGATGTTATGCTGCTACTCTCCCTGCGTAACAAAGAAAATCAAAATTTATCATTACTGAAATCATACTTGGTAACAGGAAGGGTCATGAAGATGGAAAACCAAACACGCAACCGACCAATCTTAGTTCTTTTAACAATAACATACCTTGGTCTTGTTGTGTCTCCTGTAATGCCGGTCTACTGTAAAGAAACATCTGTGTTCGCCACACCGTTTGTATGAACCAGGATCCCCAGTAAACGGGGTCCACCACAGAACTATGGGCGTGGTGATAACCTCTTTTATGGCCTTCATCTCCCCAGACGGATCATGGCGGTCTTTTGTCTCCTCTAGAGCTGTGATTTGAAGTGTTAAATAGGTTAATCCGATAACATTGGATTATATTTAAGCACTAGTCACGTACTTATCAAGCTAAACCCAAACAAATCAAAACTATCTTAACTCATCTTTAAGAATCCCAAAGTTTTGTTCATTATGTACAGATCCCGATTTCCTTTGAACATTGATCAATCGTACAACCAAGATTTATCATTGGATTAATTAAGACCAAAGCAAATAACAGATTAACTATTCAGTTCTAGGTTATTACATGTTATCTAAATATTTCAAAGATGCCACACTCTCATGCAGTCCTTTTCGTTTTCATATCATTGCCAAGGCATGAACTATGTCTTCATCGTTGCGATGACGTAATTCAATGTTACGGTGACCGGTGTCCTTGGAAATCGAAGGCAGAATTTACCAAAACCATTTCCAATACCGTTCTCAAATTGATTCCCTTCTAAAAACTGTATAAAGTCTTGCGACATTTCCGAAAATAGACAATAAACACTACACCGGTTTAAAACAGTACAACATATTGAACTAAAACATTTCTATGAAGCATATAGTTTAAAGGAAATTGAATAATAGATCCAAAATATGTGCAGGCAGACAGACATATAAAATAATGTAAACGCGCATTTCTGGCAATCGCAAGCGGGACCGTAACGAAATTTTCTCTTTCACAGACAACATGACATTATAGAAAAGTTAGGTATTTGTATAACATATAGTTTAGTATAGTATGACACACTGGCCACGCAGAGTACATACCTTCCTGCTCAAATTCACTCGTACTGTCGGAATGTCCGTAGAACTAGAATCAATGAATAAAAATACGTGTTACAGTGTTGTACTGTTATTTTATAAAACGGTATAATCTAATTAGAACTTATCAGATGAGTCGATAAATGAGCCGAGAAAATACATATGAGCAAAATTAAAAAAAAAAAACAGCAATACACTGTACCGTAGAATTTCAGGAAAGAATTTGACAAAAAAAAAAGTGATTATTCATGTAACAAAAAAACATTTTTGAATTCCCACTTTCATTACAAACAGTAGATAATTGACATGTACCGTCCCCCGAACATTAAGCAACAAACCAAAGATACCTAGTTACATAGTTTCACATAAAAAGTACAGACTTTGAACTCTATTTCATACATCACGACAAGACAACTCTGTCCATGTCAAATATGAAACTCCACCATATTATCATGTATTAAATGTATATCACCAATGTGTCACTAGATAAGTTGATATATATAATAATATATCCTGATTTAACATTCTACTGGGAGCATATTATTTCGACAGCCACATGGGAGCATCATTTCGCTGAACTTTTTCACAAAGCCTTCCTTCAAGAAAGATTTCATATTATGGTGAAAAGGAAGGGATAATGAAAAACATCCAGGGCATCGCTGGGGTTCGAACTAGTGACGTTTCGGTCTCTAGTGGGACACTCCACAGCTCCTTTACTCTCAACTTCTAAACTACCCCCTCCTTTATTAACACTTCGACCACCGAAGACAACAACATCAACCCAGGTTCAATATATACAAGGTAGTATATCAATCATCTATAGCTTCTACCCTGGATGGCCAACGGGACCGTATCCGCAATAGGCATGAACAATGAGAAACATCCTGACATCGCTGGGTTCGAGGTAGCAGCGTTTCTGACACTATCGCTCAACTAAAGGGAAATTGCCACTGTATCTACCACCTGATCCTAATGCAAACTTTAATTATGACCACATACCAGTTAGATTGGATTCAGCATAACATATTTACAAAGACGAACTTGATCAGAGATGTCAATTTACTTAACCGTATGATAAACTGTTAATATAAATATTGGGCGGCGACGTTAATTTCAAATCTACAATTTCACCGGTCAAGTCTAGTGTAGGTCTACAAATGATCGTGTTTCCTATCCCCCACAGCTAGATTTGTGGGGCGCCTGTAATATTACACGGAGTTGTGTCTTGACTGTGTGTTAACCAGAGTCAGACTCACAGGTCTAGCTATATACTTTAATATACACTGTTTGATTATTTGACAAGTAATAGCGCTGAATCATTATGATCTAACCACCACAACATTGATAACAAGTAGTTTTCATGTACGTATACTATATGGAGAACTGTGCATGATTATAGTTATCAGCGTATCTATCAATGATTGAAGATATATTAAGTCAAATCACGGTCTCCATACATACAAAATACGCATGGTTGTTATTGAAATCCTCCACATCATGTTTTGTGTATACACTATACAGTAATAAAACTTACCAAAAATGAAATACAGTCCTGTGTACTTAGATGTACGAGAAGTAGCACACGTACAAAAACAGTCTAACCTGAACACTGTTGATCTCATTTTGTTCGATCTGGTTTAATAAAATCGTTTACTTACGTAGTTCTCACTAACGAAGATGATGAACGGCACAAGGACAGAAAGGCAGATGAGATACAGGAATGCCCGAAAGAGAAGCCGATGTGACGGCATTATGTTCGAGCCGTCTGCTCCAACACAAGTGTCAACATACACACGTGTATACCATACCGCTTCCGGCCGCAGGGTATGTACAAATAACGGAGCGGAAAATCCAAGCGGAATGAATGACACGAAACAAACGATACTGCAGTAAATCCAGATATCAGTGATTGTAAATACACATGTGTACTTGATAGAAGCAGAGCAAAAGTCAACTTAAAGTCTACGGGGAAATTGAAATTAATAAAGACAGGACACCAAAAACTACATCAATTTATTATATTCGACTCCAAATCATAGGAAATATCATCATAATTACCGGTACATACTGTACGATTTGTATATATTTTTATTCGTTTGCATTAATTACAACAAAGACATGCATAAATTACACGCTGGCTTCTATTGAAAAAAATCTGAAAATTTAGGCTGGAACTACGACGAAATTTAATTGTCAAATTATGTATAATAAAATAATTACGCACCAACTTTGCTTAGACGAAAAACATCCCTTTTACCTCGCGAGAAATAAATAAATAAAAATATGAAATATTGAAAATAACACGTTTCCCTTACACGGTTGACATTCAGTATATGATTTTAATACAGTGACATGTAATGAAATGATTTGTCATAATGACAACGATCACAGACCTAGATTTAAGTCTGTGCAGCGATCAAATAAAAACACATAAACATTTCAGTTTGAAGATTAAAAACTACATGTACTTCATGTTTCGCTTATACCATTATTGATGTGAGACGTAGCTCTGCCCTCATCCAATGGTCACTCGATATGAAGCTATGACACGGTCCTCGTTGCAGTCGTCATTCGCCACACTAACTATCGTCTTTTCTCTCAAGCAAAGCCATAGGGGAGACGTACCATCTTTAATATGTTCAAAGAAAAGTCTGGCGATGCGCAATAGTGATCTGTTTCATACGAGATATATAGGTATCTGGACCAATGGTTTACTAGGAAGTTAAAAGAACACTATTCACTAACTAGTAACGATACCATTTGCGGTCACAACGCAACACTATTTCCTGTCACCACACAGTTTCATTCTCTGTCACCACAGAATATTATTTCCTGTCACCACCGAATACTGTTTCCTGTCACCACACATTACATTTCCTGTCACCAAACTGTGTCATTCCCTGGTACCATACAGCACAATTTCCCGACACCACAGAGTGCTATTGCCTGTCACCACAAAGTATCATTTCCTGTCGCCTCACAATACCATTTTCTGTCAAAGCCCAATACTATTTCCTGTCACCACACAGTTCTATTTCCTGTTACCTTGCAATTCCATTTCCTGTAACCACACAATTACATTTCCTGTCACTCCACAGTGCCATTTCCTACCAAAGCACACTACTATTTCCTGTCAACACACAGTTCTATTTCTTGTCACCACGCAGTGCTATTTCCTGTCCCAACACAGTTTCATTTCCTGTCGCTACACAGTATCATTTCCTTTCACCACACAATACCATTTCATGTCAAAGCACAATACTATTTCCTGTCACCACATAGTTCTATTTCCTGTAACTACACAGTAACATTTCCTGTAACCGCGCAGTTCCTCTCCCTGACATCACACAATTTTAAACACCATGCTATTATATATATGGTTTTAGTATGAGAAAAGTGTTAATTTATTTATGAATTTATTTTCTTCAGAATAAAAGTTTCCAATCAATATATGGATCTTCGTACTTTGTAGTGATCGTAAAAGGAAGCAGTACGGTGCTACACTCTGTTGGGTGTTTGATGTAACGATAGTTCATGTATATATCAGGCATCATCGGTAACCCACGGTGAGCGCCAGGCCCATAGGTTACCGACCACGATATTGTGAAGATATTAAAAATCACGTGTATAAAAGTGATCAGCATCTTCTGAAAGGTGTGTTAATGTATCGATTGACTCTGAGAGGTCACAAGTCAAATATTCCATAAATACTGATAAATATGCTATACATGTATGTTCTTTCGATTGTCTTAGAAATGTTAAAATCTTCACAAATCTCCAAAGACACAGATCGCTTTTTATAAATATTATATACTTTGTTTTTTACATTTACATATGTTACAACCAAGTTAAGTTTAATCAAGGGTCATTGTTAATGTCAACAAAGGTCACATTCCAAATCGATCATTAGGATGTACTTTTAAATTCTACATCTTAAAAACATAAATTAGTTCTGTTAAAGGTCACCAAACGTCACAGATCGAATTGTTTATCAATACGTATCAATATAGTGTACTTTTCATTTGTATATATAGGATTACCAAAGGTCATCGGTCAAATTGTATTTGCATGGAAATATTGGTGTCAAGGTTAACATACATGTCTAAATGGTATTGCTTTAGTAACGATAAACACACGGGCTTCTCTCATATATACTTTATTTCTTTGATGACAATTATGCTACAACGCTATTCCAGCCATGAACGAACGTTGCATCTGTTATCAGTGTTGTGTCAGTAATGTACAATGTATAAAATATTTAATGTTAGTAAAGTTTACATTCCTAAAATAAAATGTTACGTGGCAAAATAAGCATGATTTGAGGCAACTACTTAATGGTATTCAATAATTCAACAGTCTTACACACACATATTGTACATCCGAGATGGGAGAAAAAACTTAGAGTTTATATATTTTTTAACGAACATCATTTTATTACATATACAACATTTGATAATTTGATTACACAGTGTGACTCATCCTAGTACAGACTATATTACATATCCATTAATTGTATCATAGTAGTTCATCTTCACATTGTACATTTTCATTATATGTGTATATATATATGTATAGTTGTCTATATTCTCTGTAAAAATTCTTCTACTTAACACATTCTCTGCACCCAATACAATTTTGTCAGATAACACTTCGAAACTATATATTATTTAAATAAAACTATCCACGACCGGTTGAACATTTTAAAATCTTAATTACGATTTATCTAAATTTTCCATCACCATTAAGTGTCTGAAACGATAGTTGTAAATGATTGTCTGTTAATAATTGATGCAGAATGCTATCGACCAGCTACCTCTGAAACCAATTACAGATAACAATGTTCGATATCACACTGTTTTAAAACAATTATGTACATATACACCTTTGATCGCCATGCGGGTAGATGTGGTAAAGAAAATATGTTAATGTTTTATACTTGGATGGCTTTAAAACGCGGTAAGCACGTATACCACCATAAGTGTACTACTGTACTTGTATATCAGCGTCATACATATGAGCACAGGTATAGTTCCTCGGTCGTCTGGCTATTACAAGCTGGTAGCTACGACTCAATCTGCTACACTTTGAACTTGCGGATTTGTGTCTTACTGTTGTATCACAGAACTTGCGGGTCTGTGTCTTACAGTTGTATTACAGAACTTGCTGATCTGTGTTTTACAGTTTGTATTACAGAACTTGCTGGTCTGTATTACCGTCATCGAAGGGCCCATGCAGCCCTTTCTGAATAAGGTAGGTGTCGATAGAGCTCTTCGCGAATACTGATATAAACATACTTTGATAAGGATTACTTAAGTGAACCTATTGCTAATAGTGTTGACACGTGTGCGTTGATGTGTGGCCTTGAAGAACTATGTGTCGAATATGGGGTGCTTTTAACTTCTGTATTTGTTCTGTTGAACAAACCTCGCCTGCTCTGAAATCCCTGTTGACTAAGATAGGGTACGAAGCAGTCCTAGTTCAATAGATTGGATTAAATAATGAGTTTTACAGGGACTGTTTTATGCCGTGTATACTGGTCGAATTTCTGGTTAAATCGAGATTGATGGTTATATCTTCAACGGACTATTGGAATACCTATAAAAGAACAAAATGATCTGTCATAGCTGATTTTTTTTTGTTTTCAAACGAGGTTGCATTTATCAAAGCAAATTACGAAGAGCTCGCCAAATCCTTCATTTAACCTCTTAGATATATTGATAATATCCTTCAAAAACCAAGAAAAGTGTTGACTATTTCTATCGTATATACCCATCAACACTGTAAATCAATGACACGACTAACTTCTCTACATCAGCCTCCTACCCGATCTTTCCCTACAGCGAAATCAACAGGGACTGTTTTCCGCCAAGCTGTATGTTACGCATGGCGATTTTTTAAATTCCCTATTATTCATGTTATAGTCGATTCGACGTTCAAGGGGTTGTATCCAACATGACGAGTTTTGTGAGAAATGCCCACAGCTGACAATATAGAGCGTGTCGAGTTTTACAGACTGATAGATATTACGGGGAAGTTTCATGGTCGCCATAATGATTTCATCAAATAATACTGTATTTTTTTCTTGTGTTACATGAAGTTGGACATGTTTGATACTCGTAAGTATGCCTTGTGGTTCTGTCGTTGCTATCCCTGTTCTCGTTTGGCAACATATTACTTAAACTAAGATTTACATGGCGGGTGTTGTCGATGAAGCAATTGCATCCAAATGAGTTTGGAGTTAAGATTATGCTGACATGTGGGTATCTAATTTGTTGTTTCTTCAGTCTTTCGGTTTAACTTTAAAAATACAATACAATATGAGCCCCGCGACTCTTTCGATTTCTCTGTACTTTTTCAAGTGATATTTAATATTTCTGAATAATCTTATACTGACCAGACTACTTTTTAGAGACATACAACTGTTGAAAGAGGACAACAGGAACCCATCCTTAAGAATGTGTAAGAGAAGAGGAAAAATGATCTCAGTCTTCGGTAAAAGATTATTAAGTCGCAAATTGGAAAGCCAGCCTCATTTTGCTCCCATCAGTTGGAGATCCCCCATCTCATATCCAAGGGGTGAATAGTTCTTTTAACCAGCTCTGTGTAGCACTGATTATACTGCTTACAAAGCTGTAAATCTGTCTATTACTACGTCTAATTCGATATTGTGACTGCACAGCTTCTCTCATAATAATGATAGGTTGTGTATGTACTCTGAACAAAATACCATGAAGCTACAACTTGGGCTTTCAGTGATGTTCAGTGAGAAAGCCACAAGCTGCTACAAGGAGACCCTGCCTCAAAATGACCCTGTCTAATCACGGGGAGCTAATCTAGCAAACAAGCTGGAGTCTCGACTTCGACAACATGTTGCATTGTCTTTTTCAAGAACAATTTCTAGAATCATATTACTCTGACACAGTGACGTTCACATCCGTATTGTAAAACAGTCATATTGACAATCTTCATTCGCACATGAATTCAATGAATCTATGGCAAAATAAGAACAAAACAAAGATTACCATGGAGAGTTCTGAAAAAGACATGGTGTTCCGGAAGGGTAAGCGTCTTCTGTATAATTCAAGTAATATCACGTACCAAATGAGAACAAAGTGAACAACGGCGCCACCTGACATATAAACGAGCCTCATCAACCAGCATCTATGGGAACCCTGTGTTATTTTGCCCGAAAATCGTGATATTGGTAACAGGCCAGGGAATATAACATCAGTCGTGACATGTTAATGCCATTGGTCGGGATGCTTGATGTTGCTATCAAGAAATAAGAACTTACATAAGAGAAATTGAAATCATCAGGCGTCTCGTGTTAGTTTCTTTGTTAAAACGATGAAAGTGGTAGATGAGTCTGTTGTGTCCTTGATTTCCGATTCTAGTACGTATGTTTGATGGATATGGCCAATACATTTCTTATTTAAGGACAAGATGTTACTAAAGTGAACTTTAAGGACTTCGCAATGTTCACACCAAGGTAGTTGACTTCGTAAATACGTATTGATGTGTTCATGGCATTCGTTTTTATCTCTTGATTTTATTCTTGTCACGCTTACAGGTCAGGAAAGTATTCTTTGATATTTGAAAATGAACAAAACGGCCGTGTCATGACAGTCACGTATGTTCAGTTTTACTCTTGCCTTTCAGATTTCAAGGGTTTCGTGGTCTGACTGTGGGGAAATTTTAGTGCCCGGGATAAACCCATGTGGTCGGGCACATCACCCCATACATTTTTGTTTTATTTGCAATAAGAAAATTGAACTTCGGTCACCTTCCTAAAAGACATGTGCGTTACCATTCACGTATTTTAATGTCTGATGTGGTTTAAGTAGCAGATGCGACATATTATAAGGTTTATTTACAAAACTAAGACGTTTATATTGAAGAAATGGCCATTTGGCTACAGTATCGTTTTGGATCAAAGTAAAACACTTTAAGAACGGGATGGGTTTATAAAAATATCGATGTTCAATCCACACCACACCATCCATGCATGACAGTACAAATGGACATCAAATCAGTCATCGACACTAAATGACAATAATTAAAGAAAAGTTTGAAGTCTATCATTTTTACATAATGTATATTACATTTTGTGCTGGTCTGCTCCACTACACGACCATGTCTGAATTATAATGTAGTGGTTTAGGTTACAGCTGTTATGAGGCTCTACCCCCAAACCTTACCTAATCCCTCGTATTACATGAAAAGGGACATAACAATACAACCGGTGAACTTGGTGTATTGTCGTTGTATGTGACACCGACTATTTATCATATACGTCACATTCTTGTATTTCAGACGGATTCCGTTTGTTGTGAAATTAAAGATGATACCGAAGTTTTGCAAAAGGTAATTCTTATCTTTATCCTTTTCTCTATCAATCTGATATAAATCCTATAAAAGTCGTACTTGTTGTACATATCCTTGAATTACCTCTATCACTGTATTGTCCAGCAAAGCTACTTATCAGCAGATGTATTCTTTTAAACCAAATGTTCTAGTTTTTCTTAATAGACTGGTATAAAATACAAGTAATAACGTGGTGGTTGATCTGTAGAGTATTGTACAGAGATTTGAATAACCATGATATAATCAAACTGAATGTTGGTAATCGTTACATTTTTCTTTTTTTTTCAGAAACCGCTCTCTTTTTTACAAATGTGTAGTCTTCGTAATATTATTGTCATTCTCATTATGGACAGCTGGTCGGTGGACAGATTCACTTGATGGTTAGTATCTGGGTATCTCTGTAATAGTGGCCTAGCGCTATCAGAGTTAAGTCCCTTGATGTACTGTTGCAGACAGAACGACAGTACATTCAGTAAACATGCTAATTGACGGGTTTTTTAAACTTAAAGTTTAACAGCATGCCGTTTGCAACGCACAATGTATTATGGACACATTTTTTATTGACATGTCTGAATTATTTTTCAAAATTTAAATCACTTCTATTTAAGATTCTTTGAAAAAAACAAGTCGGCGAAACATACTGAATCACTATCTACAACGTACCAATTTTTCGACGAAGGGTCGAATATCGACCTGGAAAAAGACCAAACACAGGGGAATCAATGTCGCTAAGAATACACCACAACACCCTGTGCTTGTATGGTGGGCCCCAGTCTCTGGTATGAAGGATCACTTGATTACATGTGATGGCAAACAGTGTGATGTGTCGGTTAAAAGAGGGCTCAAACATGACCCAAGTGTACGAGTAAGTGCTGCTTTCACTTTAAATGTAAGCTTTCTCATCCTTAATGTCATTTGGCCAATATGATAGTGGACGTGTGATTATGTTGTGTAACTCATATGGTTTATAAATAAACTTTATTTATTTTACAACCATTCCGAAACGAGCTTTGAGCTTATATCAGTAACTTTTATTGGCTCTGATGGTAGCGCGCCAGAGGTCTTACAGTGGGAGGAAACCGGAGTACCCGGGGTAAACCCATGCGGTCGGGCAGGTGACTCAATACATTATCATATCCTTTCCGGGAATCGTACCCCGGACGCCTTGGGAAAAGGCAAGGGCGTTACCACTGCGTCACAGACCACCATATGTGCTTTGCCGAAACGATTATTAAATTGTGCAAAGAGATAATAGCTATTAGTTCACTGGAAGAGCACCTTAAGAGCAATATTGTAAACAGAATTTCACATTAAAGATTAAATATGTATTTATTGTAGGCCTTTCTTTTCTACGGAACCGAGTTCGAATTTAGCCAGTTGCCCTTACCGCGCTTTCCTCATCACCTGTGGGCACTAGAACATGATGAATCCCCCAAAAATAATGATTTCATTTTCTCACATGAGGAAGTCTTGAGCCTGTTTAATTTTACCTCAACATTTAAGGTAAGTAATCTTACGGTTACAAAGCCTACCTTCCATATGGCAGGAGTCGGCATGCCTTTGTTACAAAGCCTAACTTTCTTATGGTAGAAGTCGACACGCCTTTGTTACAAAGTTACCTGTCCTACCATATACATTTTACATAAATATTATCGGAAATATCCAAGATGCAAGAACCCCAAAATGGTTCCGATCTCAGTGAGCATGTTATAAAAACATATGTGGGAATTTGAAATAGAAGATTACATTTGCCCTGCAATTGAATTGCATTCCATCAGTCTGCCACGATTCTACCCGTTAACTGATTGTTGCATGTCGCAGTGTTGTCGTTATTACAATAGTCGTAGGCTTCACCAGGTACAGGTAGTGGTCGCAATATCATTCGTGTATTTGTTGCAACTCACTGGTATTTATCTTATAATCGTAAAATGTGACGGTTATTCACACAATTGAACTCTCCTTTATAATGTTCCTATTTTATTTGCCTCCGCTCCTGGCTTTGTGTAAGTCTGAAATGTGATTATATGAATTTTAAGGATATAGCTGTTTGATTGATCCTTGGCAAGTAGGTACTCTTCAACATCTTTCATCCCCCTAGGGTCAGACATCGGTCGGAGCACTGATGATCTATGAACGGCACACTGCCTTTTAATTTGGACATATCTTCTTTTGCAGCGGGAGTCTTCTTATCCTTTGGCGACAATGGCGCTACCTAGCGTGGAATGGCTCAAGAGTATGGAGTTCTTCCTGACGGCGAACCAGAAAAACAACCTCCAGAATGAAAAACGTCTGGCACCCGTGGTATTTGTACATAGCGACTGTAACGTGCCTTCCGGACGGGATACATATCTAAAACTTCTTCAGAAGTATGTAAAGGTCGACGTGTACGGCAGGTGTCACGCAAACAAGAAATTGCCTGACCAGTAAGTACTGCAATGTGCCAAAAATGTTATCCTGACAATTACTGACAATTTTCTTTTTAGTAAGTATCACATTACTTTGTCAGAACAACACATTTAAAATGTTCTCGATTAACATCCATATTATAATATAAGTCTGCGTACAGTAGTTACACTGTTTTTGTTAACATTTATAATGAAATCCAATCTCCCTCTTGCCCTAAACCGAACATCTCATGTATTTATTCGGTTAATGGTCGGCTTGTTTTTATCATCTACTATTAGACCCCATTCATAAATGTTACGCTAGTTTATATATTATAATCCAGTGAAAGGCTACGAAAGCGATCAATGTGAATGCGTTTTAATACCAACCAGATATAATATGATATATACTTTATTCATAATTTGTCAGTGTGCACTTTACTCGGCCAGTATGTTATGAGTTGAATACTATAAAATCATTGATAAGAAACCAACAAAAATAGGTTGATCAATAGGACTTTTTGTACTCTAGTTTACAGGGCATGGAGAAATACCAGGACAAGGCTTTCTTCCGTTTTCTGGCCCAGTACAAGTTCGCCTTCGCCTTTGAGAACGCCGTATGTGATGACTATATGACCGAAAAGTTATGGCGACCACTTCATCTAGGGGTTGTCCCGATTGTGTTTGGGTCACCAAAGGTCAAGGTATTGTTAAACTTCTTCATTATACAGACATTCTCGCTGTACAAGAACCTACAATAAAATTATATGAATGGTTTAGAAGATGTGAAATGGAAAAGGATTTATATAAGTTGTTTAACTTGTTTCAAATTCCAATTCCTCTGTATACTTTGCTATGTATTATTCGCATGTTGTTATGGAATAAAATAAAGTTTATATTAAGATGTGTCACTTTCTTGGTATTCTATTGAAAGTACAAATATAATGTGTTGTTGATTTGATCTATTGAATTGGACAGACATGAATGTTCACTGCTTTCCATACTCCTACCTGTTTCAGGAATTCCTTCCGAGTGAAAAGTCCGCTTTGGTCGTAGAAGACTTCTCTAGTGTGAGGAATCTGGGGAAAACAATCACACTACTGGATGAAAATGATTATATCTATGAAGAATATACAAGTTTCAAAAGAGAAGGTATCACCAATGAAAATCTACTGAAGATTTTAAAAGACAGAGAATGGTCTGTGAGTGGAATGGATCGTTCAAAGAAATTCCATAATCATTTCTCTGGATTTGAATGTTTCATGTGTGGAAAAATACATGAAAACATACACCGTGAGAATGAAAGGAAACCCCCTGTAATGTCTGTTGCAAGAAAGGACCATTATGGTTGCCCTAGACCAAAGAACTTCAATGATCAAGGGCAATACGTAGAGAATAATAAGGGCTATGATAGTGTTTACACAAAGTCTCTTTACAACGCCGTTGCATTTAGACATTTCTACGACACAAACAACATCACTTATACTAACAAGGATGTTACAGGTCTTGCAGATTTACTGCAGAGGCACGATCGGAAGAACTCTCTATGAGACGATCAGAAGAACTCTCTATGAGACGATCAGAAGAACTCTCTATGAGACGATCAGTAGAACACTCTCTGAGGAAATCAGAAGAACTCTTTTTTGAAACGATCAGTAGAACGCTTTATGAGACGATCAGATGAACTCTCTAAGAGACGATCAGAAGAGCTCTTTATGTTTATGAGACGATCAGAAGAACTCTTTGAGACAATCAAAAGAACTATCTATGAGACGATCAGAAGATCTTTCCATGAGACCATGAGAGTATTTGATAGGAGGTTCAACACATTAGAGTTTCCACATCAAAGAATGTCGATGAACAATATTTACGCCAATATCAAAAGCACCTAAAAAGAAACGTTTGGCATGATCCTTGTATCCTTAGACATACGGTGATGTTAGTTTCCATTGAGAAATATTGAATTTTCCTTATACGATGATGAACTGTGCACGTTCGTATCCCGGATTGTTATGTTGTTGTTAACTTTGTTCCCGTTAGAGAACGCGATATTACGTACCTGGATTGATCAGGAGCAAATAACCCTTCTAGAACAGCTTCTCTAACAGTTTTCGTGTAAATATTTTTTTATCGAATTTGAATTACTGTTTTTTGTGATGTTGCAGTTTGGAGATATCAAGAATGAAATTATTTAAAAGATACACTAAAAAATGTTTAAGAGGTAGAATGTTTTAATAGCGGATTTGAGACAAATTCAGTGTTCCATAAGTAACATAGTAGGTTGATAATGCAGTCCTTCATCCTGGAGCTTAAGTCGAGAAAAGAAATACTCGGGATAACTCTTACTTTTATCTCCATTGAATATCCCATATTGAATTTTCTATTTCAATACTCTTACCTTCCTTTTTATGTTGCACATCGCATTGCACTCACCGGCAAGCCTTACACAACCATACTTTTCTTGTTTTTTGAGATATTGCATTTCATTTTATGTAAACATCGGGTATATTTTGTGAGCTTTCAGTCAAATATACCACATTTTAAAATTATGATGGTCCATATTTCTTTCAAACTGTAATTTTGTTAGTAAACTAGAAATAACGGATTTGGAATTATCGTTTATTGTAAGAATACCCTAACATGTGCTTCGTCTCCCTACAGTTTTGTTCGGAATAACAACTTTTGTTTGCCTTAGTGCGATAGGAAACATGTGGTGTTCTGTTATTTTAAAAGATACGCTGTTTATATTTGTGCATTCCACTTCGATAAGAATGTAATTGTGTTTTTGAACCAGTGCAATATTTTTATTCTTGAAACATTACTTCTACCCCTCTTCGGAGTTTATGATATGTTTATGATTTTTTTTGTTTAAAATAAGTGCGTATTTGCGAACGTGTGTGAAATTGGATGACTTGTTAATTAATATACTACCGTGAAAATAATGAAGATGTGCGGAGTATGTATCCTGAATAAGGGAAACGGTTGGGCGTGTATGTACATAATACTAAAAATAGTTCGTTAGGGAAGGATTGTAATTACGTTAAAAGGTACATGTTGGTACTTGTATTAAATCCAAGCACTATATACTGTGATCATATCAATAAGGAAGGTTAGTCTTTTCAAACAGTTGTACGGTGAAATGAAAATCGGTTTGGCATCGTGTGACATCTCGGGGCTTGAAGACAATTTTTAGAATTCGTATTTTTGTGGGATTTCCTTTTCCTACCGTGATGCAGAAAACTAAGTTCTTTTTTAGATAAACATTTTCAGTCGATAACTATTGAAGTTATGTAAAATGTTATTTTTAAAAGTTATACGTATCGGGATTTTTTAATGCATGATTGAAACAGAGAAAAAGAACTTTATTTTTGTTATAAAACCTATATTTATTTAAGTTAATGCGCTATTTGTACATCTATCAATAAATATACACCTTGTTACCAACGATTCGGCTCAGTCTTCCTCATTGTGTCCAACAGCTATACCACTGAATTAAACAAGATATACCGGGGACGTTATAATGAACTAATGCAGTAACAATCTCCGAAGTTTTAAAGTTTATTTTGAAATTTGTCAATTAAAAACACGAATTGTGAACATATTCATGTTCAAAGATCAATAAAAATTATATATATTATATAGATATCTAATTTCTGTCAATAATACATTATCATGTTTGAAGGTATTCCTACCTACATTATCAGTTAGATAACGCGAGGCGCTATTATTGGAGAACGCAATGGACAGGTGGGTAGTGCAATAAATTAAATAAACCATGCCAATATATTGACAGAAATAAAGGATTTCTTGACGATTTGACGGTTTATTAATAAGCCATTCATGGTACGGTATGAACGCAAGTTTTCATGAATCCAAAATCACGTTAAACCTCATTAAACAATGGTGGACTTCAGCAATAATTAATTCCATTGCTTTCGTGTGAACTTATTAGCTATCGGTATGTTGTCTATTTCAAAGCCATGACATGCGACACATGCCAGGTCCTTCCCAATTTCAACATCTGCGTCTTTATTTCTCCTCCACAACTGACATTTGGCCTACCATATCCTCTTCCTCGCCATTTTCAAACGTTGCCTGTTATAGTACCTGCTGCCTGACAATGACAACAAAACCTTAAACTCCTTGGCAAATTTGATGACATTCTACTCAGAAGCTGTTTATGTTTCTCTTCCGAATAGTAGCATTACATCTTCCATGAATCAACTTTCCACTGCCAAGAAGCATTACTCCATTTCATTTCAGAATATTTTATTGATACAAACAATCAATAGAATTAGACAGCAGGCTAGAGCCGATATGTATTCTCCCTAGACAACATGGTGGTCAGACATAAACATAATACACCATAAACATACATACATACATTACACACATACAATCACTATTCAATTTTAAATTATGGGAGACAACTCTGTTATTTTTTATTAATCTTATGAATGTAAATAACTATTAACCAGCATGCATCTCATTATTGATAAAAGTTGAATTAACTATATCTATGAAAGGATATCAGTTTTTTCCAATCATATTTTGTCTTAGTTTTAGATTTGTCTTACAATTTCAATTCATGTCAGTAGATACTAAACAATGGACATTAAGGCCTTTCTGTATCATCAATATACTTAATTACAGCATCAAACAATGATTTATTGATGTGAGTGGTACAGATTTGGCAGCCATGCAAAACATAGTTTAGTTCATAGTGGTAAAGATCATGGTTGTTTAGGGTTTGTAATAAACTTTGTCTAGGGTTAATATATCTAGGACAGTCAAAAAAGAAATGTTGAGCTGTTTCAGTTGGGGTACCACATGCACAAGATGGGTCATCATAAAGATGGTCTTTATGTAGATCATGATTTAGAGAGCTGGCTGAGTTCCTTAGCTAACTGCAGGTTTTTATTCCATTTATTTGCCGTAAAATTTCCGTGTTAATACGTGATATCAAGTAAGGCTCTCATCATTGATCGCAGTCCTGTGAGACGAATCAACTTGAAACGATGCTTTCAGACAAGGCTCTTTTTTATAACAAGTCCGAGGTCTCATTGGTTGCATTTCAGTAAAAATAATATCAAACTATTCTTCAAGATATCAAGGAAAGACGAAAATAAACTTAACGTATATGTTTCCAGAAATCTTAAGTTATTTAGTGCTAGGAATTAATGTATTTGTCTAACAGTCATTATAGTATCAGAAGGAACGCCAAAGTGGTCTTAAAAATCAAACAGAATTAATGTGGTATCCTTCAGTCGTCGGTTTATCGTAAGTGATGCAGTCTTGGTTGTAAAACAGTTTAGGGTTACATTTATACCTAGCTTGTATGCACTCCTGATAAACGCTACCTGCAATATTCCGGATCAAAACTATTTAGCTTTAAGTCACGGGTTCGATCCGTAGCGGAGGCAAATGAAAAAGTGAACACATTCTATTGGCGCCCATGTGGAGAGTCGGGAGGCATACTGAAAGCAAATTAAACTTGTTCCGAAAACTTTTCTCTTCCCTCGGAAAATGTTTGAACTGTTGGAAGAATCTTAATGTTTACAATGGCCGGGATCAAACTCTGGGACCACGATGGCTTGGGCGGTAGAATTTTGGCTTAAGTACAACTCCGGTGGGGATCCGAAATGTTCCGCTGGGTGACATGCGACGGGCCTCTCGTATATGGTTCAGTAATGTGGCCACCAGGTACGATGAGGTGATTTCGTCTCAAGATCGTGGCAGTTCACAGGGCGATCAACTCGGCAGACAAATAAATCAAGTCCAGGATCCGAGAGAAGTTCTCATCCGAGCGGTATTTCGCGACTAGTATTTAAGACGCCATTGTATTGCTTAATCCTATTATGAACGACTGGAAATATTTGAAGTATCTAGTCAAACATTGTATCCAGTAGTTCATAATTCATAGTTCAAAATTAAGAAATGAAAAATGATATTCCAATGCCATAAACTGTGTCACACGATGGCATTATATTGTTTTGTCCTTACATGTATCAAGGAAGGACGGAGGGCTAATAGAGATGGTCATTCATTTGATACTAACATCATTCAGTCTTGGTTGTCATGTCATAAGTTTTAAAGTAATTTTGACTTACATTACTACATTGAATGTACATGAATCTGATATATCTATGTGTTTCATATGGTCCAAATAGCATAACAAAAGTATTTCATTTTTGTTAGCTTTGAGTAGGTTCTGATAGATTTCCATGTATTTTGACAGGAAGCATGTTTTAACATTATTTTCAAATTTAGATTTTATGTAAAAAAAAAATACCGCAATAAATGGAATCAAATATCGTTAAAAAGATGTTCAACCCATTTATCTTTCTCTGTGGATAATCTACATCAAACTGAAGTCATTAAAACTTGTTTGAAAAAGTCGTGTATCTCTAAAACTGTTTCTCTTAAAAGTCTATTTAGGTAGTATTGATTAAGTCAGTCCTCAACGTTACAGGAAGATAGGTTTCCGGTTTATAAACGCAATGACTTTGCAAGTCTAACTGGACTAAGACCACAATTAATTTCACTATATGTTTCATTGTAACATTAAAATTCATAACTAAGTCCCAAAGTTTCATCTGCAAATTTCCATTTCACCTGGCCAAGATCAACATCTGAGAAGCAAAATGTAAAAGTTTCAACCCATCATGTTGGGCATTTTCTGGAGATATACCTCCATATGTGTCACCAACGTCAATTATATACATCCGGGTCAGGGGTAAAGGTGAAAACAGGACTTTTTACACCGGATCCTGCAGCACAAAATACATGTTCAATATGAATGATTTTGAGCTATTTCAAACATTTCGGCGTAAACAGAATCAGCGTAGGTCAAATAAAACAGGAGTTATGAAGAATTGAAAAACCCCTCTCAGACTGAGATTTTAACTCAGCTTTACATACACTTTGCTGTACATATCACAGACACCAAGCGTCAGGAAAAATGAAACAGATTTTGCAATTATTAAGATATTTCAGTTCTGTAAATTGGTATATAAACTTGAATAATTCCTACATATACCTATACAAAAAAGTTTTTCAATTTCAAATTACAACTTCATTTTTTTTTGTAGAATTTAAATTTTTTTTTTCAATTACCAAATTTTAATATTAACTGAACATTTAATCTGCTTTAAAGCATTTTTCAGCTTTGATTTGGACATGAAATAATCAATAGATAACAGTGAAGACTTGCAGTAAACAATCACAGTGAATGACACCCACTGGACTAACTAACAGCCACATGTATACATACAAAGACTACCCATGCCAAAGGCAGGGGAGGGGGGTGGGGTGTTCTCTTTGGGCCTTTATGTTTACTTTTGGGGCTCTCCCTGTCTCTGAAACACCTTTGATGTTATATTATTAAACAGGCAATGATGTGTATATCACAATGACCAATCAAATGGTCAGCTTCAGTTTGATTTTTGTATTCTTAATACATCTGACTACTTCTGACTGACCACTGCTGACCACACTGCTGACCACTACTGACCATTACTGACCATTACCAATATGAAGGGAGACAGAAAGAGAAGGAACAATTAGTTCAAGCCTGGAAATGTTCCAAAGAATAAGGGCCAGGTATTTAAAGTTGAAGATCCTGAGGTACCTGTCACCAGAGAAGAGAGACCAGCTCTGACCAGAAGACTGACCACCCAGGAATTTCAGCTGATCACCAAGCCCAGTCCTGACGGCCTTTCCCTGGTAACAACAGATACTGGAGACAGACCTTGTCCAACATGGATACTACGGCCGGCAACTGTTACAGCTGAAGAATCCAACTCTGAGCCTGTAATAGAAGGAAACCGGATCATCGACATAGTGTTGATGGTGAAAATGTGGAACACCATCATCAGACTTCACGCCGGACAACCAAACACTACATCATGCATGGTACCGGAGTTTGAACTGGACACCGAGCGGAAAAGGGCTCTGGGATGGAGTTGTGCTGTCCGATGTAATAAATGCCAGAACAGATCTCCACTGTACAAACTACATAGAGAGGCAGACACGGATAAGCCCGGACCAAAGCCAGCCCTTGTCAACAAGTACCTGCCTTCAGCTTTGTGTGGCCAGGCTGTCAGCACCAAAGGAGCCACGTTACTTCTCGGACACCTGAATATACCTGCAGGAGCCAAGAGTGGAGTGCAGCGACAGGCAAATCAAGTGTCCAAGGACATTACTGCCCTCAACAAAAAGGACATGTCCGAGAAGACCAGACTGGTGGTGGAGGCCAACACCCTGAGAGGAGATGATTCCCCGAGCACCATCGGACTAGCTGTGGATGGGCGGTACAACAGTACATCATTTGGAAGTGCTAAGAAGCCAGGGATGAATGCCTCACAGGGGTCAAGTCTGGGTATCGAGACATCTACCCCTAAGAAGTGGATACTTGGACGTGCCCTCCACAACAAACTTTGCTGGACAGGAGCTTGGCTGAGAGGGAAAGGATATGATGTCACCTGATCACTGTGTCATTAGGTTTGAATACAACTGCTTCTTCAATCAAGTAGGGAGGTCAAACATAAACTTAATCAACTCAGCTCAGAGGAAATATATCAACGCCACCACCAATACAAACCTGCTGTCAAGAAAAGAAGTATGTTGTTGTTAGCAGAACAGCACAAGCAGCATGCGAAAAGGTCCAGGTCCGCTCGGAAGTCTGACTACAGGAGAGGTCAGCTAGATCCCAACATCCATCCATGTAGGGGAGACAACCGACCTCAGGACCACCTGTATTGAGAAGAAGAGGTGACAACAAATTTATTAGAGACATGTCAACAATCAGAAAAAAAAACACAAAATAATGTAACAACAACAGCAACAACAACAACAAAATATATGACTACCTAATGAGGGAACCTCCACGTGGTGGTAGTCGGACAATGTTGTATACATCAGTGTACAATAGCTAATACCCTCAAATCAATAAAAACTCAATTACATTTTCAAATTCAACATGCAGTCACTGAACCCTAAATGACCATAACACACATTTGAATTTAAACAGTACTGCCTGTTATTATTTACAAAATGAGGTTCTGAACTTATGTGCTCTACATTTAAACATAAACTATTATGACAGAGATGGGAACAGTCCAGATCACTTGACAATTCTAAATTTTCAGAAAAACAAATAAAAGCAAGTCTGTGTGCATGTTTCTTTTTCCATTTTAAATCACTGGGGTCCTTAAATGACAGAATTCCATATTTCCCTGTCCTTGTTACAGGTCCAATCCAAATCCTACACAAGCCATTATCTGGGCTAACCACAGAATTTTCTAAGATCTTGTACTTGTATAATTTGAAAAAAATCCTCCATCTTAACTTTTAAAAATCTGGCGTAGGAATACACAAGAACACAAATATGCTAATTTGATGTTATTTATAGATGTCCTGATCACTCCAGAAAATAAAGTTTAAAAATTTTCTAAAAATTTAATTCAATTAAAATTTTAATTATAATCGAAGTGATGAATTAAAAATTATTTCACTACCTAATCAGTCATGAAATATAGAACAACCATGCCAATTTGTATGAGAATCGGTCAAAAAATGTGGGTATGAGAAATAAAAACATGGATTTTTAGGCATGTCATTAAGGACTAAGACCACAATTAATTTCACTATATGTTTCATTGTAACATTAAAATTCATAACTAAGTCCCAAAGTTTCATCTGCAAATTTCCATTTCACCTGGCCAAGATCAACATCTGAGAAGCAAAATGTAAAAGTTTCAACCCATCATGTTGGGCATTTTCTGGAGATATACCTCCATATGTGTCACCAACGTCAATTATATACATCCGGGTCAGGGGTAAAGGTGAAAACAGGACTTTTTACACCGGATCCTGCAGCACAAAATACATGTTCAATATGAATGATTTACACACTGACAGCTAGATTATCATCTCTATAACACATCTACAGCAAATTTATAGGCAAACATCCAATTCAAAGAGGCATATTATTTTTTTCCCAAATACACATACATTTTTTAGGGACCTCATTCGTGGGTACTGAACCCGGAAGTATTTAATTGTGGTCTTAGTCCAACTTGCATTTTCAAGGGAGACAATCAATGAAACGTCATCATTCCTAACAAGCCGAACTGAGATGTTTCTGCTGTTTCTATTGGCTGCTCCATGTTTGCGACTAGTTGTTGAAAATGTATTTCATTCCATCACTCTTGACAAAATAAAGTACAAACAGTGCACATTTTATGTGTAAAAAAATATTTCGATTTCAGGTATTGCCAATATTCTTTCATGATATTTTTATGTCGAACTATCTTGTATTTTGGTCCAAGGAACCTTACCTATTTCAGCCAATCAAATTGGTCCTTGCAACAAAATTCTACTTCCTGTAACATGTAAAACAAAATGGATGGGAATAAGGACGAAAGCGAGCGATGTATATCGCTTGCGAAGAAGTATTTGGCCGATGGAGAGAAATCAAAAGCTTTAAAATTCCTCAATAAAGCAGAACGGCTTTATCCTTCACAAAAAGCGAAAGGTAACCATTATGTTCTCTTAGTATTTAATCTAAAGTTAAGTCGTAAATTATGATATCGTCAGCGATCACGTATCGGCTTCGGTGTGTTTTTTCATGTATTGAGAGTGTGTGTTGTTTCGGTGACCACATAGTTAAATGTTGAATGGATTTCGGTAAAATGTCATAGTTTTAATGTTTAGAAACATGACAAAATTGTATTTATATGTATGCGCGATGTTATACGCAACCGTTTCTTAGTGTTGAAATGTTCTCTAATTATTCAATGATCTGATGATTAGTCTTGTTTTGGTAAATCGTCTCATTAAATGACTATTGCGTAAAATTTGATCTCATCAACAAGAACGGAGGACGAATCGTCCCCACAATCAACCATGACATTAAAAAGATACAATACATGTGTCGTTTATGATAAAGGAGAATGACAACTCATTGTGCATTGTCAGTATAATATATTTAATGTTCCCAGTATATTAGCTCTAGTGGAGATCTGTGATAGCACCATCAATCAGTCTCAGTTTGATGTTCACAAGCAAGAACATGGACAGTATAATACATCCCATGACTGAAGACAAAGGTTTGACCCCAGTAATCACTGTATCTGTATATTTGCAATGCAGGGTTGTTACGGACATATTATGCATTTGGGGGAGGGATGCTTGTTACTTTTTGTTGCTTTAGGCCACTGACTTTGTCGTTGGTTTTAAGGTGTCATGAAGTTCAACATGTTTGCTATGCAACTAGTCTATTATCATTCACAAAGTGTTAACATTAACTATAGTCTACAAAAAATTGCAATGGGTACTAGATACAAAGGGAATCTCAAGACGTGCAGTCATAAAGATGACTAATCATATCCTATTTGCCTTGCCCTTGGTATTTATTCAACAACTACCTTATCCTTAATGATGGGATGATGAGCGGATGTAATCAATTATCTAATTATTTAACCTCATCAGATGTGATGTTCAATACTTATTTGTCATAATTGATCATGGAATCTTTTTAATATAACAAAAAGATAATTAATATGTGTTGTAATAAAGATATCAATTGCCATTAACATTAATTCTTATGCAAATTCTAGATGATGTATTGTAGGAATAAATTACCAAAAATAGGGGGAAAAGTAAAATTTTACTGTTACAGAGAATACATTCACTTCCTATGAATACTGGACACACTGTCATCCAATTATGTTATCAATTAAGTTTATTGAAAATGCCATTCTTTATCCCCCCTCCCACTATGTTTGTCTGTGTTTAAGACATCTGAAGAACATTTTAACATATTCAACCTATTGATTTCAGTGACAGCATAGTGTCATCAAATACTATTAGCTAATGGTCAATGGTCACTTTTGTAGTTCAAATGATTCATATCATTCTGACATTTTATCAACTTTCTTGTATTGATCAGGGATAGATGGATTATTGACTCCAGTCTGAAAAGAGTAAGAGTACAAGATAGGTAATGAAATCATACATATAATTTCCTGATGAGGAGTGATGTATATCTTTGCGAGCTATGCTCTCTGTGATTGACAAAAGTTCAGTTAAAACAGAACCCCCTCCCCCAACAAAAACAAAGTGTAAAGAGTGTTATTTATTGATCTATAGACTATTGCCTGTATTAGTAGCCTCAATGTTATCATTCGTCAATCACTCTTCAACCATATTTTGCACATTGTTGTGTAAGATGATGTAATGATATTCTCCTTTATTTCCTTAGAATTGATGGAACAAATTAGCACAATGAATGGAACAACTGCAGGAAAAAAAACACATGCTGAAGAAAGCACAAAAGAAAATGTTCGACAGAGGAGAGGAAGTACAGGAAGGGGTGCCTCAGAGGAAAACCAAGGAGAGTCTGATACAGTAGAAAGGAGTTACACACAAGAACAGATAGAGGCAGTCAAGAGGTGATTATTAGTTTTGTCATACTCAGTCACTCACATCTTAACATCTTCATTTGAAAATCGTTGATATCTTATCTTATATGGTTAACTGCTATCCAGGATTTAATGTATCTGTCACATACAGGTTGATAGCGAGACTTATTTCATCACAATATGCCAATCAATTTTAAGTATGTGTATTGTCTGGCCATGTCTGTTATAAAAAATGATCTGAAATAAATATACCTGTGTTTTTTCCTTTTTCAGAATAAAGAAATGTAAAGATTATTATGATATACTGGGGGTTCAAAAAGATGCCACAGAAAATGACTTAAAGAAGGCATATAGAAAACTAGCTTTACAAATGCATCCCGACAAGAACAAAGCCCCAGGAGCAACGGAAGCATTTAAAGGTAATTCCCTGAATTCACAGTAAATGTGTTTTTTTACGTCAATTTGGCCTACAAGATACTCTTTAAAGCTTTTTGTTAGCCCACCATCATCAGATTGTGAGCTTTTCAAATCACCCTATATCTGTCGGTCGGTTTGTCTGTCCAATATTTGTTATTGCTTTTTCTTGAGAACTATTGCATAGATCTTTCTCAAATTTTATATGTAGGTTCCCCTTGACCCCAAGTTGTGCCCGTTTGATTTTGGGACTTATCGGGAAAAACAAAATGGCTGACAGACAGCCTTCTAGGATTTTACTTAGTAAAGTTTGTTATATTTTTTATTTAAGAAGTGCTGAATGGATCTCTCTCAAATTGCATATGTAGGTCCCCCTTGGTCCCTAGTGCCCATTTGATTATGGGACTGATCAGAAAAAAACTAAACGGCTTCCAGCTGACCATCTTGGATTTGGCAGTTAAAGATTATTATTGCTATTTCTTCAAAGGATTAATGTTCAAAATTCATTAAGAGCAAAAACAGTTGTTTACTAAACATGCCATGTAATTTTTGGTTTAAATTTGCATGTTCATGCAAACACATTTAATATTCTAACTAGCAGGAATGCAAACTGGAAAATATTTACATGTTCGATGCACTGAAAATGATATTTTATTTTGTTACAGCGATCGGTAATGCCTTTGCTGTCCTCAGTGACGCTGATAAAAGAAAAAAATATGATTTGTATGGTCCTGAGACTGACACAACTACAGAATCTCGGAGAGGTTACCATCATGACTACTCACACGGTTTTGAAGGCAAGTTTTACATATTTATTATAATCCTTTTACTTCCCCATAACAATGGTTTATTGGCTAACATATTAGAACAATACAGAACTTGATTTTAGAGCCTCTTCAAAAGTTAAATTCTGCCAGCAAATGGTAGGCTCTCCCAAGATAGGTACAAAATAAAAGCTGATTTTTTATCTTGCCATTGCCAGAAATTGATTTTTATGTTAACCCGACATTAAATCTTAAAATTTATCAAGGACGTTATTATAAGTATAGAAGGTCTTAGACTGAAGCCTACCTTTTAGTTATAGTATTATCACTACAAATACAGTATTGTTTACATATTTATATAATGCTACACATTTTGCCTATCATTTTGACAGCTTTAATTATGTGGTTGTAGTTCTGTGATAATCATGATTAAATGACTGTTACAGGTGACATTTCTCCAGAAGAATTGTTTAACATGTTTTTCGGGGGAGGATTTCCTACAAGTAAGTTATTTCTTGATGCTTTTATTTGTTAGCTATCCGCCTATGAACAATATCATCAGTTAGTTGATACCAACAAATGTTTGTGGAAAACAGGATCTGAAAATGTTTTGTAAATTAACTAGTTGTCTGTAACAGCATCCTAGGCGTTGATTATCCTGTTCATGTTTGTGCTTTATTTTACTAATTATATGTATATAGCAGATCAGAATGATTTTGTTGTGTTTCAGAGAACTGGTGAGCCATTATTCACTTTGCCTCTCAAACAGATTAAGTCAGATAGAATATCTTGAGATTGATGTGGTTGGCATACCTTCTAAATTTAATCACTTACCTACCCTGCTATCAGTGTTATAACACCAATAAATTCTTGGGAAGATGTGTAATGTAAACTAGTGGAATTGTGGATGGATGTAGATTCCTTTTGTTTTCATTGTAATGTCGAATCTTTGTAGTGTCATATGCATAGTGACATCACAAAGAAAAGGATATAGATTGAGAACATTTTCAATTTAAATTTGGTATCAGTCTAGTAAAATCACAATTGTTATGATTGATATAAATACTTTTCACCTTTATAGATTTCTGAAAATGTTGGTATCTCTTTGATGTTTTCAGACCATGTATACACAACACACCGACCAAGGCATGCACAGCATCATCAGCACCACCACCGTGCTACCAATGTATCCAACGATGTAAGTCATTTATTGGTGTATTATAGAGGTCTAGTGATGTAAATGTAGAAATAATGATGTAAGCCTATAACAGTGTTTTGTCGGTTTAATATCTGTCTTATTGTTTAATAATTTTAAGTCTGTCACAGTATATAATAGGTTTTAAGTCTGTAACAGTATATAATAGGTTTTAAGTCTGTAACAGTATATAATAGATTTTAAGTCTGTAACAGTTTATAGTAGGTTTTAAGTCTGTAACAGTATATAGTAGGTTTTAAGTCTGTAACAGTTTATAGTAGGTGTTAAGTCTGTAACAGTATATAATAGGTTTTAAGTCTGTAACAGTATATAATAGGTTTTAAGTCTGTAACAGTTTATAGTAGGTTTTAAGTCTGTAACAGTTTATATTAGGTTTTAAGTCTGTAACAGTATATAATAGGTTTTAAGTCTGTAACAGTTTATAGTAGGTTTTAAGTCTGTAACAGTATATAATAGGTTTTTAAGTCTGTAACAGTATATAGTAGGTTTTAAGTCTGTATTAGTATATAATAGATTTTAAGTCTGTAACAGTATATAATAGGTTTTAAGTCTGTAACAGTCGGTAACAGTTTATAGTAGGTTTTAAGTCTGTAACAGTATATAATAGATTTTAAGTCTGTAACAGTATATAGTAGGTTTTAAGTCTGTAACAGTTTATAATAGATTTTAAGTCTGTAACAGTATATAGTAGGTTTTAAGTCTGTAACAGTATATAGTAGGTTTTAAGTCTGTAACAGTATATAATAGGTTTTAAGTCTGTAACAGTATATAATAGATTTTAAGTCTGTAACAGTATATAATAGGTTTTAAGTCTGTAACAGTATATAATAGGTTTTAAGTCTGTAACAGTATATAATAGGTTTTAAGTCTGTAACAGTATATAGTAGGTTTTAAGTCTGTAACAGTTCATAGTAGGTTTTAAGTCTGTAACAGTTTATAGTAGGTGTTAAGTCTGTAACAGTATATAATAGGTTTTAAGTCTGTAACAGTTTATAGTAGGTTTTAAGTCTGTAACAGTATATAGTAGGTTTTAAGTCTGTAACAGTATATAGTAGGTTTTAAGTCTGTAACAGTATATAATAGATTTTATGTCTGTAACAGTATATAGTAGGTTTTAAGTCTATAACAGTGTATGGTAGGTTTTATGTCTGTAACAGTAAATAGTAGGTTTTAAGTCTATAACAGTGTATAATAGATTATTATAAGTCTGTAACAGTTTATTATAGGTTTAAGCCAGTAATAATACATAGAAGTCCCATTGATATTTATCTGTAATGGAAATTAAAAAAGTTTAAGTACTGGTTCAGAAAATCAGCTTAATGTTAATTTTAACAGTGTTTGGTTATTAACATAGAGCATGGTACCCTTGTTAAAATATCTAAAAAAATACTTGTATTTGATATGAACTGATGGATCATTTGTTTCTGTTATAGGGGAGCTACACTTTACTACTGCAGTTAACGCCAATAATCTTACTAGTCCTTCTATCCCTTCTTAGTAGTTTCTTTGTCAGCGATCCACTGTTCAACATGCATAAAACAGAGTAAGTGATGAAACTTTTATAAATGCTGACTAAACCCATTAATCTGGATTGTCACATTATATTCGAAATTTTAAGTTTTCGAAATTTGTAATTGTTTTTTAAAGTCTGTTACAAAGAAATCATTTTATATGCATATAATGTTTTCTGGCTTTTCCTTCATTTATTTTAAAGGATCCAACTCAAATATTTCAAAACATTGTAATAGAGTGTTACATAAAATTTACTATTGTCTTTACTTATATATAAAAACATGGTTTTCTTTGTAGAAAATATGCTGTTCAGAGAAAAACAGGAAATCTTCAAGTTCCATATTATGTAAAAAGAGATTTTCGAGTTGAATTCAAGAGTGATTTACGGCGTTTAGAACGACAAGTAGAGGAAGAGTATATATCATCATTACGCCAAAACTGTTGGCGAGAGAGAAGCTATAGTAAGTATAAAGATGGCAAGGAAACCTCATTGGTAACATTGAATACATAAATTAACATGACCAGGAAGTACAAGTATATAACCTTCAGTATGTCCTATATACATCTTCATGTTAGTGGAGTGGAGTGTCATGGTGAATTCAGAGTTAATTCTGATTGATCAACCTTTAGACCTTGTTAGGTTGCCATCAAATTTTGTGTAACATGACGCTATGAACAATGCAATTAAATGTTCTTTTGATAGATATTGACAACCAATTCAGTCTAATATGTCTGCAATAATAAATAAGATCTCACCAGACCAGGCAATAATTTGTGGCTTCTCAATGCCTATAAACATTTTTTGATGCTCTCATGCCTAAAGCATAAAATGGTAGGTTAATTGATCATATTAGATACACATTAAGACATATTTTCTTTACTTCAGTTTTAGGTATAATTTGAAAACATTACCGAAGACTTTATTGCAGCAATTTGAAGAGGGCAGAAGGTTTTAACATGTAGCTTAAGAGTTCTTGTATATACAAAATGAGTTGGTGAATCAGTAGTTTGGCCTTTAATACCCTTGTATTTCACTGAAAATTTTCCTAAATGTACAAAATCCTTTTTTTTTCAGAAGAGAACATGCTATGGCGAGCCAGGAATTATGCAGATGGAAAATTATATGAAAAAGCTAGTAATTTAGAGACTCCTTCATGTGATCAGTTGAACAAGATATATTCTTCATGATACCTCTTGTTAAACAAGTGAGATCGGAATGTCATGTTGGTTTCCTTTTTTCTTCAATTTCCCTGTGATGACAGAATGGAACTATTGGTTCATGTGGCCCTAACGACCAACCCATGGAGTTGTGAATTCTTGATGACATGTAACATGTCAATTTGGAATTTTATGGTTATCAGAGACTTGATATACAGATATTTAGATGTAGTTAATGGGACAAAATCATTAAAGATAAGGTTTTGGAATGATGTATAACACAACTATTATAAAATCATGATGGAAGACAAGATTTTCTACACGATATTTTAACTTCGCTATCAATTATTAGCTAGATTTCTCCTACTAGAGTTATATATAGATTGACTTTAAATACAAGTTTAAGCATTTGAAAAATTCCTTCACTTATTCTAAGTGAATGCAGCCCTATAAAGGATTTGTCATAATTTAGAGCAAAAATTCCACTTGCAGGATCAATGAATGATTATAAAATACAAAATGTGTTATAGATCAAAAATACAAAATGTGTATATGTGGATGGTTTGTAGTTTAAAATAATTGTAAAAGTAATTGTAATTGTACACACTAAACCTTCAATATATCTTTTGTGTACCTAATAACCTGAGATCATTATATTATATAGCCACATCTGATATATCAGGTCACATGACTTTTTTTCCAGTAGGAAATTAAAGTTGTTTTGATTGATATGTCATATTACATAAATTAACAAATATGACAATTTTGGTAGCCTATCTGTACTTTCATCATGTTGTCATGAGCAACATAATGTGACTTTAAACTATATATCTTTGTAATTTCTTTTATAATAATAATTGTAAGATGAACCTCATAGTGCGTTCATGTTGAGATAAATATCTGGTAGGGCACATTGTTTCTGGTAACTTTAAAATATTGGATGTGTTATTGAATGTCAGGGATTCTCCTTACTTGTCCAGAGTGTGCGACCTATATGTTTTGTGTGAATGTTGAGCGATGTGAGAACCAGTGTGGTCTGTGTGTATTGGGATTGTCTTACTGACTGTGATGTTGGTACGTAGCTTACAGAAGAAAATGATATACACATGTAAATATGAAGTGCTTGAGTCACTTGCGACAGTACTTGTTACATTAGTAACATTATATGTTGTCATGAATCGTTAGCATTTATATTTGATTTGGTGACTGACACATGTACAAGGAACTTCTTAATTTGGAGAGTTTCTTTTATAGGACATAAACTACTCTTTCTTTTAATTTTTGAGTTGGTAAATCATAAGAGTTTGATGTTTTGTTGTAATGTGCCTGGATATGCAACTAAACTTCCATTATTTACTTTCTTGCAGTAAAGATGTATACTTTTATAAATGTATATATGTATTATACCTTGAGCTAGTATTTTGCAAGGGGTTCTGCAAATATTAATCTGATACGATAACTTACTATCATATGAGGCATTCCAGTTTTTACTCAAATTCATTGGGCTCAAAATCAGAAAAAAATGAAAGACTAAACAGATACTTGGAATATAGGTATATAAACAGATCTAAATGGCATCCTGGCCATGGATAGCGCAGGCTTTATGATTTACTGAATATTTGAATGTATGTGAACATTGGATGTGAATATTGTGTTGATAAATAAAAATGTGCGTATAATAACAGAAAAAAGGTAACGTTTTTCAGAGAAAGTTAATATATGATATTTTCATTATCCTTTGTGTTGTTTTCAATTAATTTTTGTACATATGAAAGCTGTTTCTATTTATGAATGTCAGTGTCAGTAGTGGTGTGTTTATTATTAGTGCAATTGTCCATTCAGCAGTGTTAAACTGTCTGAAATTAGAATTGTAACAGCAATTTACCTTATCATATTGTATTATGCAAAATTGCACAAGAACCAAATGTGTGTTTATGTTTACCTCCTCTACGTAGAGGAAATATTTGACACACTTGAACAGTCATTGGCAAAACTAAAAATGAGACTTTTAATGAATAGAAAAAATTCAGACCTACAAAAGGTATCGATTGATCAAAACAAGACAAAATTTCCATTTCGTTATATGAATAATATTTGATCAACTTCTTAGATATGTAAACGAGGCTGTCATAGTTCAACCTCGCTTGTTTCATTAACCAACTTATTCAAAGTAGGAATCATCATTTAATGTGAGTTCTATCATTATTTAATGTAAGTTCTATCGTTATTTAATATGACTTCTATCGTTATTGAAGGTGAAAACTATCATTGATTAATGCAAATTCTATAGAAAAGTCACAGCAGGCTAAAAACTGGACATCAGTTAAATTCGATGAGAATTGCTTCTTGGGGTTTTAAAATAGAAATGTTTTTTAAACAGATTTTAATTGAAGACACAAGTTTTATAGTAGCTCTCAGAAATACATTTTTCTTCATGGTAACTATATCAGTTTTCCATAAAAAATTGTTTCATACTACATTTTAGGGCTATTCTTAAATTAAATGTGCAGTGCAGATGAGAAGCATCTATAGTTTTTTGTAATATATTCCTTAAGTCATTTAATGTTGGATGGTGTCTGATCAGTTAATTCTGGAATAGCTCTTCCAAATTTTGTTAAATAGAGGAATGATTTTTTTTCCTCCGTATGAAATCCTCACTATTAGGTTGTTGATGTTTCAGTAAGAAAGCTTACTTTGTATTACATGGATTTCCTTGGTTAACTGTTTGTACCTAGTAATACAAGTATTTAGGCAGTCACTTTTCATTGTAAATGGATTTTATGGAAAAAATTTGGCACTCAAATCATACTTAACAGTGAGTTTAATACATGTAATTTCTACATTAAGTTCAACTTATATGTACACAAAGTAAACATGGACACATATATGTACTTGATATAGATCTTAAATTATTCAGTCTGCCATGTGTTTTCCTTTTGCTGTGGAATTTGTATGGCTAAGTTTTTTACACTATCAAATATAAATAACATTTTACAGAAACATTGAATATGTACAAAATATTGTTATTAACCCTAGTGGGGTCGGTACAATCTTAAAAGGTACGTGTACATAGAGCACATGTATATATCTCGCCATCAACGTACCTTAGTGATTGTGTATGTTTGATGTTTCTTATCCACCCTATGTTTACAGTGTTGATTCACTGTCAATAAACTACACTCCAGAATCGTAATACTTTTGTGTTGTTATTGTGAACAGATCCGGAGATTCACCCTCTGATTGAGTGTGATGTCATAACAGGGACAATGACATTGTCAAGAATTGTCTGCTTTCATTTGATATTTTCCTCCATATTTTTAGCCCACCATCATCAGATGGTGGGGTATTCAAATCGCCCTGCCGTCCGTGGTTCGTCCGTCCGTCCGTGAACAATTCTTGTTACCGTTATTTCTTGAAAAGTACTGGATGGATCTTTCTCAAATTTCATATGGAGGTTCCCCTTGGTCCCTAGTTGTGCATAGTACTTGGTACTTGTTAAATTGTAACTTTTCTGAGTTCTGTGATAAAAAGTTTCTTAAAAACTTCTAAAAGACTTGTTTCATACAATCTTATATGAAATGAAAACTCATTAAAGTTGTTTGTATATTAGTAATTTAACTGTCCGCAAGTAATCCCAACTCTTAGTCAGGGCTTTTGTGTTTTGTGTTCTGTACTTATAGGTTAGATACTGTAAACAATAGTTGAAGTAGAAATGTAATATATAAAAGCCTTCTTTACATCTGGAAGATCTAAATAGTTACGATAGAGTGTAAGCTGTCCCTTTTAAGTTTATAGCAGTACAACTTCAAGTAAATTACTCAGCCATTTAAATTATGTAATAAAAACATATCCCACAAGGTTAATATAGTATTTAATTTCATATTAAGTATTAATGATTAAATCTATTGCAAAATGCCGTATGAACTGGGTGTTGAATAAGTGTCTTGAAAACTAAAGGTCAATTCTTGACTCCAACAAAGACCGAAGGCTAACTACACTTAAAATAATTTTAGACCAACTATGGCCAGTACCCAAGGTTTAATAGCATGTTGATATTGTCAAGCTTTAAATGGACCAGGATCTCAAGTCTGATATGGCACTGATAAAGTCGAACCATAACTTGATCTGTAGCAAATTTTCAGTTCCATGCCGATACAGTTGACTAATGACATATCGGGATCTTGGTTAAAGTCAATAATTTAGATTTTTCAGATTTTCAGATTTCTTTATTTAATTAACCTCCACTACTGCACATACAAGCCATTAAAATGACCATTAAATAGCCCATTAAGATTTCCCATTAAAAAGCTATTAATTAAGTTGTTAATTTTGTACCTTTAATTGCTGTTAAAAAAGGAAAATTAATAGCTATTAAATATATTTTTGGAAGGAATATAAAAGCTCGCCAATTTAATGGCAATTAAAGGGAACCATTTTTATTTTTAACGCCTATCAAATTTTTTTGATGGTTTTTGTTAATGGAAATTAACTTGATCTTTTTCATTAATTAATTACTATTAAAGGTACAAAATTAATGGGGACAAGAAAACAGCCCATTAAAATAAAAAATACTTCCATGTTTTAATGGTGTATTTCAAATACAAAAATGGTATTTTAACAGCCATGAACATTAATGCCCCTTAAAGAGAAGCAATATATCACCTTACATTTTTCAGGAATAATTGCTACTACAGGTATATTTTTCTAGATTTTTAATAACCATTAAATTATATGGCATTCTTGATTATCTATGGAATATATAATAAGACATGTATATCTATTCTCTGCATCATTAGAAAATTTATTACATCATTATGTTGTGAAAGCACTATTGTTACAATATTGAAAGGATGCCTTCAATCTATCACTTTGAATGGTAAAATGAAAAGAATGTGCAGAAATTAGACAAGTTTTTCAACATGAATGTTCCTTCCATTTTACTATGAAATTTTCCAGTAGTGCAGAGAATGTAGAATAATGTAAGACAATTTGTCTTACATAAATATTTAGGATGCAAGACTTCCTGCCCTGAATGAAAAAAAGGTAATTTATACCTAGCTTGTACGATATGCTAATATCATTTTTATAGTATGAGAGAACTCTATGATATGCAATGCCACTTGTATTGCAATCATGTTTGTATTGATGTTATTTGTATACACATATATTTAATAGAACAGAAAAATAAAGTCTGACAAAACTTGTAATGTTCTTTGTTTTGTATACATTTTCATCTACATCATATCTAGGCTGAAATTATGTGAAATCTAGTCAGTATTTTTCCAAATTCTTCTGAAATTCCTTGAAAAACATGTCCTTCATGTGGTCGTCTTTCATTACTATTGTTCCAAATTTCCCTTTAGGTAAAAGTTTAATGAACTGGTTTTCACAAGCAAGTTTCCATACACAATATTTCATGTCAGGATTTACTTCATAATCTCGGGTACTGATTTTCATCTCGAATTCGTCAATTGAAACTTTCTGGTCTTTGTAAAATGGTTTGCAAGTGTTCCTTATGATGAAATCATTTGTCATGTCAGCCGTTTGTAAAATTCCCCAATATAATTGTTCGTTGGAATACTCCATCAACACAAAACTTTTGAACTTGGGAATTTCTGTACTCTTACCACCAGAACTGTTCCCTGGAATTTCTGTACTCTTACCACCAGACCTGTTCCCTGGAATTTCTGTACTCTTACCACCAGACCTGTTCCCTGGAATTTCTGTACTCTTACCACCAGAACTGTTCCCTGGAATTTCTGTACTCTTACCACCAGAACTGTTCCCTGGATTATCTGTACTCTTACCAACATAACTCCCTTTCCTTGGAATTTCTGTACTCTTACCACCAGAACTGTTCCCTGGAATTTCTGTACTCTTACCAACAGAACAGTCCCCTGGAATTTCTGTACTCTTACCACCAGAACTGTTCCCTTGATTATCTGTACTCTTACCAACAGAACTCCCTTTCCTTGGAATTTCTGTACTCTTACCACCAGACCTCCTTTTCCTTGGAATTTCTGTACTCTTACCACCAGAACTGTTCCCTGGAATTTCTGTACTCTTACCACCAGAACTGTTCCCTGGATTATCTGTACTCTTACCACCAGACCTCCTTTTCCTTGGAATTTCTGTACTCTTACCACCAGAACTGTTCCCTGGATTATCTGTACTCTTACCACCTGAACTCCCTTTCCTTGGAATTTCTGTACTCTTACCACCAGACCTCCTTTTCCTTGGAATTTCTGTACTCTTACCACCAGAACTGTTCCCTGGATTATCTGTACTCTTACCACCTGAACTCCCTTTCCTTGGAATTTCTGTACTCTTACCACCAGAACCCCCTTTCCTTGGAATTTCTGTACTCTTACCACCAGACCTCCTTTTCCTTGGAATTTCTGTACTCTTACCACCTGAACTCCCTTTCCTTGGAATTTCTGTACTCTTACTACCAGAACTGTTCCCTGGATTATCTGTACTCTTACCACCTGAACTCCCTTTCCTTGGAATTTCTGTACTCTTACCACCAGAACTCCCTTTCCTTGGAATTTCTGTACTCTTACCACCAGAACTGTTCCCTGGAATTTCTGTACTCTTACCACCAGACCTCCCTTTCCTTGGATTTTCTGTACTCTTACCACCAGAACCCCCTTTCCTTGGAATCTCTGTACTCTTACCACCAGAACTCCCTTTCCTTGGATTTTCTGTACTCTTACCACCAGAACCCCCTTTCCTTGGAATTTCTGTACTCTTACCACCAGAACTCCCTTTCCTTGGATTTTCTGTACTCTTACCACCAGAACCCCCTTTCCTTGGAATTTCTGTACTCTTACCACCAGAACTCCCTTTCCTTGGATTTTCTGTACTCTTACCACCTGAACTCCCTTTCCTTGGAATTTCTGTACTCTTACCACCAGAACTCCCTTTCCTTGGAATTTCTGTACTCTTACCACCAGAACCCCCTTTCCTTGGAATTTCTGTACTCTTACCACCAGAACTCCCTTTCCTTGGAATTTCTGTACTCTTACCACCAGAACTGTTCCCTGGAATTTCTGTACTCTTACCACCTGAACTCCCTTTCCTTGGAATTTCTGTACTCTTACTACCAGAACTGTTCCCTGGATTATCTGTACTCTTACCACCTGAACTCCCTTTCCTTGGAATTTCTGTACTCTTACCACCAGAACTCCCTTTCCTTGGAATTTCTGTACTCTTACCACCTGAACTCCCTTTCCTTGGAATTTCTGTACTCTTACCACCTGAACTCCCTTTCCTTGGAATTTCTGTACTCTTACTACCAGAACTGTTCCCTGGATTATCTGTACTCTTACCACCTGAACTCCCTTTCCTTGGAATTTCTGTACTCTTACCACCAGAACCCCCTTTCCTTAGAATTTCTGTACTCTTACCACCAGAACTCCCTTTCCTTGGAATTTCTGTACTCTTACCACCAGAACTGTTCCCTGGAATTTCTGTACCCTTTCCACCTGAACTGTTTCCAACAGTAGTTACCGTCACATGTTTTTTAATTTTCTCAGCATTTGGTTTATCATCATCTGGTTGTTTCCTTTTGTTCAAATTTGCTGCAGCAAGACGATCTTTCCTCCACTTGATGACATGATTTATTAGTTTGCTGGATAAGTTTGTTTCACCATTACTTGCAGATTCAGGTAGTTCAGACTCTGAGTCTCTGTCCTCTGAAGAAATTTCATTTACAGATTGAATGGCAATATCAACAAACATGTCATCCATATGTGTGGATACAATAATCCCTGATGCCATGCTATTTTTATTCATGCTTTTTGGTCAGCTGAACCATTTGCCCAATTGTAAATTGATCCGGACCGTCTGAACTGGTACTTGGCACAATATCGGTACCGTGGCTGCTAGATTTTACAGGTTTTAAAATATGTTTTCCTTCGTCCTCATCACACATGTATTTTCTCCGGTTTTGCAGATTGGCTCCTAGCCGTTGCCACACTTCCCTGGACTTTGGTTTCAGTTGAGGTGCAACTATGAAAAGGAAAATTTTTGTTAATTGATAAGAATGATGTTCTTCGTTTAGACTGTTTGCATTTTGTGAAAAAAAACAAAGATGAGTCTTTGAAACCCCCCGAACGGAATTTCTCTAAGGTGCTAGACTACAGAAAAGCTTATGAAAAGACAAAAAACAAAACCCAAGCAAACTGTGTTGCCACTGCCACTGGATGTAAAAACAATGTGTTAGCAAAATTAGAGGGACATGACAGAGTGAATGAATGCTTCCCCGATGCATGTCACACAATAAAAGATGTAGTACAGAATGTTATGAATGTGGTCACTGGTAACAAAGTCAACATGGAAAAAATCATCAATTCTGAAAAGAAAATGAATCGCTTCCATCTTCTTTCCAGAGGCAACACTAGTGCTAATGTTGATCATGGTGAAAACATTGCTTGTAATCTTCAATCCGACTCCGAAGGTGAAACCACTGAAACAGAGACACTAAGAATTTCTAATAAGAGAAAAAAGTTTAATTCTCAAAATAAATGTGCGACGAAAAGAAAACATCTGATCTCCCATTCCAGTTATCGAAAACTGAAATAATCCTTGCGGATGAGCGTGCAAAGAGTATTCGTGTTCCAATAGGTTTTGGATTAAAACCATCCAACTTTATTAGTAAAACTACTTGTTTAAAATCTCATGACTGGAAACAACTCGCCACAAATGGTATTCTTAAATTCTGTTTACATGGCCTATTAGAGCAGCAATGTAGAGAAACCCTTTTTCTTCTATTTGACTGCTTAGCTGAAATCTGTAAAGAGAGTATCACAGCAACCGACATTGACATTTTAGAATGAAAGTTAAATAAGGCTCTTGTTATGCTAGAAATGTACTTCCCGCTGCATTTGCAGAACATTACAATACGTCTTCTACATGACATTCCAGAGGGTCTAAGGCGGTTCGGGCCAGTTTACAGAACATGGATGTACACTTACGAAAGATTCAATTCCTGGATCTGTAAGAGAGTTCTAAATAAGCGATATCCTGAAGCCACCACTATAGAAACCTTCCTTTTACATGACTGGTGCCACTACATGTTGAGCTCTGGACGCATTTCTTTGAACTCCTTACAAATGAATGTAAATGATTTGATTGGAGAAGAGTCACAAAATAAAAGTGATTCAGCAAAGTATGTTGTACTGAAAAAGAGAGATGTTAAGGCAATTCATAGAGAGTGCAATACATCAGGATGTAATTGTGAACGGTACTTCAAGTACTATTACCACAAGGAAACGCATCCAATCACTCGCCATGAAGTGTCATACTGTTCTGAAGTAAAAGAAAGAAGCAACGCACTTACTATTTCATCATTTATATGCTGTGAATTTGACAGAGGTCCACCTGAACGAAAAGTTAAGTCAGGGAAATTTGTTGGTTTCCGACGTATTTTATACTTTGTAGAGCATAAAGCCATGAATGATGCATGTAGTTCACAATTTTTAGCTTTTGTGGAATGGATAAAAGATATCCATTTTGATTCAGAAACCAAACTATGGTTTGCAATTGCTCAGAATAATGACTTGCCAAAATCTGCAAAAGCTAGATGTAGTTATATTCTGACAAACCGCCTTTCAATACCCCTGGTGACAGCGATTGAAACAGAGAAAATATGGATTTTGAACAGTGACAAGGTTCAGTACAAACGCATGTAAATTAGTGTTTCACTCAAAAGGTATAGATATATGTTTGCCGTGTACTTCACAGCTTAGTCTATTGAAAAATATCAACAATTTTTTATTGAATGTTTATGATTACAAACTAAAATGTAAGAAACTACAATTTTCCCTAGGAATTGATAAGCCAAGAAAATACATGATTTATATAATGCAATTTTATTTGTGATCAATTGCAAATCCAGTCAAATACATATGTATCCAAATTTAAAGTAATGGCATATATATACATAAGATTGTTTTAATGACACTTAAATTTAGAGATTTATAGACTTGCATGAAATTACTTTTTACTTAAAGAATTTAATGCCTGTTAATTAATTGGTTGTTGAAATTTAATGGCACTTGGAAAACACCTTCAATAAAATTTCAGATAAAGCATTTGTTCATTGACTGTTAATGGCAATTAAATAATTTATAGCAAAGTTAATGGCAATTAAGTCACTTTGTTGTCATGCAAAGAAAGTAATAATAATTAAAATGAACTTGGGTCGTGTACAAAATTAAGGAAACGTTTTAATGGCCATTATTTTTCTGTTAAGTGCAATTAAAACACAAAGATACAAATTTCAAGTATCTTTTATCAACATTAATTTTTTTAACAGCATGTTACATCAAATTTTGGGTGTTAAATGACAATTAATTCTTTGTAATTGTATCTTAAAACAAGATTTTAAGTGCCTTTTTAATGGCTTAAGCAGAAACCTGTTAAAATATATCAATACAAGATTTAATGGCCATTTTTAACACTTTTAATGATTTTAATGATAACTTCATGAGATTTTAATGGTATTTTGATGACCTCTGTCTGCAGTAGTGTATGCCAAATATTACTCATACCACAATTGTCCAATGTAGACTTTACTGCTTGTAACCACTGAGACTGGCAATTGTTAAAGTAATTGTATTTCAACAAAAAATTGTACACTATGTGAGCAAGTTTACAGTCATGTGACTCGACAATTCTAGCCCAGTAAGTAACCATCCGTGTTTTGATATGTACACGTCCAGTGTCACCATACAACATATATCTCGGTGTACTTTTTTTAACACCAAGTACATTTCTCAAAAAATCTAAATGTACTTTGTCTATACAGGCTGTGCTTGAGAAACCCCAGATTTCACATCCGTATAACAATATAGGAACAATTGTTTGGTCAAAATGTATTAATTGACAGTCAACAGGTAATCTTAAACTATGAATTCTAGTATACAGAGCACACTTGGCTTTTGTAGCCTGTCGTACAAGATTAATTTTTGCTTCTGCAAAATTCCTACTTTGTTTAAATACAATACCAAGACATTTGTAACGGTCAAAAATTTCTATATCCTTCATATATATATGTACATATACATTTCATTAGATAGTGCTTTAATAACAACAATTATCAATCAGTTGTTTTATAATTATACAATAATGTAATCACAAACAAGTCTTTTATCACTGGTGACACAATAAAACAACATCCTTTTCAAGTTTCAATTGGTCAACCCTTGTTCATACATCCTGTATTCATATCTCCCTTGTTTGTAAGGTATGGCAAATGCCATTCCCCGTTTGCTCTATTCCATGTCATCCCCTAGGTCTAGATATACATCATATGCCTCCCTGTTACAGTTGCCATCAGTGGTGAACACATATTTATGGAAAGTTCCATCCACACACACGGCTGAAAACAGAAAAGAGAAATAATATAAAGGTATCCTTGGTATTCATAATGGCAAAAATCAAAAAGATCTCATTTCTATGCAGCTGATTAACTAACTCCATATTTCAGAAACTGGTCAATAACCAGGCTGATTAAAGTCATTCTTCAGGAAAAGTTTCTTGGAGCAATGCCAAAAATCCAATCCAAGAAATTTTTACCTTTATGCTTATAAAGTTCCTTTTATCATTTATCAACAAGGTCATAGTATTCAAGAACCACTGTAAATGAAAACAAACCAAGTAATGCCATATACTTGCAATGGCACAGAAATGGATGGTAAATCAAGAATAGGACCCTTGGATTTAACGATAGAATTAGATTAACACATATATTGACCAAATAATACATTAATATAGTGGTTTGGTAATAAAATGATTGTATACAATTATCTATTAACAATGGAGTTTGAACCTTCCAAAGATTTATGATGAACTAATAGATGAAGAATTTGTACCTATGACTGAATGTCCTGGTCCAAATGCACAAGCACAGGCACATTCAGCAGCCACAGTGAAGCTGGCAAGGCCCCACTGGGACTCCACATAAGTTCCGAGGAACCCCATTTGTTTGAAGCTGTGGAGTAAAATAAATATCAGTGCAAAATGCAAATATATGATGTGCTGGAAATTTCAATTTTTTCTTATGAATATATAAGAATGTTTCTATAATGTTTACATTTTATACTTCTACACATCAGAGAGATGTATATAGACATCATAACATGTGATAAATGGTACAGACATATTTATCATGGATGAAAGGACTGTGTACACAAATAATTTTATAGGGGACTAGATATACAGACATTACAGGGGATCAGGTGTACATAGATATCATTACAGGGGACTGAGTATATATATATTACTAGGGATCAGGGGTACATAAACAAATTTATATGGGATCAGGTACACAGATGTATTGGTAGGGGATCAGAGGTACACACATATTTTCAGTGGATTAGGGATACATAGATATATTTACATTGCATTATTAGTGCTCTGGACAACTAGAAAAATAATGTTTCATCTCTCTGATAACTTTATAGTTCTCAACATCAAATCATCTCTTGAAGTGTACTCACGAGGATCTTTTATTCAAATGAGTTTCTTTGACAGCAAATATATGGACTGTTCCCTTGTCACTTGATGCACAGAGAAAAGCTGAGTCATGGCTGAAGGAGATACTACAAATAAAATATTGTAGGGTTTAAATTTCAATTTAAAAAATGAAAACCTTCATTAGGTCAATATATCTGATCTATATACATCAGCGAATTATCATGGCTGTGTCTGTGATAGAATTTGTAATAGGATGATAGACTTACCAGTAAAACTTTGTGGTGTCTGTGATAGAATTTGTTATAGGACAATAGCCTTACCAGTAAAACTTTGTGGTGTCTATGATAGAATTTGTTATAGGACGATAGCCTTACCAGTAAAACTTTGTGGTGTCTGTGATAGAATTGGTTATAGGATGATAGCCTTACCAGTATAACATTGTGGTGTCTGTAATAGTATTTGTTATAGGATGATAGCCTTACCAGTATAACATTGTGGTGTCTGTGATAGTATTTGTTAAAGGATGATAGCCTTACCAGTATAACATTGTGATGTCTGTATTAGAATTTGTTATAGGATGATAGCCTTACCAGTATAACATTGTGATGTCTGTAATAGAATTTGTTATAGGACGATAGCCTTACCAGTATAACATTGTGGTGTCTGTGATAGTATTTGTTAAAGGATGATAGCCTTACCAGTATAACATTGTGGTGTCTGTGATAGTATTTGTTAAAGGATGATAGCCTTACCAGTATAACATTGTGGTGTCTGTGATAGTATTTGTTAAAGGATGATAGCCTTACCAGTATAACATTGTGGTGTCTGTGATAGTATTTGTTATAGGATGATAGCCTTACCAGTATAACATTGTGGTGTCTGTAATAGTTTTTGTTAAAGGATGACAGCCTTACCAGTATAACATTGTGGTGTCTGTAATAGTATTGGTTATAGGATGATAGCCTTACCAGTATAACATTGTGGTGTCTGTGATAGTATTTGTTATAGGATGATAGCCTTACCAGTATAACATTGTGGTGTCTGTGATAGTATTTGTTAAAGGATGATAGCCTTACCAGTATAACATTGTGATGTCTGTAATAGAATTTGTTATAGGATGATAGCCTTACCAGTATAACATTGTGGTGTCTGTGATAGTATTTGTTAAAGGATGATAGCCTTACCAGTATAACATTGTGGTGTCTGTGATAGTATTTGTTATAGGATGATAGCCTTACCAGTATAACATTGTGGTGTCTGTGATAGTATTTGTTATAGGATGATAGCCTTACCAGTATAACATTGTGGTGTCTGTGATAGTATTTGTTAAAGGATGATAGCCTTACCAGTATAACATTGTGGTGTCTGTGATAGTATTTGTTATAGGATGATAGCCTTACCAGTATAACATTGTGGTGTCTGTGATAGTATTTGTTAAAGGATGATAGCCTTACCAGTATAACATTGTGGTGTCTGTGATAGTATTTGTTATAGGATGATAGCCTTACCAGTATAACATTGTGGTGTCTGTGATAATATTTGTTAAAGGATGATAGCCTTACCAGTATAACATTGTGGTGTCTGTGATAGTATTTGTTAAAGGATGATAGCCTTACCAGTATAACATTGTGGTGTCTGTAATAGTATTTGTTAAAGGATGATAGCCTTACCAGTATAACATTGTGGTGTCTGTGATAGTATTTGTTATAGGATGATAGCCTTACCAGTATAACATTGCAGTGTCTGCTCCTCTCCTCAGCTCTACAACTTGTTTTTTGGTCACAAGGTCAAACACCCTTATTAGTGTTCCCTGAAACAAGACCTCAGTGTATTTACCTAGTTTTACAGAATTTGATGACCAATATAATTTACCAGGTATTAACACTATTTTGTGTACTATGAATACAATTAACACATTGCTCCTCAACAGTATTCCTCATTACATATAATCTTGCGTTACCTTTTTAGAAGCAGTTGCCAGGAGTGTGCCATTCTGGTTGAGTGCAAGACAAGCAAGGTCATTCTGATGGGCATTGATGGTAATAGGTGAGGAGGACTGACCAGGCTGAGTAGTCTCCAGATCCTACCAAAAGAGAGTGTTAAAACCTTATGATATATTCAGTACTATAAATATGACTTTACTCAATTCCTGAAAGAAGTGAGGTAATCCAAACTATGTGTGTGTAAAAGTCTATGAACTTAGTTATACTCATGACTTTACCTGTCCGAGGGAAGAGGGCCAATCGTGTCTGTGTTTTGAAATCTATTGAATCAAATACCCAGTACTACATATCACTTTACCCGGGAAATGGGGAGGTAATCAATCCCAGTTGAAATATATTGACCTAATTACTACAAATTACATTACCTGTCCTGGGGAAGGGAAATTATCAAGGTTCACTTTAGTAGGGAGGTAATCAAGATTATTAAAATCTCATCACATAAATAGTACAAGTCTCTCTACCTGTCTTGTTAACTCTTTGTAAAATAATGCCTATAGTAAAGGTAGTAAAGGATGATATACAGAAATACATTACAGACTTCAAATCTTACAGGTTATGCACATCTATTTATACAAGTACAATAGACTTTAATCAAAAGTGACAGCAAATAATAATTCTGCAGCAATGTGAATATTTGTAACAGTATTGTTTTGCAGTATTATTGCACTTATGTTTTAGAGGGTATCAGCATTGTGGATGGGTATAAAATAACAAACAACAGAAATATGTAGCCTTTAACTGATTATGTATCTACCTGCTTAAACTACATGTATTTGTTAGGTAGGTGCTACATACCACAATTTGAATACTTCCACACTTGTGTCCAGGAAACACCAAAGTCTGGCCAAACCCACTGACCTCACACAGACCTGATCAAGTAAAACATACTTAAAATCTAAAAACTACTGTTCTTGAATTTAATTTCACTTTACATGAGATGCCAGTTTTATGTTTACGATAAGGATGTAGGAAGTTGAAAAAGTAACTTTAATTCACACATATTGTCATGGCATTTATGATTGATTAAATCATTAAATTAGTCACATTTTCCTTCTTCTTTCAAAGAATATTTCCTCAATATTTTCTTTACATTTCAAAAAACATTAACACACACATTTACACTGATCATGATGAAACTAATTGACTGGTGAGCTGTATATGTATACATAAGGTAATTAAATTCTTCTCAATTTCATTTGTAGTGATATCAAACCATTCAAAGAAATCTGTAGTGTAGATTAAGAGATACCCATACTTTTTTTTTGACAATAACAAGAAGGATCTGATTCAAGTATACATGTACTTACATTATCTATATTGGTTTCAATAATGAAATTTAATGTCTAACTGTTCAGTATTGATGTTGTGATTCTATCAACACTTTCATTGGTAGTTATATTATCACTAGTACATTATAAAATAGTAGATAAACAGTGACATGTAAATCACCAGTACATTATAAAATAGTAGATAAACAGAGTGACATGTAAATCACCAGTACATTATAAAAATAGTAGATAAACAGAGTGACATGTAAATCACCAGTACATTATAGATAAACAGAGTGACATGTAAATCACCAGTACATTATAAAATGATAGATAAACAGAGTGACATGTAAATCACCAGTACATTATGAAATATTAGATAAACAGAGTGACATGTAAATCACCAGTACATTATAGATAAACAGAGTGACATGTAAATCACCAGTACATTATAAAATGATAGATAGACAGAGTGGCATGTAAATCACCAGTACATTATGAAATATTAGATAAACAGAGTGACATGTAAATCACCAGTACATTATAGATAAACAGAGTGACATGTAAATCACCAGTACATTATGAAATATTAGATAAACAGAGTGACATGTAACATATCTCATTACCTTTAGGATTATCCCTGGTGCCAAATGTGAACAACTTTTGGGGTTTGTTAGGGAAACTGAACACATGGACCTGGTTTCTCAGCACAACTACCAACCTAGTGAAAAGAAAGACATTATCATTGTTAATAGGTATTAGAGCACCAGATCATGCCTACATTGTGTTATATTCATTTGGAACTTTTAATATACTATGATGGTGCCATACCTTTACTTATTGAAACAATAATTTACAAATATGATATTAACACAAATTAGACATATAACAACAACTTTACACACTATCATACATTAACACATTAAATTTACACACTTAAATATTTAGTACACTAATATTAAAGTATGATATCAAAGTAGTTTTCAGTGATAAAACCTAAAATTTCCATTAACTGAAGCAAGAAGGTATGAAAAATATTAATAATAAACTTTTTTATATTCATACAATCTTAATCATACCTTTCCCTTTTCATTTTGACTGCCACTACTGGCTGTGCAAATGTTATTTCCAGAACAACCTTTTTAGCTGGATCCTTCTGGGAGTCATCCCAAATCAGTACTGTTGATCAAGCAGGAAAAATTTTACTAAACAAAACTACCTTGATTGGTTGATTCTTTAAGATTCTTTTAACTCTGAACACAACAATTTTGATTAATGTATTTTTGTTACACTCTGAAATATTATATTTTACTTCCTTGTATAATGAGTTCTCTTTCTTGTTGATAAGGTCAGTGATATCATTGATATCCATATCACATTGTTACCATGGAAAACCTTTTAAGCTCTTTTTGTGTATAAACTTTTTTCTGTATACACTAGAACTTCACCTGATTTATCTAGTGAAATATATATTTATAAATAGAAATGGTATTTTTCTGAGAAAGCATGTGGCCAGACAGGTGATCCCAAACATTAATACCTCAAAACTGGATATAAAACTTGAGGTGTTTATTATTTTGTTTGTTTATATTTGCTGTATGTACTATTAACAGGTGTATTATTTAAGGATGTGCCAGGTTAGGTGGTAATGAAAAACCACTGACCTGCGGCCAATACCTCGCAACTACCTTGAACCTGTAACCCAGAGGCCACCTTCCACCCCTAATCTATTCTCCAGGTGTCTTGGCATTCAGTAGATTAATGTAATCAGAGATGAATGCTGGATGATGACAGGTCACTGAAAACAACCTTGACTTGCCCCACACTCTACCAGCATTGATCATATAATCAACCTGTATTTGACCCTTTGAATTAAAATCATTATATTAGTGACTGCTGACAACAAGAACATCTCAAACATTGTGAACCATGTAAAACTGACATAAGATCATTACCTGCTTTTTCATCAAAGCGGGGAAAGCTGCCACCTCCAACAAGAGCCAGTAGGTTTGTACGGAACAACATCTCAGCACATGCCAGGCTTCCCACTGTGTCATGGTCTGTGTCAGAAAATGTTTGGTGCACAGTAAGACTTGTTAAATGTAGTCACTCTTACATGTCAACTGCTTTCTGTCAGATAATGGTTTATGTACAGTAAGATTTCTTTAATAACTTCCTCTTGAATTGTCTACTCTTCTGTGTCAGATAACATGTGGTGTACAGTCAGGTTTTTATGTATATTATTAATGACTTGTCAATACTTGCAATATTAATTATCATAATTGGTAAATCAAGAGAGTCTTGGGTTGAAGTCTATAAAAAGACATTGGGTATTATAAATGATTTAGTCTTTAATCTTAACGGCAAGACATTGAATTTAAAACAGCATAAGCATATTTACATACAATATATATCAACAGCTTCATCTGAAATTAATAAAATTCACATCACTGTGTCATGAATGGAAACTTCAATGTATTTCAATGCATTTGATAGCAGCCAACCATATACATCACTCTTGTTGGTCTGGATCCTACTGATAGCAGTACCTATATGTACATTTTCCATGAATAAAACTTGTTATTCCTTGTTGTTTAACCTTATCATCTAGTATAAAGTATCATATGTACCTGGAAGTATTAGTTCTTTGCTTTTTACATGTAATTGTATGTGGTAAAGGGAATAGGTCATTGTAAATATACATCTACATGATGTGTGATCCATAACAGAGAGAATACATATAAATTCCATTAAAAAAAATAAATGTACATGTTTGAGTATTATTGATGAAACTGTACAGGCATCATGTCATCCAATCTCTAGAACAATACAATCTGTCTCTATTCTTTCTGATCTTTACATTGTTTAGGACTGCTTCAGTTTTAAATCAAAACTTATATAGCTAGTTAAGAGCCTCATGCTCTGAAAAGGTAAAAATACTAGGAAGTTTCTGGAATGATCATTAATGTGTATTAAGCAATAACCAATACTTAACATTAATACTTCGATGTCATACTCACTGAGATATAACTTCTGTGTCAAAGGCTCGACGTTATAGATCCGAAGACCTGAATCTGTCGCACATATGAAACAACCTGAAATTGATTAGGATCATGATTAATTTACACCTGGTTCAGGCATGTACACCAAAGCCATTGATGACAATTGTTATTTCCTAATAAATTAATATACATATAATAATATGCAATTATACATGTGCAATATATGTGAATTATAACCTCATTTTACTATTATAGAAAATGTGGTGAAATTTATAACATTGACCATTAAAGTTACTCTTTTGCTATGAGGCCATATGTGTGAGGATCAATAGGTCATTTTGATTCAGTAAAGCCCACCACAAGCATATCTACATGGCTTCTTTTATGATACATTGTACCACTTTAACAGAAAGCTGCCTTGACCTGACACCAATTCAAAAGTATGATTTGCATAAAGCTGCCACATATTTTTCAAATGTATGATTTGAAACATCTTAAATGTTTGATGTATTGGTCTTTTGTCTGATGAAACATTTCAAAGAATTTATATACCATATATATTGTTAGAGGAGAGTGAACAGATAGAATCAGACTGAGAATCAAATCATATATCTTTGATTCAAGATAACTGCTCTAACCAACTTAGATATCTAAATACATCCCATGATCCCTTTTCTTTCCTGTAATGATCACTAGACCAATATCATAAACGATTTGATAAGACATAGATTTTGGAAAATTTTAAGATTTAAATGTGCATCATGATATGTAAATGGTGCTTTCCTTCTGTGACATGCTTACCATGATCCTGGTTAAAACTTATGGAGAAGATTCCCTTGGATGACATTGTACTTGTTTATGATTCAGCCAACCCAATTCAATGTATTTCTGCAGGGTTCCATCTTCTGTGATCACATGAAAAGGCTGCAGCAGCATACATTTACATACATATTTCTATTAGTTACATACCTATTTACATACGTGTGGAATCATAGTCTCAGTAAAGTACATGTTAGAAGTAACTTAGTAACATGCTGGATTTATCAGAAATCAATGGAACTGATGTTTGTGAATATCATTTTGTATCATCTTATTTCCAGTCTGTTAAACATAGCTGAAAAACACAACGTAATATTGTCAGGACAATTACTTTTCTATTTCATATAAATATAACTTGAAAATGAAGACAAAAATGGCCTTGCCCTCGAAGTCTTGACCTTTACTGCTGAAACACAACAATGTCAAAAGTACACTTATACTTGTTCTTTGCATAAAGATTTATCAAATTCCATGAAAGCATAAAGTGGAATTTGATAAACGACTATGTCCAAAGTATACTCATTACTTTATCCTTGTATAAATATGGACCAAAATCTATGCAAGAATTGAGTTGCTTAGTGTTTAAATTGAACTAAGCAATATTTTCTAAACATCCAGCATCACTGACTATGGCCTTGACCTTGGATCCCTGAAACACTAGTGTCCAAATTGATTGTTTGTCCTTGGATCCCTGAAACACTACAATGTCCAAACTGATTGTTTGTCCATAGACGTTTCTACCAGTGGAAAGTATCTGCTATCTAATAATGTGTGAGTTGCAAATCAAAATACTTAGCAGTGCCTTTAAACATTAGTGCAGATGCTTATGAAGATGTATATACCTTTTGTACTTAAAAATCAAACTGTTTCAGTAAATTTTTAAAATGAACGACTCCTTTAGCTTCTACCTTAGGATTGGTCAAACACATCAAAAACATACCCTGTCGCTGCTTGTGTTCGATTGAATAACCCTTCGATCTCTGGCTGGCCACTCAATCCCTTGAGTAATGAGAAATTATCACTAACCGAGGCTAGTAAAAGTGCCTTCTAGCCTACTCTCAATTTCTAGTTTTAAGGAAGATATTTGTCTACTCTTTATAAAGTCATTTTGGTACTTCTGAAATAATTTAGGTATTCTGTGTATTCATATATTTTTATCAATATTTCACAAAAAAAGTTGGTGAACCAACTTCCGTGGAAAGTATCCGTGGCGCATTATCTTCCTTCAAATCTCCTCCTTCCATAATTAATTCTGTTTCTCTCCGTGTCTTTCCACAATCAACCATAATGACAAAACCTTCAACCAGTTGAAAATGATTATTATTTGGTAGAAACAATACAGCTTGAAGAAATGACCGATCCGAAATACATAACGTTTCGGAACCGAGGTCGAGACGATAACAATACATCTGGGTTCTGAAACATTTGTTACCCGTGACTTACCACTACACAAATTTTCCGGAGATAATCAGTCGTTTGGACATTATCATATCATTGACTTATTTTCGACAATATGTTTCTTATACATGTAGGGGAAACGCCATCTAAATATATGTATAAACTGTTCGAAATCCACGAATACGTATGATGATGATGGCCAAGATTCATCAAAACAAACCAGAATCACCTAGATGCTTGGATATGTTCTTAAAGGACAAACACGGCAATGGCTTAGACGAAAATATTAATTTACGAAACAACGTGAAAATAAACTTTCGAAACGCATTATGAAATGTACATTATAAAAAAAAAGTTCGTACTTTAAATTTTGTCATTTGATTTTAAAGAACTTGTTACCAAATGGTTATTATTATGTATTTGACACTTACAAAAAAAATAAAAAGATGATATTTTTCGTTCCGCTTTGAAATTATAGATCACCCAAACACTGACTACAAAGATGGCGGCTTCTAAAGGAGCGAATACGTACAATCGACAGAATTGGGAAGAGTCTGTAAGTTTGTGTATTTTTGTTTTCCTCGTATCATTTATTTTTAGAAGCGTTTTTTGTCCTTTCATATGAATACTAGTTTGGATAACAGTTAATATGTTAGAGACAGCATTGTCTCAACATCGTGTATGTTTGAAATGCTCAAATTTTCATAAACGTGGTTAAGAGAAATTGGCTATATTGTGTGACCTGGTCTATCGAAAAAGCGCCAACACGTGAGTCTTCGTCAGAAAATATTTTTAATATACTCTTTAAATGTAGCGACATCAAAAGATATGTTTTCAATATTTCCATAATCTGCCTGGGCACAACCCCGCAAATAATAATAATAATAAAAAAGTCCTGCATTTGAGGGACAGGTACAGTACTGCTTTGAGTAGTTAATTACTCAAAATGCAGAGTCATTTTGAAATAGAAACATTTATAGTTATTTTAAAACTTTGTAACCAAATGGGCGTCATGTTTCAAACATGACTCACCCCTAGCTTAAGTGACTATGATTTTGTATAACTGCATAAAAAATGTTCACCTCTGTAGCATAACATTGTGCTAAAATGACATTTTATATATCTGACTTTGTTCTCCATTTACTATAGTGTGCAGCCAGAGTGAGAATTAAGTGCAAATGTCACAGATGATCATGAATTTTAACTTTATCACTTTTAGGGATTCCTCCTTTGGACTCATTTATATTGGAGGCTTGTCAGAATTCCTTATCATATATATATCCCCATTTTCATATATCTTTTTATGAACCTGAAACTTGATACACTAATGTATTATGATCATATTAAGAAGATATCTTTACATGTCATTAACTTTATTTAGTATTTTAATATATATAGCTTCAGTGTTGGAACTTAACAATTTTTTTATTCGCCGAACCGAGCGAGTGCCTATAGAAATCAACTCGCCCAAAACAAATTTCTACTCGCCCAAATTATTAATGGCTACATTGATTCATTTTCATTAGGGTTAACAATAAAGAATTGAGACATGTTAACATCTGGTTAATTTTATTTACTGAAGTTGGTGACAGAAGTATGTAATCGATTCCAACTTGTAAGATGAGCACCCATCAATAAAAGTGGTGTTGCGTTTTATCAATCCACGAGACTTCAACAGTTCACGATTGTCTCTGCACCATTTACAGTACATACCTGTACCGTCTTCCTAATCTTCTAACCAAGCATGGCCAACCTTCCATTTTGAATTGAATATTCTTTTTCTGTTTTTCTCATATTCTTTCAGTTTGGTATTATTGTTATTCCCAATCGGCGTCACAACTGGTGCTTTTGCGCCGGTGAAGCCATACCGTAATAGGGACATGTTGAATTGATGAACCGAAAACACGCTGGATGTAACACTGCTAGTGATTAGCGTCCCATTACAGTGTATCCGCCAATCGGAACACGGTTGTATTTGTCAGTAGCACAACCCATCAACAAGTGGTGACATATTTCACAGCGATTTAGCCAGAAAACTGTTACGTGTACTTACTACGGGACACATTACTACTGTACGATTAAGTTACTGTAAACTCGGATATATTACAAACTTACTTCAGCGTATTGGTCAAAGAAATTAAACACGTTATTTTGGAGAGAGGAATTTTGTCGTACTCACCAAACCGGACAAGTCAATTTATGATTTTACTCGCCCAATAATGATATCACTCCCCCTTGGCGAGTGGGCGAGTGCCAAGTTCGTTCACTGTAGCTTGAGGGTGTTGCTAGAGAATGATACACACATGTACTTATGACCAAAGAAAATTTAACGAAACCTATTTCACAAATACAAAATGAAACTTGTTACATAGGTGTATTATGGTCCTGGCAATAACATGTTTGATGTCGCTAACTTCATTATGTATCTTAAAAGAAATTTTCATGACGCTTGTTGCCTCTCAATGCTTTTTTGATAGACTCACGTAACCTTATGGTCATAAGAATGCCTATATATCAGAAAACTGCCTTGACAAAATTAATAAACCCATGCATACCACCCAAGTATATATTTTTGTGGAAATGCTTTATCTTTTGAATTCAATTTATTTGTATACATTGAACATTATATATATTGAATTTCTTATTCATGTTTTAGGATTTTCCGATTTTATGCCAGACATGTCTCGGAGACAATCCTTACATACGCATGGTAAGTTTGCAACACCAGAACAGAATCTGCATACATTGAATAAAATCAACCTGACAAACACTTTTAAGCCCATCAGATAGTACGTTATTCAAGTATGTGGTTCACCTTCCATTTTCCGTGTAATGATAGAAAAAGTTGAAAATGATTTGGTTGTAGTTTTTAATAATAAAATGAACTTTAGCTATCCTGTGAGTCAGTCAACAAAGAAAATTATATGCTGGGTCTGAACTTTTGAAACCTTTATCTTCATGGACTCATCCATGTTTACTTTCAAGTTCAGAAGTCAAACCCCTTACTCTAAGCACTTTTGAATGTAGCTTAAATGGCACTGGTACAATGCTCCATTTAAGTTTTACCCCAATTTTTATAATGCACAAGCAGTTAACAGTGAGTTATTAGTTGCCAAAATTTGCAGATATCAGCTAACTATTGACATCTAAGAAATTTTGTCAGGTAACAATTCTTGTTATCATAATATCTTGAAGTAGTGTATTGATATTTCTGAAACTTAAAGATGTACATGTAAGTTGCTATAGCTTGTTGTGCCCATCCATCTTGGATTTTGACAGTTGAAGTTTGCTATAACCATTTCTTTAGAAGTACAAAGAGAATAATCCTTGATCACTAGTTGTGTCTAGTAAATTTTGAGGCTGAATATGGCTGACAGGAAGCCATCATGGAATTTGACATTTGAAGTGTATTGTCACTATTTCTTGACTGTTGGAAGGATATTTTCTGAAGCTTGATTTGTGATGTTTAGGTTCCGCATGGTCTCTTAATGTGTGTGTGTGTTTAATTACGAGTTTGTAGGGATGAAATGTCAATCCACGTTTTGCTCCAAAGAAATGCATCTGTGATTTTGGGTACATGCCAATGCAAAAAATAACTTAATTTATTTTGTTTGTTTTTACAACACTATTAATCCAGAAAATTGTTATTTGTGTGTTGAGGTGTAAAAGGACTGTCACCACAACAAAAATATAAAGGCTGAATATTTTTAGGGGATGTTGGAGCATTGAGTTTGACGATGTCAATATCCACCATTACACCAGTACTATTTGACCTTGCAAAAACATAACAACATTTGCATGTAATTATAACAGTGTTGGAAATAGTCCTGAAATGTTTCTTCTAATGTTACCAAACAGTATTTTAAGTCATTGACAAGTAATTCTATAAATTTAATAGGATTGGAAAAAGTCATTACATGTCTCCTTAATTTTACCCAACAATATTTTTAGTCATTGACAAGTATTTCTTAGAAAGATTAAAACAACAAAAGATAAGTTTAGTGTTCAAGAGCTGACCAGGTAACTGAGCTGTGTCTAGAAAAGATAGACATTTTCATTTCAAGACTATTTTAGTATGTAAATCATGAATCAAACTTATTATGTAAATCAAAGGTACTGGTCATTTAGTTTCAATAAGTGCTGACATTGTAGTGTTATTGTACATGGATAAAAACTGAGAAGTGCCACTGTGTCCTGATAGAGTTATAGAGTTGAGCCATACATTCATGTAACATCAATGACAATCTTTACTTATAACTTGAGAGTTCAAAAAATATTTATACATAATTACATTGTACATCATGTGCCAGATTTGAATTCAGATGTTAAAATTAGAGGAAACATTGTAGATATTTTTTACAAATACATGTATACATATATGGTATTAAATTTCATGAGTCTTATATGTGTAGAATGGCAGAATTTGCATCAATTAGGTTTCCTTACACCTGTTTGCTTTTGTATTTTCAGATGAAGGAGAAATATGGGAAGGAATGCAAGATTTGTGCACGTCCTTTTACAGTGTTCAGATGGTGTCCTGGTGCACGTATGAGGTTCAAAAAGACTGAAGTGTGCCAAACATGTTCAAAGATAAAGAATGTGTGTCAGACTTGCCTCTTAGATCTTGAGTATGGTAATAAAACTGTTCATGACATCTTTTGGGGGAGGGGGCATTTGTGTACATTTTCATGAAATTGATATATTTTCAACAAGAATCGCTAAAATTTTAAATGAATCATTCAACTGCATTTTGATTTTTCTCTGTTCAACTGAGATAATGAAAATATTCACCATTTCATATGAATGACTTAATTCTTATTACTTGTACTGATGAAAGGTCTTGTAATTGTTTGATTGACTATAGCCAGTAATCTTTTAACTGGCAATACTTTTATGTGTACCAATGAGAAATTTTGTAAATACTTTATCAGTCTAAAATTTAACCATTGGGAGGTCTTGTAATTCAGTGACTCCATTATAGTCTTACATGTACGGATGAGAGATCTTGTAAACACTTGACTAGTCAGAGTCTAACATATACTGATGAGAGATTTTGTAAACACTTGACTAGTCAGAGTCTAACATATACTGATGAGAGATCTTGTAAACACTTGACTAGTCAGAGTCTAACATATACTGATGAGAGATCTTGTAAACACTTGACTAACAATAGTCCTACTTGTACTAATGAGAGATCTTGTAAACACTTGACTAACAATAGTCCTACTTGTACTAATGAGAGATCTTGTAAACACTTGACTAACAATAGTCCTACTTGTACTAATGAGAGATCTTGTAAACACTTGACTAACGATAGTCCTACTTGTACTAATGAGAGATCTTGTAAACACTTGACTAACAATAGTCCTACTTGTACTAATGAGAGATCTTGTAAACACTTGACTAACAATAGTCCTACTTGTACTAATGAGAGATCTTGTAAACACTTGACTAACAATAGTCCTACTTGTACTAATGAGAGATCTTGTAAACACTTGACTAACAATAGTCCTACTTGTACTAATGAGAGATCTTGTAAACACTTGACTAACAATAGTCCTACTTGTACTAATGAGAGATCTTATAAACACTTGATTTTGTCCATAGGCTTACCTGTGCAGGTGAGAGATGCAGCATTGAAGATCCAAGACAACATGCCGAAGTCTGATGTAAACAAAGAGTATTACACACAAAACATGGAGAATGAGGTTTGTACAGTTAACATTTGTGACCAGGATTAGTATAGATATTGTAACATGACTGGGTGGATATATATCTACAGAGTCAGTGGAAATACATCACAACAGCAAAAATTCTATTTACAAGTTTATTTACACTTTATACAACACATACTATATTAGCCCAGATCAACACACAAGAAACCCTGAGGTAATAGACCTCAACGAAATATCCAGCGAGACAGTCACACACACATCTGTTCTCTGGAGAGGAACTCCTCTGAAGCCTTGATAGTCCAATTGACCTAAGGTCAAGCTCTCGGCTAAGCCATTAGCCGTGTCAGTCTGTCGACTATCAGCATGGTCCCCCTCCCGGTGTCAGTTAAAGCTGAAGTATACAACAAATCATTCCCCATTACCCTCTATATGCCTTCACCCAAATATATTATATACATGATAAGGAAGACACTATACCAATTTATTACAATATACATGTACATTAAAGGACATATAGGACACTTTTTCCTTATCCATTGAAAATCGCCAAGACAAAACAGAATCTGCAGAGACATAGTTTACAATAAACTTAACTATATTTTGGTCAACTTGCAGCTTGAAATTTACAATTTAAGAGTGTTTGAGCTGAAATTCAGAAAAACCAAGGATAAGGGTTTTTTTTTTTTTTGCTTTCTCTTTCACAAAATTTCATAAACTTTTCTCAGATGTGTATATACATGACATTGTTTTATATAATTTTGCAGACTATTGGTTTTCTGCCATTAGATTCTGCCAGGCATGACTGGACCTCTAATCCTACATATGCAAAACGTTTTTGGAGATCTGCTTCCCTACTGATCTGTGCTGTCTGTTTTTTTTTTAAAAGATTCAACGAAATGGCTCTGTGAATGCATATTTTGTTTCAAACATCATAAAACTATAAAATTCATGTCTGAATAGTATTGCAGTGGTAATGTAGATGTTTGCAACTGTGTGTGTTAACATTTTATTCCAGTAATTTTTAGAACAATTTATTATATTATTAGAACTTGTTAAATGAGTTGCGATATAATTGATGTAAATAGTAAAAAAATTCACTTTGAAAAATGCACGGAAAAATACTAAACTGCAGTTGATAATTGTCATTTTCAGATCGCAAATGGTGATGGTACTGTTGCACCTGGACAGTTGGGTAAAGCTCAGACTCCAAGTGACATGCTTCTGAAACTGGCCCGTACAACACCCTACTACAAACGAAATAGACCTCATATCTGCTCCTTCTGGGTGAAGGGGGAGTGTAAGAGAGGAGAGGAGTGTCCCTACAGGTATGATCGTATAACTTTTAAGTGTTTTATCATTCCTGATACTTAACCTAATACTTATTAGGCAGAACAATGTGTGTTCCTGTGAACATCTACTGTGAATGATGGGAGTAATAAAAACCCAATACAACATGCTATAAATACCTCTGTAGATAGAACAATTGGTGCTGCTGCAAAGGTCTACTCACTGTATCTCAAAATATAACATCAGGACTACATATGATACATGAGTTTCTGAAATTCTTAGCCAGGGACCGATTCATCCAAGAGCATATGCTTAACATATGACAGGCACAATGAACTTACCAGTTGTTATTATTTATTGTAGAAATGAAGTTATATTATTCTCTAGGTTGATCTGGCCCCTGTTTCACAAATCTTCCTTAACTTAAAGAATTTTCCTTAGGTTAAAATTTCATGTAAGAAAGTATTACAAAAGTTAGTTAAGGAAACTTCCTTAAGTTAAGGAAGATTTGTGAAACTAGAGCCTGAACAATTAAGACAAATGGATGATATCAATTAGGGAATTGTATGTTTGTCTTTATGCATATACTGGAATTTTGTTGTTTAAACACTTGACCACAAAATTCACGATCTAATCTCCTGTATATGCATAAAAACAAACATACTATCCCCATTCTAAACTTACTTGAGCTAAAAAGTGATGTAATTATCTCAATATCAACAAAAGTCAACAAAAAACTGAAAACTGCACAATTTCGTGTGAAACAGTCTTTTACATGTTCTTAGCCAATTAAAACCCTCCTTTCAAGCATTGATGATGTAGAATACATGTACATGATGTAGAATTGTTATAATAAAGTTCTCCAACTATCTATCTCAACCAGAAAGATGGCTGCCATTATTGGGCTAGCATCAGAATTCTTGAGTATATTGGAGATAATTATCCAATTAAAAACATATCTTATTACTATTATTTTAGAATAAATTATCTTATGCCGCAGACATGACAAACCAACAGATCCTGATGATCCTCTAGCAGATCAAAACATAAAGGACAGATTCTACGGAATGAATGACCCTGTGGCAGACAAACTCATGAACCGCTACAGTAATATGCCAAAGTTAGATGCTCCAGAAGATAAATCCATCACAACTCTCTATGTTGGAAATCTTGGGGACAAAATAGGAGAGACCGAACTCAGGTTTGTGTTTTGCACAAGTGTATAATGGTTGTCTCCCTTGTATCATGATATTCGAACGCTTCTGGTTATGCAAATAACCTGTTCATCAACATTTCAAACATAATTTTTTGGGCATAAATTCACATGATTTTGTGAACAACTTGAGTTTAACATAGTGAAAATGGAGTTATTGCCTATCATTACTTATACAAAATTTTTGTTCATCTCAGAAGAGCTTCAAAATGTTTAAAACAGTCAACAGTGTACTCTTTTCTTGATGTTTATCTTCTGTAATGTCAGCTTTACAAGTAGACCACATAACATATTTACTTCTTACACCAGTAACTGATGTATAGTATTTCCTTTACACATCTATAACAATAAACCAAAGCTTAAGTGGTAAATTCTGTATCAAACCTTGTGTCCGTAGGGACCACTTTTACCAGTTCGGAGAAATCAGATCAATCAACATCGCCAGTAAGCAGCAGTGTGCATTTGTGCAGTTCACAACAAGACAGGCAGCTGAGAATGCCACAGAGAAGTCTTTTAATAAACTGATTATGGGTGGAAGACGTCTCAACATTAAGTGGGGTAAATCTCAAGCCCAGCTAGGAATCACAAAGAAAGATGGAGAGGACTCAGAAAAAGCTCTTGAGCCAGTACCTGGTCTTCCAGGGGGTAAGTACTTGGTCACAGATTTAGCTTCATTTGTCTGACATGTTTTCAGTTATGTTGATATTATGTTGGATGAGAATAAAATGATGCTAACACAAAGAACTAATAAATATAACTGATTTTCTAAAAAAAATGAGAATATTTTATTTTACTTATAACGTTACTTTTTTGTAATAGGTAGCTTGTAGGTTTGGAATTTCCTTCAGAAAAGTAATAGCCTTCTTACATAAATATGATTAGAAATAACTTCATATGCAATGTACCAAACATGTTTCAATTTGCTTCAGTAATTTTGATATAGTAAGAGTAATATGTGTGTTTATATAGACACCTGTCGTGTTGCTGAAGTCGCCATAATAGATTCATTTAAGTGTAATTGATAACTTCTGATTGCATTGGTGTCAACTTTCAGCCTTGCCTCCACCACCAGAAGAAATTGCAAATAATTTCTTTAATTTACCCAATGCCCCCAACCACCTTCCAATGCCACCTGGTCCTCCAAGAGGAATGCCTCCTCGTCTTGTTCCTCCTGGTGCACACATGATGCCATTTGGAATGTTCAGAGGACCTCCCCCACCAGGTTTGTAACACAAAACTGCTCAAGTTTGATATAATATTGTCATGACTTAAATAAAATTACGTTCAGCTATTATCATATTAGTTAATGTAATTTCTACTAGAAAAGTTATGAATTTACTTTGAATTATGTCTTTTCGTCTGTTCAGGTGTGAGGTTACCTCCCCCTCCCCCAGGAATGATGCCGATGCGTCCCCCTCCAAGAGTGATGATGGGTTCCGCCATGCCAGTACACTACCCCTCACAGGACCCAACAAGAATGGGTGCTGTCACCACAAGCAGCAAATCATAATCATGTTAGATTGTCATCTCCATAATGTTTAATACCAGATTATACTGTTGAATAAGAAGACAAGGGCTACAGTACATGGACACTGGTATGTTATTGTTGGAAACTCAAGTGACTGTAATCTTGTCATTTGTCTTAAGAGCAGAGTCCTGTGGGTTTCGATTGATGTGACTGTGTATGCAGTTGGTTATTGGGAGGAAAGTCAGCATTTGCATTATGTGTCATTATGTGCTTTATCATCCTGACCACAACAATTCACTGAACACAAATATGACATTACCCTGGGAACAGTCTTACTTGACACTTCTACAGCTACACAGTATGTTACAGGCAGTACACAATGGTACAGGAACCACTAGATCACAGAAGGAGGAAGTGGGTTTAGGGACAGAATAAGTTATCGGAAGAGATGTGACTAGTGGTAGTAAAATGTTACCGGTGACAGTGTTAGTGTTGCCACTTATGAAAAAATATCTCAAAAGGAACAAGAGATTTCATGTTTCATGCAAAAAAGTCACAGGTGACAAAATCAATCTTTGGAGAATTATAATTCCTCAAGGGGAAAAGCACCTCATTTTGGACAGAAGATTTTGTTTGTGGTACAAAAAAGTTGCTTGTGACTCAGTCTTCAGGAAATAATACCAATAGGAACTTGTATTCTTGGAGTCTTTTAATAAAACTGTTTTATTTCTTTTAAAAATCATCTGTTGTATAGTTTTTTTGTTGTCTGGGTTTTTTCAGTGCATATTTAAAGATATGTATGTATTTGGTCTTTCAGTGTTACATGTTTACATTTAGCACCTCTACATCTGAATCTGTAGTCTTTTGTAAATATTAGAGATTTTTTAGTAATACAATCATACAATGATAAAACATGAAATAAAACGATGGAAGTTTGGAGGGGAACAATGCAAGATTGTATGTATGAGTGAAATAGGATTTTGATAGCGAGAGATCTTTCCCTGCAATGTGAATGGTTTGTCTGAGAGAATAAAGAGTCTATTGAGCTTTATTTTTGTATGTTGTGGTTTTCAGTGAGAAAGACATATTAGGAAATAAAAGAGAAAGAATTGCCATAAACTTTAGGTGAAAAGTTGTCACATTATTATTAAAGGAAAGCACACAGCCTTGCAAACTATAGTTTCTCACATATGAATCTTGATATGCATGCAATTCCATTGTTAATCTAAAGTGTGCATATTACTCCAATACAAACTTTATTTGTTAGCGTTTTACATATGGAAGATTATTTCTTATTACAATTAGATTCAGCAATGCATTTCAACAGATAGAGGTACCCAAAATGGAACACCTCTTATATCCTATAGAAGTAACCAATATTATCTTGAATATTTTTCTTCCTTTTATAAAGTTTACTTACTTTTTCATTAAACCCAGTCACTTATCTATCAAAAATGTTTTATAATCTCATCTTTCAGATTTTAAATAGAGATGATAGGCAACATAGAAGACATGTTAATAAAACATGCCATAAAGAAGACATGTTGATAAAACATGCCATAAAGAAGACACGTTGATAAAACATGCCATAAAGAAGACACGTTGATAAAACATGCCATAAAGAAGACACGTTGATAAAACATGCCATAAAGAAGACACGTTGATAAAACATGCCATAAAGAAGATATATTGATAAAACATGCCATAAAGAAGATATATTGATAAAACATGCCATAAAGAAGATATATTGATAAAACATGCCATAAAGAAGATATATTGATAAAACATGCCATAAAGAAGATATATCGATAAAACATGCCATAAAGAAGATATATTGATAAAACATGCCATAAAGAAGATATATTGATAAAACATGCCATAAAGAAGATATATTGATAAAACATGCCATAAAGAAGATATGTTGATAAAACATGCCATAGTAATATAAAAACACCTTATTTCTTGTTTAGAACAGATCTAGTTATTATTCACTTGTATTACAAAATGAAAACACTGTCAAACGTTTTGGGATGTGTTCCATTTTGGGTAGCTTTCCATTTTAGGTATTGTCATGTTAGCCTGCTTATTCTTACACTGATAATGAAATAACCAGTTCTTACTATTAATGAACTCAACAAAGATGATGCATATTGTCTATATGCTATCATGTTACTTATATCTGCGTTGCTTACAATAACTGACTAACATTTTGTTGGTACACTCTAATGTTACTTATATCAACATTACCAACAACTACTATCTAACATCCTGTTAGTACACAATCATGTAACTAACAATTACTACCTATCATCCTGTTAGTACACAATCATGTAGCTAACAATTACTACCTAACATCCTATTAGTACACAATCATGTTGCAAACAATTACTACCTAACATCCTGTTAGTACACAATCATGTTGCTAACAATTACTACCTAACATCCTGTTAGTACACAATCATGTTACTAACAATAAACACCTAACATCCTATTAGTACACAGTCATGTTACTAACAATAAACACCTAACATCCTGTTAGTACACAGTCATGTTACTAACAATAAACACCTAACATCCTGTTAGTACACAGTCATGTAACTAACAATTACTACCTAACATCCTGTTAGTACACAATCATGTAACTAACAATTACGACCTAACTTCCTGTTAGTACACAATCATGTAACTAACAATTTCTACCTAACTTCCTGTTAGTACACAATCATGTAACTAACAATTACTACCTAACTTCCTGTTAGTACACAATCATGTAACTAACAATTACTACCTAACATCCTGTTAGTACACAATCATGTTGCTAACAATTACTACCTAACTTCCTGTTAGTACACAATCATGTAACTAACATAACTACCTAACATCCTGTTAGTACATAATCATGTTACTTATATCTAGGTTACTAACAATTACTACCTAACATCCTGTTAGTACATAATCATGTTACTTATATCTAGGTTACTAACAATTACTACCTAACATCCTGTTAGTACATAATCATGTTACTTATATCTAGGTTACTAACAATTACTACCTAACATCCTGTTAGTACACAATCATGTAACTAACAATTACTACCTAACTTCCTGTTAGTACACAATCATGTAACTAACAATTACTACCTAACTTCCTGTTAGTACACAATCATGTAACTAACAATTACTACCTAACATCCTGTCAGTACACAATCATGTTACTTATATCTAGATTACTAACAATTACAACCTAACTTCCTGTTAGTACACAGTCATGTTACTAACAATAACTACCTAACATCCTGTTAGTACATAATCATGTTACTTATATCTAGGTTACTAACAATTACTACCTAACATCCTGTTAGTACACAATCATGTTACTAACAATTACTACCTAACATCCTGTTAGTACATAATCATGTTACTTATATCTAGGTTACTAACAATAACTACCTAACATCCTGTTAGTACATAATCATGTTACTTATATCTAGGTTACTAACAATTACTACCTAATATCCTGTTAGTTCATAATCATGTTACTTATATCTAGGTTACTAACAATTACTACCTAACATCCTGTTAGTACACAATCATGTTACTAACAATAAACACCTAGCATCCTGTTAGTACACAATCATGTAACTAACAATTACTACCTAACTTCCTGTTAGTACACAATCATGTTGCTAACAATTACTACCTAACATCCTGTTAGTACACAATCATGTTACTTATATCTAGGTTACTAACAATTACTACCTAACTTCCTGTTAGTACACAATCATGTAACTAACAATTACTACCTAACATCCTGTTAGTACACAATCATGTTACTTACATCTAGGTTACTAACAATTACTACCTAACATCCTGTGAGTACACAATCATGTTACTAACAATTACTACCTAACATCCTGTTAGTAAACAATCATGTTACTTATATCTAGGTTACTAACAATAACTACCTAATATCCTGTTAGTACACAATCATGTTACTTATATATTAGGTTACTAACAATAACTACCTAACATCCTGTTAGTACATAATCATGTTACTTATATTTAGGTTACTAACAATAACTACCTAACATCCTGTTAGTACATAATCATGTTACTTATATCTAGGTTACTAACAATAACTACCTAACTTCCTGATAGTACACAGTCATGTTGCTAACAATTACTACCTAACATCCTGTTAGTACATAATCATGTTACTAACAATAAACACCTAACATCCTGTTAGTACACAATCATGTTACTAACAATAAACACCTAACATCCTGTTAGTACACAATCATGTTACTAACAATAAACACTTAACATCCTGTTAGTACACAATCATGTTACCCTAACAATAAACACCTAACATCCTGTTAGTACATAATCATGTTACTTATATCTAGGTTACTAACAATTACTACCTAACATCCTGTTAGTACACAATCATGTCGCTAACAATTACTACCTAACATCCTGTTCGTACACTATCAGGTTACTTATATCTATGTTACTAACAATTACTACCTAACATCCTTTAGCACTTTCTTTGTCCGTGTTTTTGGAAAGAGCCACCTTGAGAATCTGCCAGAAATATGACTAGTTAGTTATGATGTCATTGACGATGTTATAATGGCATTGACGTATTTTCCCGTAATGTTTTTAAACAAAACATTTTAAATGTCACCTTTAGTTTGAGGTATAAATGAAAATTATCCGTTAAAGATGAGCAAAGTTGCTGCATTTTGTAATAGTATCATATATTTGGGATGCCCTGTATATGGTTATGAGCTATGTTGAGGCTTATTTCGTGAAAATACGCCCTTATCGAAGAGGAAATTTACGAAAATAGAAAAATTATCGTGTTTCCGGTTGACGACATCTTCGTCGAGTTTGGTGGTATGAACTTTCAACAGACTTTTGGCATACCTATTGGAACTCGAATCTGAATTTATCGAAGAGCTTACCAACACAGGTCACAAAAACCTTGACAAAGTCGTTTAATCGTATATACCCACCAGAATTGGAAATAAAGGTCTCGACAGACTCTTTATACTTCACCCGCTTATCTCATCTTTTCCTACAGCGAAACCAACATGAACAGTTTTCCGCCAAGCTTTATGATAAGCGTGATGATTTCGGTTGCCCCATTGTGATTTTTTTCATTTCATGTAAACAACAACCCAAGCATTCCCAACCCGTGTACATGTCGCAGTTGATTCGATATTCAGTAGCCTGTTCCCATTGTCACGATTTTCGTTCAAGAAGTCAACTGACAGACAAAATCATAGCACAGTTTCAAAAGATGCAGGTTGATGAGAAATATGGGGGAGTTTTACTGTCGTCAGAGTAATCGTTGAATACCTGGTTCTCAATTGAAAACGAGACTTTACTTTCTGGGATTTACCAAGATTCATATGTCAGGTGTCGTCAATGGAGACGCTTCTCATTTTACATGTTTTAACATCAAATAATACAGCGGTTTAGGTTATGTCTCTGTCAGCCTGAAAGTATATCACATTTGTAGGCGGATCATTACAATATTCTACTTTAGCACTAAAGATAAATTTCTTGCGATATAAAGCTAGAACTACCCTAAACACTTTTAAGAGTCTTTTGAACAGCAAGTACCGTTCAAGTTTTATCCTAGTTTTTATGTGGCACAACCGGACAACGAGTTGACTCAACAAAATGCGCCTCCATTCGCTGAGATAAACTAACAAGTGGTAACAGAGGTAACAGGTAGATCGATATTGAAAACGATCAAGACACGTTACTAAATACATAACTTATTTGAAGTTGTGATATTGTAAGTAATGTTAAGGGTATGATACGTTGATATGGGAGTGAAAAACTTGTCACCTGTGCACCCCACCTGTACCAGCTACGGATATTGACAGAGTAACCTTAGTCACTTGTTGACCTATGAACATCGGTAGACGAGGTGATGGGTTTATCATCGGGAGATAAGATACCACACCTTGTTCACCTTAACAGAAAGTATAAACGTCTCCACTTCTGCGAACTATGTAAACACGCCTCTCCTTTGCTTTGTTTTCAGCATAAACGATAAATATATAGTAATAATCGTAAATATTTCGATATGAATGTTAGATAACGCACACAATTCGGCGAGTAATCCCCATCCTTAACATATTCACTGATATAGGATGACAGTTCAAGGCCCTGGGCAAATTGAAATCTTGAGTATGTACAGATACAAACAATGATGAGCATACAAGCATTTCAAAGTCAATCTACGATTTGTCGTTATACAATCGGTGTTGCACTATTTAGCTAGTGACTAAAACTGTAGGAACATGCTGTCAGGGTAACACACTGGGCATTTTGCAATATATTAAAAAAAACTGTTGGGTCAGCTGGTTTCTAGTCCGTCTTGTGGTAGGCTTTTCTATCGAAGTGGAATGAATCGGAATGTGATTCTTTAAAGAACCAGTTCAAACAAATCCTCTCTCTCTGTGTGTGTCTCTCTCTCAATCTTGAGCATCAGTTTGATTTTTCAACATTGTCTAATGTCAAATGAACAGACTCGTGTCCTTTTTACTTTATCAAAATTGATTGATTGTATTTAGAAAGTAAACAACAGGTGATTTATTGATATGTATCCTATCTTTTCATGGAAGATTATGATAAATATCGGACATATCTTTAAACTTAAGATTAGCTCCGACAATTTTGAATTCATTCTGAAATATACATTAATAAGCTGATACGACAATACGCCGCAGTCGGAGTGAATGATTACAAGCACTTCGTGGTTTTATTGATTTTCATATTAATATTGCGTTTTATTTGTCTTTCCTTCCTTTAAATGAACATCACTATTGTAAATTTAAGTAATGAACGATAATAACAAGAACATGACAAGGCTTCGGACAAAGACATTTTATTACACGAATCAATATTTGAAATGGGAGGTATGATATGGTAGTGTGCTCTCCGCACGGGAGCTTCCCGATTTGATAACATTTTATAAGACAAAGACAGGTGTTGTTTTATGAAGACAATGGCAAACAAATTATAGTCAGTTTCATACTTATACATTCCACCTGAGTTAATATAGCTGTGTTTAATCCTGTGTTATCTGTTACCTGAGATACTATACTATACTTTTTTAAAATCAAAATCTTTTAGAGTCATAAATTAATATGATAAGCCTACATATAATCATATTACATTTCATGATACACATCACATGTAATTCTACATTTATTGAAATGAAATACAAAGAAGTATGTAACATTTCTTCGACACTACAATACACTTAACTTTACATAATTCTCTTGATACATATTGTGTAGTGGTGTTATATTAACATGAAGTAAGAATACAGGTATGTAAAACTTTAATTATTTGTTTAAGGTTCATAAATTTCCTATCATTTTATTTGATATTAGATGATATTGATATTCCGATATAGAATAAAAACACAGGTAAACATCTGAAACAGACTATACTCCTTCTAACACCATTCCTCTGTCCTTGCTATTACAAAAAGTGGATAAATCGGTATACAGTAATCCAAACTTACCATTTATCTTTCGTGGGTAATCGCTGGATGTGTCTAGTGTTTTCAAAGGTTTCAGTGAAGGATATCATTTGTGGTGTCATATTAAACAAAATGGCCAGAGTTGTCATATAATTGTGCAACATGTCAATTTTGATATGAGATAGTTTTTGCCGTCATTCACACAGCTCTTTATTTAGAATATTTACCGGAATATAAGTAACACTGGTATTGATTCACAATAATATTCACGTTAATACACCTGTAGACTTTCCGTTGTTGGATCTTCGTGAGAAACAATGCTAAAACAATTTAAAGAAAAACACTAAAACGGCCATGCACATGGTAATTTGTATTCTTTGGTCAGTGATTCTTAAAAGACAAAAGTAAAATAAAAAATAAATATAAACATATTTATATACAACGATGACATCAAATTGTATGTTCATTTTCCCCTGAAATAAGGCAAACTTGCCTGGTGCCTGTCTTCAGGTCTTGGAGTCCTGGTCAAGTCGGGAGGGGAGAGTCGGGACGATGTACTGTCTGTCGATCCTATAATTCTGCCACTGCTATCATCTGAAAAGCTACTGCTGAACATGTTGGTAAATAATCCATGTGTTGTTTTTGCGAGATCTCTAGTCGGTAACACGTATGGAGTATATCTGTAAGATCTGTTCTCAGGAGGTGACGCTCGAGATTTGGCTAATGACGTCAGTCGTTGTAAAACGTCACGGTAAGCAGACCCTCCGCTTACAGACGAGTCTGCGCGAAAACGTGTTTGAAGGTAGGAAATTATACGCATGCATCGTTCATCGCTTGCCTGAAGACCTTCCACGTCTGTCATATAGCGAACGATTTCCCGAACACAATCGTCGTACCCAGCTTGGTAATGGTGAACAAAATCAGCCCAAACGTCAGAGCTGTACCATTCACCTGTAACACAAAACTTTTCCTTTAAGTTTATGGAAGGTTACTGACAAAGATACTAGCAACATAAGAGTTGTAAGCATTGTATGAAAACTAACAAATTCTACAGATAATCCTCCTGTGACATAAACGGACAGGTGTGTGACATTTTTACATCTTTTTAATTAGTGTTTACGTGGAGATGACAGTGTGTGGAGCAAACATTACGACACTCCACAGCGTCAGTGCAACAAAGGCACGTATACCGCACCAGCCTCCATGCGCACCACGCCAGCCGTGACGAGTATTCTGCGAGCCTGTGTGTGACGTATAATTAGTGGCGCGTAGCTGTCATACGACGCCTTTGTTGTATGCATGGCTCGATTTGAGGGGATGTCCGTAGTTCTTTGTACACGCCTATCACGGGATCTATGATGAATCCCGTTTTAATAGACCCTTAGGTGAGACACGGTCTCATGTCCCAAAACAAGGGATCAATCCGCCATTTCTTTGTGTCACTTTGCATTTCAAGACAACAGACGTAGATGCGGGTGTTTAAAACTAATTTACTCACGTGTTCGTAACATTGCGACGTTACAATGCGCAATTCTTGCGATATGTTACCTTACTGGTAGTTATTATCTGATAAGTCGCACGTGTATGTCACGTGCCAAGCGTGCTGTCCACGCACACAGCACGCGAAAATCTAATGCTTCTTTCTTAGGTCACGTGCGGAATGAAATAACAAGCAACTGTCGCACTAGGCATGGTCAATTCACGATTTAGATGTCGAGAAATAGTAATTGTTTTGTCTGCTGAGTGGGTACCTCGGGTCATTCATGCATGAACTGTCGCAGTGTACTTTTACGTAAATTTTGAAGTCCATAGAAATAAGAACGATAAGGTTATTCTGCAAACTATTCAACAAAGTTCTACCAAAACAACACGGAATATTATTCCAAAGACACACAAGTGAATAGCACCTTAGAACCAGGTACAGCAGAGACAAATAATGAATTGAAATAATGATTATTATAAAAAAAATCCCTTTATAATATGACACGGCAATGGCAGTCAGAGGGTATTATGGGTACCGTTTTATTATATATGTCATTGGATCAATTTAATTTCATTTGTATGACAAGCCATGATGAAATTCACTCAGGAGCTATGTCGAGTATAGAGCATTTGTATAAGCCGGTGATTAAATGAAATGTCGGTATAAACACATCCCTGACAACAGATGTACGGATACTGTGTGTTGACGTCATTACATGTCTCGTTTTCTAGTTTAGACGTACTTTGTCTTGCTTAATCGTCTACTTTTACTTTATACTATCTATATATTTTGTGGACTATACCCTTTAGATATACGTTAGATAATATCATTCATAGTGACACACTGTATCATTTTATGTAACCTGATAACACATTATTAAGTGTCCCTTAAGTAAGAGAAAAATGGGAAGCCACATGACATCGTTTTGTAAACTACCTACCATGATCGAATCGAGTACCTATCTCTGTTGTCTGGACCGCTCGCAAGTACTCCACAGTCATCTCTAGAATCTCGGCCTTTTCTAGTTTGCCAGCGCTCTAGAAACAAACAATTTCTGATCAAGTGCTTATATTAAGTAAAGTGTGTTTGCACAAGTTTGTGTCTAAATATCACCCTTTCGTAGCGATTGCTAAATGTTATATTAACAAATATCGACTGAGACTCAGCATATATATTAATGAAACAGCTTTAGACACTTGCTTTCATTGAAAATAAATTACTGTTTGTGTGTGGCCTGTGTATGTAGTTGGTACGGTAACTATACTTACGTGGACCGTGAGTACACAGGAACGTGTTTGGTTGAATGATTTTGTTTGACAGGTATTATGATAAATAATCTTTGATGCAAACATTGTTATCAGTGTGATGTTGCTTCATTTTGATGCATTTGTGCTGCAAAAATATAACACCTTACCTTTATTTGTATGATGGTGTGAATGACTACCTGTATGAAGGTGTGATATTGACTACCTGTATGATGTGATATTGACTACCTGTATGATGGTGTGATATTGACTACCTGTATGATGGTGTGATATTGACTACCTGTATGATGATGTGATATTGACTTCCTGTATGGTGTGATATTGACTACCTGTATGATGTGATATTGACTACCTGTATGATGGTGTGATATTGACTACCTGTATGATGGTGTGATATTGACTACCTGTATGATGGTGTGATATTGACTACCTGTATGATGATGTGATATTGACTTCCTGTATGGTGTGATATTGACTACCTGTATGATGTGATATTGACTACCTGTATGATGGTGTGATATTGACTACCTGTATGATGGTGTGATATTGACTACCTGTATGATGGTGTGATATTGACTACCTGTATGATGATGTGATATTGACTACCTGTATGATGATGTGATATTGACTTCCTGTATGGTGTGATATTGACTACCTGTATGATGATGTGATATTGACTACCTGTATGATGGTGTGATATTGACTACATGTATGGTGTGATATTGACTACCTGTATGATGATGTGATATTGACTTCCTGTATGGTGTGATATTGACTATCTGTATGATGATGTGATATTGACTTCCTGTATGGTGTGATATTGACTATCTGTATGATGGTGTGATATTGACTACCTGTATGATGATGTGATATTGACTACCTGTATGATGATGTGATATTGACTACCTGTATGATGATGTGATATTGACTACCTGTATGATGGTGTGATATTGACTACCTGTATGATGGTGTGATATTGACTACCTGTATGATGGTGTGATATTGACTACCTGTATGATGGTGTGATATTGACTATCTGTATGATGATGTGATATTGACTACCTGTATGATGTGATATTGACTCTGTATGATGGTGTGATATTGACTACCTGTATGGTGTGATATTGACTACCTGTATGATGATGTGATATTGACTACCTGTATGATGATGTGATATTGATTACGTATATCAGTATGGTGGTGTGGCATTGTCTTTTTTTTGGACAGTGTAACGATAACTATCTCTTTAGTTTTGACTACCAGTTTAATAGTATAACAGTCTTACCTGTTTGGAGAAGGCCGCTGGTACGGTCTGGCTGAGTTCCGACAGACAGGCGTTGATCCTATCTCTCCTCCGTTTTTCTATCACCTTGTGAGAGGATTGTTCCTTAGATGAACAGAGTAAGATATATATGTACCTGATATTGATATACAGAGGAACGAACAGCCATATATATCTTATAAGATTTTATCCTTAGTTTTTATACTTACTGTATAAACATCCGTTAATAGTTTCGCTTTTAATTTAGCATTAACATTACTTTCCTTATTCAAAACAATGATGTAAGCAATGCAAAACTAAGATTGAGAATGACGCGTGTATGTTTCAGAGATCCTTCTCTTACATTAGGGATACCTTTCTTTATGTTTAGTATTTATGTTGTATCCCTAAAATGTGTTGTGGTGTTTAATTGTACCGTTGGTACTGTAGATTGTTTTTTTATGTTTGTTCATTCCGTTAATAGATTTATTCCGTCTCATCCGCATATGATTTACATAGAGCTTATTTACATCAAATTTGATACTTACTGCGACTTTTGGTTCCTTTGGGGCCATCTTCAGATATATCTATATATGCTGCTCTATTAATTTTCCCAAGGAGAAATCATTCAAGCATTTTGATGTCAGAATCAATCTGTGAAAAGCTCGAGACTACAGCCACCTATATACTCACGTAATGCCGGTGTTGCCATGGCGACACGTGACCGGTCGACCAGTCAAACCGTCGTGGAGCAGAAGTTCCGGCATCTCTTGAAATCGACAACAATAAGACCCGTGCTTCCGTCTAGCAAACATGCAACGGCACGCGACTGAATTACGCGAAATTGGTGGTCAAGCACGTGCGACACCGCGACTGCACGCGCCCTGTTAGATACTGTAACCAAGGTTATGTTTGTCAGAAGTTTCAACTTAATTTGTTCGTGACGAATAATCGATCATTCACGCTAATGGTATTCTGGAGGCAAAGTAGTAGGGTGTATTGTACAACTAGATATGTTTTAAATATATAAAATCCAGTTAGATGCAACGGTGAAACTGTTCCATTCGCTGAAATCTTAATATAAGGACCACCCTTGGGACTGGACAAAAATGGTCTTAATTGCGGGGTTGCCCGAATAGCGAGTATGACCATATGACAGACTTCTCTTGTGGTCACTTTTCTCTATATTTTCAGTCATTAAAGTAGTGTGATTATAACAGAACAGCATGAAGAAGCTTAACAAAAGGCCGTATACTTCTGTAATTACTAGCCATACTTAACAAGGAAATCTCGGGACTAATTGGTACTTTTAAACTGTATATTAGTGAAAAACTGACTCACGTATCTCCTATGTCGTTATCTTTATGCAATTGTTATGACTACATTAAGTATTACAAACAAGCGTTCGTGGTTTTATGTGATAGACATGACTCTGTCCATTCCTGTTTGAAAAGTTATGCTCTTACTTCTATTTTTTAATGTATTTTAATTTGTTTGTTGTCTTGACCCGACTTACATTGTTGCCAATTAACAGGTATCTACCTGAACAGCAGGTCTCCATCCATGTGTTGGTTTGTCCTAATCTTTTAGACATAGCGTGGGTATAGATATACTATCATACTACCGAACATCACACCACAATCACAGATGTAATAGCGGGACGGCTGACAGTCAAGATAGGAAAACTTAAACATTATGTTGAGTATATACGAAAAAAGTCCAAGGGACTTAGTGTTTAATCTTATGACGTTACTATTATTGCAAGGGATTCTACGTAATGTACAGGTAACGTTACTTTATATTAATGTGGAAGGGTATTTCAACCTGTTTTTAATGTTGACGTAAAATAATCTATTACAGTTGTCACTGTGAAACATGAGGTTTTACATTAAAGTGATATTTCACTGCGGTGTGATAATTTTACTCCAGTGAAATAACAAGTTTTCGTATTTCCACTCATTTCTGTCAAATTAAATAGCTGTATTTGCAGTGAAAATATCAATTATTGCTGAATACATTTGGAATTTTAGGAACGTTAAATAATGTAGACATACTGAGACAGCCCTATAAAATGGTAGGAAGCGAACTGTATTAAAGTGCTTTCATCCCAGTCATTCTGTATCTAATCATTTAAGTATTTCATATGTTGATAATCATTGTCTTAAATATGAAACAATATTTCCGGCAGAACACGCATTTCAGCTATATACAGAACATCGACTTCAAACTGGCATCCATGGAAAGTGAGAAAATTGCAATAAGTAGATTATTTATCGTTTCTTAATATTCAACAGTTCTAGTTCAAATCAAAACAAACATTTCATCGAGATTTATATCGATTGTGTCATTAAAATGAAATAATTGTTGTTCATTACAATTGCAGGTAAAATGCAGCACGGATATAGGATCGGTAAGTATTTCGTTTTTATAAGCCAAATGAGTAAATTATTGAAGTATGTAAATCACACTCAGAAGATTTACTGTACAGTGAAAACTAGATTGCAGTGATAACCATGTCATATTTCCACATTCCAAGATGACTGACGCAGCCACTGAAGATTTGTTGGTACCGAATTTTTATGAAAATTGATGCATGTCTTGTCTAATGTAAGGAAAGCAGTGGTGCAATCAGTTTTTTTAAAGAATGAATAACAGACATGGCCGTCACAGATGTTTTAACTTTGATATTGTCAATTGTTAATGTCGAGGCTCTCGAGCACTTAATAGGTATACTATCACTCATGTTATGTATTTCTAGTGTCGTCTTCCAGGGTATTGCTAACTGGCCATAGATTATCGGTGTCGTGCACAACTGCCTCTCAGGTGTAAAGCATGTGCACCAGAGACGAGGAACTCTGCTCTAATGTAGATAGGCTTAGTTGTGAATTAAAGTTATTTCTTATTTTAATAAGCATTTTATTTGCGACAGAAGGGGTAGTTTGGGGAATTTATGTAATTGTCCCCGTTACAATTATTTTTTTGTTTCGTTTTTGTGTATTTAATTATTTAGTTATGTGAGGGTGTGTGTGTGTGTGAGTTCGACATCTTATTGATTTTATTTGCCATTTTTTTGTGTATGTATACTCAAAGATTCATTCTAATTTGAACTCCCCGTTTCGCTTTTCGATTTGATGTTGCAATTTAAACTTATTTGATTTGACTTGTAACGAAACACGGTTTGAGCTCTTGGTGGTGTGTTAGCTTGTCGAAATCCAGACATGGTTTTCTCACGAAAATGCTACGCTACGTTGTGATTTAGATCGATTTTTATTAAAGTATGGAGTTGAAAATCATACTGAAGAGTCCTTTAATAAGGCTATAGGTAAACAATCAAATACATTTACGGTTTAATCATGATTTCTTCAGCACACATTGAAATATATTTGTTGTAACGCAGAGTGTATATGAATTTAAGGTATCATCAAAGTTTTCACGAGATATAAAAGAGAGATTGTCCTTAAATGAAAATCGGCTTCAGATCCATATTTGTTACATCGTCGATCAAATGTAAACACATGTAGGTTATAGCTAGATGTAGGGTATATCTATACACTTAATATTACATGAATTTTTAGAAATTGACGTCGAAGGCGTGGGTGATAATCAACTTGTTGCAATATGAAGACACGGAACACATGTATTGTGATTCGTTAAAAGGTAGATGTGATATCTACATGCAAGTTTGCACAACTCGGTAAGTATAGCTAAAGTACGTAAGTAAGAGAGAGAGAGAGAGAGAGAGAGAGAGAGAGAGAGAGAGAGAGAGAGAGGGGAGCAAGAGAGAGAGAGAGAGAGAGAGAGAGAGAGAGAGAGAGAGAGAGAGAGAGAGAGAGAGAGAGAGAGAGAGAGAGAGAGAGAGAGAGAGAGCTTGAGCTTGCGCTTGCGCTACTATAGTAGATCATTTATACTCACAGACGCAGGCATGATATAAATCAGGGAACATCTGCTTTTGTTCCCTTGTGTTAATTACGACAAGTCTTCGCTTCAATTTTGTTCTTTTTATGAGAAAATTAATGCATGACTTTCTATTTGGCATACAAAGTGGAAATATCAAAAAAGTTATTGTTGTGTTTAATGTAATCAAAACTGATCCACCAACTTGAGAAAAATAAAACGTATATTGGTAATGTTTCTTATAATTCTAGTAAATGTACTAAAAAGGACAATGGAAATAGGGTAGACGACACCATCGGATTCTTGTTTAAAGACCAACCAAAGACACAGCAGTACAACCCATCCAATTGGTACCTGGAGCGATGGAGTGGAGTAAGATTCTATCTTAGTTTGTATGTTATCAGTTCAAATCTAACATCATTGTTAATATTGTGGTGCAAACACGAAACGGAAAAGTGGAATATGCATACAATTTGCGCAATACTATATTTACATTATCAAAATAATATGACGAAACTCAGCTACTATCATGCTTTTTGAGAAGAAGAAAAAAATCATGACAAGAATATATCATTCGGTTTATATTTTGACCAAACATGACGGCTTTGAGATTCCTAACATATGACTATTAATGCCGTTGATGGGCTTGGAAACGTCCATAGATTGAAATCTTGAAATAGGTGGGACTACCCCATTGTCTAGCCGTAGCTTATTAGATATGATACAGAATCTGCCATGCTATCAATGTTAGGCCAGATATTTCACTACACATCTATAGACGTATTTGTTTTCTGTCTATATTTGTAAAGATCATATAAATACCGGTATACAAATGAGTAAATGGAACACGTCATCTAGAACTCTTGTAAACGTAAGGTTTGAAATACGAAAAAAGTATTAATCTTGTGTAAAAAAATGAATGTCAACGAATGTATGAGTGTGTGCATGTGTGTGTGCGTGGTTTTTGGAAAAAAGAAATATACAACAAGGTTTATTGTCATAAAAATCAAGTGGTTGTTTTGAGAAATAATCTTGAATAGGATATATATCGTTGATCATATACTACTGATCGGAAGTGAGCAGTTGGTTTTTACTTCTAACTTTCAATAAATCAGCTGACAGTTATGAAGAAACGTTCTCACGCATCGAGATATATTTCCTATGTTCTGATACTTTAACTTAAAACGATAAATGAGAAATTACATCGCTTTATAGACATGAGAGACTTTTGGATCAGTCGCTAACTTCTGACAACTCAGTCTGCACTTGTTCTTCCAGAGTTTTCCCTTGTCCGTGCATATATACGATTATGACTACCTGGGAAGTGATGACAACCTGGGCACAATTAAGTACTCGTTTCATGGACATACTGGAGAGAGCACCAATGTAACTCTAAGTATACCAGAACATGACAGAATACGGTATGTATACATAGTACTACAGGTAGATAAAACATATATAGTATAACAACAGGAACCCTCGGGTAGAAATCATATGATTATTCTGCGGTTTATACATAAATTTGAAACATCATATTGTATAATATGCCTCTTTTTCAATTATCTATCTTCTTTTCTTTCTCACCTGCATTTATCGTACATTTCGGTTTGGTTTTAATACGGCATTTCGGGGTCGTCAGGTGCGTTTCACAAAAGTATACATCATTCTATTGGTTTGAATGGATTTTAAACTATCTGTATTTCGAAACAAAATAATTTTAGATAACTTTATTCCGCGACCTGATCACTGGTCAATTGTAAAAACGTGATTATTTTTTTTCATTCATATCTTTTTTTTTTACCAAAAGCAAGAGTAAATCTATATACAAAAGGCATTCTTTTTTTACCATTTGTTTCAGATTAACATTTCAAATAACTGTGAAGTGTCTTCCCCGATATTTCGGCCCCAACTGTACTACCTTCTGTGCAGAAAACGCACATGCGCACTGTGATGTAAATGGAAGCAAAATCTGCCAACATGGTTTGTATGCTCATAGCGTGTGTTCACCGTCGGCATGATCAAAATAAACGTTGTCGAATTAAGTTGCCTCCTTGAGTTTCTCAAATAGGCACTGTTAAGTACCTTTGTCACAAAACATGCGTTTGAAAACTCATTCTTTCGAATTTTTCGTGCCCCTTTTCCGGAATCGTGAGTCAAAATTGTTGTGGCAACAGGTTAGAATACATATCTATGAACAATAACAAAAAATGCTTTATTCATATGTAAAAGTATCATTAAAGATATCAATTAACACGCAAATGTGCTATTCATTTTTGTTTGTCGTTTGGCCAGACCATTCTAAATCAACACCTTCAGATGTTTTAGATGACGTGATACCTTATATGTATTCAGTTACTTTCCCAAGAATTATATACATATAGAAAAGCATAATATTTATTGTTTTAATTGATGTGAAAGGCGTTGTCAACGTTTTGTAACTATTGGAAAGGTTAAAATTCAGTCCTTCCTGATCAAATCAATAAATGTCCTGTACGAACTATCTACTGTTCAGGTTGTTTTTGATGTAATACTTCCCATGTTTAGAACAATTGTGATCGAAGCTTCTGAATTTTCCACCTTTTTGTCTGTCCGTCGTAAATAATAAACATTTTCGAATTCTTCTCGGGCCAGATGGGTGGGACCAAAGGTGTCAAATTAACCCGGATTTCTCAAATATTCTCAACACTCAGATATTGTACAATAAAGTGCTCTTCATTGATGGAGGGGTCGTAAATTGTTTTTAAAAATAGATCAGAGCAGGCTCAGATATTTTCTCAAGGTCCAGAGATGGAAGAATAAAATTTTCTTCAAGGAGGTAACTCAGGATATTAAGGTGCTTTACCAAAATTATGAGCTTGATGGCCACACATTAACCGGTCGAAGTTAATCATAATTAAATAGGAAGACTTGTTTTCTTTTAATTTAAACCCGGTAAAAATACCTAACATGGGATGGCAGTTAATGTTATACAGTTCATATTTTGATGTTAAAGATATCTTACTTTCCTTACAATATTATTTCTATGACATGTTATAAGAGCAACGACGGTGTTTAATGACCGTTAAAACCGTTTTATGTCAATAGCGAGTTTAAAATATGATGCGAACATTCGCTAAGCTTATTAAGATTAATCCATTTAAGGTGACCGTAAAATATATTACAAATAAATAAAGCAAGACACAATTCAGTGTTACCCATTATCAAAGTTTGACGTACGTCCGTATTGGTCATATAATCATACAGAATGATTCAATGAAAACGGTGATGTGAAACAGTAGGATTATTAATTATCGACATGCTATGCAGTGGAAGTAAAGTCGTTTAAGAAAGGAGTAAAAGTTCGAGTGTATGTAATTAGTATACATTTGTACTCTGGACGATCAGGCAATTTTATCTTACAGTAATGTAGTAAACTATAATAAATATTTCAATCATTAATATTTAAAAACTAATACAAAAATCGAAGCAATTGCGAAATATAAAAGAAAATAGGGATGCATGGGTTGTTACTATCCAGAAATGGAAACTGAAATCCTTAAGCAATTACCCTAACTAAGTCTAATTGAAGATAGTATATGTCTATAACGCATGAGTAATAATCTAACATTGAAATAACTTTAAAATTGATTGATATGTCCATTGGGGTCGAGCGCATAGATGATTCAATAAATGATCAATAATCTTTTATATTTGTTATCGTTATCAAATATAACCATGCTGGGTTTATAATTAAAGATATACATTTATCATAATACACTTTTCTTTCAGGGTTCACAGGAGATGACTGTACATCAAATATAGACGACTGTGATCCTAACCCATGTCAACATGGAACCTGTACCGACCTCGTGAATGGCTACCAATGTAAGTGTACACTCGGTTACACTGGACACAACTGTTCATCAAACATAGACGACTGTGATCTTAACCCCTGTCAACATGGAACCTGTACCGACCTCGTAAATGGCTACCAATGTAAGTGTACACTCGGTTACACAGGACACAACTGTTCATCAAACATAGACGACTGTGATCCTAACCCCTGTCAACATGGAACCTGTACCGACCTCATAAATGGCTACCAATGTACATGTACAGCCGGTTACACAGGACACAACTGTTCATCAAACATAGACGACTGTGATCCTAACCCCTGTCAACATGGAACCTGTACCGACCTCGTGAATGGCTACCAATGTAAGTGTACACTCGGTTACACAGGACACAACTGTTCATCAAACATAGACGACTGTGATCCTAACCCCTGTCAACATGGAACCTGTACCGACCTCGTAAATGGCTACCAATGTAAGTGTACAGTCGGTTACACAGGACACAACTGTTCATCAAACATAGACGACTGTAAACCTAACCCCTGTCAACATGGAACCTGTACCGACCTCGTGAATGGCTACCAATGTAAGTGTACACTCGGTTACACTGGACACAACTGTTCATCAAACATAGACGACTGTGATCCTAACCCCTGTCAACATGGAACCTGTACCGACCTCGTAAATGGCTACCAATGTACATGTACAGCCGGTTACACAGGACACAACTGTTCATCAAACATAGACGACTGTGATCCTAACCCCTGTCAACATGGAACCTGTACCGACCTCGTGAATGGCTACCAATGTAAGTGTACACTCGGTTACACTGGACACAACTGTTCATCAAACATAGACGACTGTGATCCTAACCCCTGTCAACATGGAACCTGTACCGACCTCGTGAATGGCTACCAATGTAAGTGTACAGTCGGTTACACAGGACACAACTGTTCATCAAACATAGACGACTGTACACGTAACCCCTGTCAACATGGAACCTGTACCGACCTCGTGAATGACTACCAATGTAAGTGTACAATCGGTTACACAGGACACAACTGTTCATCAAACATAGACGACTGTAAACCTAACCCCTGTCAACATGGAACCTGTACCGACCTCGTGAATGGCTACCAATGTACATGTACAGCTGGTTACACTGGACACAACTGTTCATCAAACATAGACGACTGTGATCTTAACCCCTGTCAACATGGAACCTGTACCGACCTCGTGAATGGCTACCAATGTAAGTGTACACTCGGTTACACTGGACACAACTGTTCATCAAACATAGACGACTGTGATCCTAACCCCTGTCAACATGGAACCTGTACCGACCTCGTGAATGGCTACCAATGTAAGTGTACACTCGGTTACACTGGACACAACTGTTCATCAAACATAGACGACTGTGATCCTAACCCCTGTCAACATGGAACCTGTACCGACCTCGTGAATGGCTACCAATGTAAGTGTACACTCGGTTACACAGGACACAACTGTTCATCAAACATAGACGACTGTGATCCTAACCCCTGTCAACATGGAACCTGTACCGACCTCGTGAATGGCTACCAATGTAAGTGTACACTCGGTTACACAGGACACAACTGTTCATCAAACATAGACGACTGTGATCCTAACCCCTGTCAACATGGAACCTGTACCGACCTCGTGAATGGCTACCAATGTAAGTGTACACTCGGTTACACAGGACACAACTGTTCATCAAACATAGACGACTGTGATCCTAACCCCTGTCAACATGGAACCTGTACCGACCTCGTGAATGGCTACCAATGTAAGTGTACAGTCGGTTACACAGGACACAACTGTTCATCAAACATAGACGACTGTGATCCTAACCCCTGTCAACATGGAACCTGTACCGACCTCGTAAATGGCTACCAATGTAAGTGTACAGCTCGGTTACACACTGGACACAACTGTTCATCAAACATAGACGACTGTGATCCTAACCCCTGTCAACATGGAACCTGTACCGACCTCGTGAATGGCTACCAATGTACATGTACAGCTGGTTACACTGGACACAACTGTTCATCAAACATAGACGACTGTGATCCTAACCCCTGTCAACATGGAACCTGTACCGACCTCGTGAATGGCTACCAATGTAAGTGTACACTCGGTTACACTGGACACAACTGTTCATCAAACATAGACGACTGTGATCCTAACCCCTGTCAACATGGAACCTGTACCGACCTCGTGAATGGCTACCAATGTAAGTACACTCGGTTACACAGGACACAACTGTTCATCAAACATAGACGACTGTGATCCTAACCCCTGTCAACATGGAACCTGTACCGACCTCGTGAATGGCTACCAATGTAAGTGTACAGTCGGTTACACAGGACACAACTGTTCATCAAACATAGACGACTGTGATCCTAACCCCTGTCAACATGGAACCTGTACCGACCTCGTGAATGGCTACCAATGTAAGTGTACACCTCGTGAATGGCTACCAATGTAAGTGTACGGTTACACAGGACACAACTGTTCATCAAACATAGACGACTGTGATCCTAACCCCTGTCAACATGGAACCTGTACCGACCTCGTGAATGGCTACCAATGTACTTGTACAGCTGGTTACACTGGACACAACTGTTCATCAAACATAGACGACTGTGATCCTAACCCCTGTCAACATGGAACCTGTACCGACCTCGTGAATGGCTACCAATGTAAGTGTACACTCGGTTACACTGGACACAACTGTTCATCAAACATAGACGACTGTAAACCTAACCCCTGTCAACATGGAACCTGTACCGACCTCGTGAATGGCTACCAATGTAAGTGTACACTCGGTTACACAGGACACAACTGTTCATCAAACATAGACGACTGTGATCCTAACCCCTGTCAACATGGAACCTGTACCGACCTCGTAAATGGCTACCAATGTACATGTACAGCCGGTTACACTGGACACAACTGTTCATCAAACATAGACGACTGTGATCCTAACCCCTGTCAACATGGAACCTGTACCGACCTCGTGAATGGCTACCAATGTAAGTGTACAGTCGGTTACACAGGACACAACTGTTCATCAAACATAGACGACTGTATCCTAACCCCTGGACACAACTGTTGGAACCTGTTCATCAAACATAGACCTCGTCAAATGGCTACCAATGTACCAATGTACAGTACAGTCGGTTACACTGGACACAACTGTTCATCAAACATAGACGACTGTGATCCTAACCCCTGTCAACATGGAACCTGTACCGACCTCGTGAATGGCTACCAATGTAAGTGTACACTCGGTTACACTGGACACAACTGTTCATCAAACATAGACGACTGTGATCCTAACCCCTGTCAACATGGAACCTGTACCGACCTCGTGAATGGCTACCAATGTAAGTGTACACTCGGTTACACAGGACACAACTGTTCATCAAACATAGACGACTGTGATCCTAACCCCTGTCAACATGGAAGCTGTACCGACCTCGTGAATGGCTACCAATGTAAGTGTACACTCGGTTACACTGGACACAACTGTTCATCAAACATAGACGACTGTGATCCTAACCCCTGTCAACATGGAACCTGTACCGACCTCGTGAATGGCTACCAATGTACATGTACAGCTGGTTACACTGGACACAACTGTTCATCAAACATAGACGACTGTGATCCTAACCCCTGTCAACATGGAACCTGTACCGACCTCGTGAATGGCTACCAATGTAAGTGTACACTCGGTTACACTGGACACAACTGTTCATCAAACATAGACGACTGTGATCCTAACCCCTGTCAACATGGAACCTGTACCGACCTCGTGTAAGTGTACAGCTCGGTTAATGGCTACCAATGTAAGTGTACACTCGGTTACACTGGACACAACTGTTCATCAAACATAGACGACTGTGATCCTAACCCCTGTCAACATGGAACCTGTACCGACCTCGTGAATGGCTACCAATGTACATGTACAGCCGGTTACACTGGACACAACTGTTCATCAAACATAGACGACTGTGATCCTAACCCCTGTCAACATGGAACCTGTACCGACCTCGTGAATGGCTACCAATGTACATGTACAGCCGGTTACACTGGACACAACTGTTCATCAAACATAGAATGGCTACCAATGGAACCTGTACCGACCTCGTGAATGGCTACCAATGTAAGTGTACAGTCGGTTACACAGGACACAACTGTTCATCAAACATAGACGACTGTGATCCTAACCCCTGTCAACATGGAACCTGTACCGACCTCGTGAATGGCTACCAATGTAAGTGTACAGTCGGTTACACTGGACACAACTGTTCATCAAACATAGACGACTGTGATCCTAACCCCTGTCAACATGGAACCTGTACCGACCTCGTGAATGGCTACCAATGTACATGTACAGCCGGTTTCACTGGACACAACTGTTCATCAAACATAGACGACTGTAATCCTAACCCCTGTCAACATGGAACCTGTACCGACCTCGTGAATGGCTACCAATGTACATGTACAGCCGGTTACACAGGACACAACTGTTCATCAAACATAGACGACTGTGATCCTAACCCCTGTCAACATGGAACCTGTACCGACCTCGTGAATGGCTACCAATGTAAGTGTACAGTCGGTTACACAGGACACAACTGTTCATCAAACATAGACGACTGTGATCCTAACCCCTGTCAACATGGAACCTGTACCGACCTCGTGAATGGCTACCAATGTAAGTGTACAGTCGGTTACACAGGACACAACTGTTCATCAAACATAGACGACTGTGATCCTAACCCCTGTCAACATGGAACCTGTACCGACCTCGTGAATGGCTACCAATGTACATGTACAGCCGGTTACACAGGACACAACTGTTCATCAAACATAGACGACTGTAAACCTAACCCCTGTCAACATGGAACCTGTACCGACCTCGTGAATGGCTACCAATGTAAGTGTACAGTCGGTTACACAGGACACAACTGTTCATCAAACATAGACGACTGTGATCCTAACCCCTGTCAACATGGAACCTGTACCGACCTCGTGAATGGCTACCAATGTAAGTGTACACTCGGTTACACAGGACACAACTGTTCATCAAACATAGACGACTGTGAACCCCTCTGTAACCCCTGTCAACATGGAACCTGTACCGACCTCGTGAATGGCTACCAATGTAAGTGTACAGTCGGTTACACAGGACACAACTGTTCATCAAACATAGACGACTGTGATCCTAACCCCTGTCAACATGGAACCTGTACCGACCTCGTGAATGACTACCAATGTAAGTGTACAGTCGGTTACACAGGACACAACTGTTCATCAAACATAGACGACTGTGATCCTAACCCCTGTCAACATGGAACCTGTACCGACCTCGTGAATGGCTACCAATGTACATGTACAGCAGGTTACACTGGACACAACTGTTCATCAAACATAGACGAATCCTGTGACATGGAACCTAACCCACTGTCAACATGGAACCTGTACCGACCTCGTGAATGGCTACCAATGTAAGTGTACACTCGGTTACACAGGACACAACTGTTCATCAAACATAGACGACTGTGATCCTAACCCCTGTCAACATGGAACCTGTACCGACCTCGTGAATGGCTACCAATGTAAGTGTACACTCGGTTACACAGGACACAACTGTTCATCAAACATAGACGACTGTAAACCTAACCCCTGTCAACATGGAAACTGTACGGATCAAGTAAGTGGATTTAGTTGTGATTGTAATGCAGGTTACAAAGGAAAACTGTGCGATACCGGTATCAACGATATTAATCATGATCCCTGTCATGATGGAAAGTGTGGAACAGCCACTCTACTGCCTATGTCACCTGAAACCACTGATGTAATCTCTACGTTAGCTGACAAAATACCTTCATCTTCAGAAGCACTATCTCCATCGGCGGTATTGATGTCAACGACATCTGAAATAAAGTCAGTATCGTCAGAAATAGTTTCTACGCCGTATGCAGAAATTTCTCCATTCACACCAATATTTGTGCCTTCTACAACACCATTTTCGCCTTCCGAGTCAATGCTGACATCATCTGAACCTATACCCATATCGGTTGAACCAGTTTCTACAGAAGCAATGAGTACATCTACTCCAACTCCTCCAAGCAAAACAGGTTAGTTATTCTTTTTTCCGGTTAATTCATAAATAGAATCTGTCATGTGTGAAAATTACGAAATCTATCGAAATATTAGGGTAGTGCATCTCCCCAACTAGATTTTCGCTTTTCTTTCGATCATTTTGAATTTTCCTCAATTGTCTCCTTGGCTTCCAAAATCTGGGCCCTTAGCATCACTGTTTTGGAAATTTCTGTGTATACGGTAGAAACAAGAAAAATTGTCATGGACCAGTCGACTTCATCTTTGCCTTCTTGCATTCTGTTTTATCGTCAACTGCCTCTGAAGCACAGGTCGTTCTTTATTCTAATGCATCCACATGGTCACAAAACTGAACCTCTGTATGGCTGGTGTTAAGCGTAACCGATCGTGCTGAAGAGGAGTTTACTGTAGCAGCCAGTATTTAGTTACATTCTCGCCTTTCAGGAAAGAACAATGCATCGAGTTTTTAGAGGTTCTAGAGATGCTTGTGAAAGTAACGTTAGGCATTGTTGCCGAGTCCTTAATGTTTAACAGAGGATATTTGCTTCCCGCCAGGAATCGAACCCAGGACCTCTGCCGTTCTAGGCATACACGTACGATATATTGCTGCTATTATTTTAACGATGTTATGGAAAGTTATTACAAAATCCTGATTTATACATGTTACCTTAACGAAGGTCCTGCCTTCAGTATAATGTTGAACAAATCATGGGATACATTCACAAATAGTTAGAAGTGTTCGTTTGACGTAAATGTTTCTGAATCTATTCTTTAAAATAAGTTTGTCTAAATGGTGTAATGTTCCAGAAGTGACGGTATCCAATACCATAGTCAGTGTCCAACTGCTAGGTGACATATCGGGCCAACTGATCACAATGAAGGATCACGTTCTACAACTCCTGGAATCGTCAAATGCTTCCTCGTTGGACGTTTCAACACAAATAATCCAAGTTGTTGGCGGGTATGCTCAATCTTTACCTACTGGACGTGCTATTATACATGAAGTTAACATAAGTGTTGTATACTGATTTCTACTTTTGTCTGTTTTGAAAAAATAACACGAGAAAGGTGTTGACGCCTCGAATTTAAACGCGATGCAACCTATTATACAAGTTATTTCAGAAAAAATCTTTTCATTGAAAGATTAATAAATTTTCTATTTAGAGTTGGAAGTTGCTTACATTCAACACACAAAATTGACTTACATGTAACACTTAACATTTACAACCTGCATGACGCTACAGTGTATACTTACCTCTCTTTCAATACTCTTATCTTGTCACAGTACTAATATATATTTAGGCTTGTGATCCTTGTATGTATTTCCGTGATAGATGTCGAGAGTTGACGGGAAACTCAACAAACTTTTGACAAATTGTATTGATATGGGCAATGGAAAAGTTTTATGGTCGCCATAATGACTTCATTGTGATTTCCTTGTACAGTATGAAGGTAGAAGTGTGATATGTTACGATGTCGGTGTTAGCAACCTTGCTCTTATTTTGAGAACGTTACATTGTTGTTGATAAAGCAGAAAAAATGTTTACCATTTTTGAACTCTTGGTCTTGTACTGCTTTTTTATTTAAATGGTTTCAATCTAAATCTTTCCGTTTTTAAACATGAGTTTAATACGATGTGGTTGTTGCTGATAACCATGTTAACAATTTTTAGGGGTGTATGTCTTTGTTGTCCCCGACACTCAAATTTTCAAATTCAATAAATTACATTTATTGGCACGCAACATCAAACATTTGCTAACAACATTAGGCTATTGACTTGCATGCAGAATAATTTAAATCCTTACCAGCTACATCGCTGACAATTCAAGATGTTTATTTGTTAAAGCAAATATGTTTTAGTTTATTTAGGCTTTAGCCTGCTGTTTAATCCTATTGATTGTTTGTATCATTATCATTATTTTGAAAGAATATATTAATTCACAACACACGAATGAGTTATTGATGCTATCCCAGTCATGTTATGTATTGTTGAACTGCTTTAACATAATACATATCTGTTTCCATTTTAGGAAAAAACACCACTACTTTTTCTTAGCCTTTCTTGTTTTTATAGATTAAGTACAAATTAATTATGGTGCATATTTGTTACTATGCATCAGCACAATAAGATTATGTAGCAGAGGCGACATAAAGCTTTGTCCCTTACCGAGGTCACATTCAACGATAATGAATATGCAATTTTGAATACATGCAATGTTACGAATTGAATACAAGTGCAAAAGATCAAGAAAAATCGTCGTTTCATCGAGAAAAATCACGAAACCGAACAGTGTATCGTATGATAATTGTGTGTAAATGACAAAAATAATTCAAGACCCCGAGCAACTTAAAACGAATAAATATTGTAAAAGCATTTGAGTCATTTCAGTGTTTCCATATTTCCAGTGAGACGGTAACAAACTTGACGATTGGCATCAGCTCCACGAATTCAAGACTACATGTCTCTAAAACAGCTTTAGCAGCAGCCCTTCAAAAGACAGTGTCTATTCTACAACTTCGACAGTACGTCAAAAACGGGAACCCACATTCACAAACTACCAGTAACATAGTAAGTACGGCAAAAATATAATCCAATAATGGAGTGTACGAGAGGTCAGTACGCTTATGCTCAACCGAACGCGCTGAAAAGATCTCTATCTTAACTTATATATCTAGACGATGGTTTTTGTATATTTAGTATTTCGAATTCATAGTTAATTGTTTTAAAGTTGAAATATAGTTTTAGTATTTAAAGTACTGCGTATAAAGAAATTAACAGCTTTACCTAAATCTGTGTTCTCCGGTAACTTGAGCATGTTTGTCAACGTCTAACATCTTCTTGGGGTTAACTTGTTATGGGAGGAAATTGCTTTCAAAAGAACTGAAGTCTCTCTATATTGTGCAGATGTGATAATGTAATTATGTTATAGAGAGATTGTTTGTCGTGTAACTGTGTAATGTTTATAATGTTGGAGTTATCTCCCTTGTATTCCTTAACAACGTTTTCATACGAATTTCATGTATAATGCAACAGTACGTTTAACCACACACGGTGAGATTTTACATCGAAGTTGGACTGATATTCAGTCAATTTAACTACGAAAATGTAACTGTAAATATTATTTTTCAAGTGAATATATACTTACAGAACTGGGCTGCTGACCATGCTCTTGTAATTGGAATAGTTGCGGGAGTTGTGGTGGTCCTCGCCATCACGACTGCAGTCGTGTTGATAAGGAAAAGGTGTGTTATTTTAATATATAATCAGCCTGCTGTCCAGTTATTTCGTCGATGTAATGTTGTGCGTATATGTCTATAGTGAATATATCATAGAGCGCTTTTATTGGCTGCCCCATTCAGAAGGCATAACAATGAAAACAACGATACGTCATGGATTTAAATAGCGCAGTAAAATTGCTGTCTCTGTTCGATTTTACCTGTACGAGAATTTAAGAAACTCGTCTCTAGAGATCATTTGTAAACAGGAAAAACGTTACAAACTTTCAATACGTTGTTTATATATAGAGAGAGACACAAAGAAAATACACAACTTTTCCAGTTGAATATCGACATCATTTGTTTGAAAAGAAAAAAAATGTCGATGCGTTTTCGATGTGTTGACAGGTAAGATTGTACAGAAGACACACAAGTGAATAAGTCATTTAACTGGCAAAATCCACTTGTAACATGGATTCGTTGAAAGGTTCATACAATGGATAAGTAGATATTAAGACAATAAATTATGTTGCTGCGTCCGTCCCAGTCCCAGTGAAAAGATTTGAGCGAAGTAAACTGTAAATCTGCCGACTTACCGTTAATATACTACTGTGTCAGTGAAGAACTTAGTTTGTGGTTACATGCCACATAAACATCTGTTCTGTATACAATTTTTCATTTGCCAATACCCAATTTTCGAGAACTATTACAGCTCATGATTTCCAGGTATTATACGTAATCGAATTCATGGTAGTGATTTTGATCAAAAATCGTAACACAAGAAAATACCACCTTATAGCGCATTGCAGAATAAGATACAGTATACTTACAAAACAATGAATATTCTACATCAAAATATACCCCATGCTAAACTGAAAGAACGTAATAATTCTCTTGTTGGGAGAACGTTCTTTTCCAAGAAAGGTGAACGGAGGTACAAATATATGGCTGTGAACTATACTGTAACGTATTTGGTGAAAAATACGTCCAAATCAAAGATGAAATATATGGAGGACAAAATCATAAAAAAATTATCTGGTTGACAACATCTTCGTCGATTTTGGTGGTAAGATCTTCCAACAGACATATGTGACCCTCTATTTGGTGACTTTTTTGTTTTTGTCGTGCGAGGCTGAATTTATCGAAGAGGTTATCAAAACAATTCACAAGGACCTTGCTAAAGTGTTTAACTTCATGTTTGAATATTTTGATGACGTCATGCCTCTAAATAACAAGAAATTTCCACATCCATTGTATATCAACTGGTAGTTTCTTGTAGTTTTTACACGCCAAACAGCTGTCTCGTCTTTCTCGGTCTCGTTAGTGAATTTAGGGGTCTAAAGTTTAGAAAGCTAGAAGACGAGTTAAATAAATTACAATCGATCGACACATATGTTGAGGTAAAATGAGGACGAGCACTGACACCATAGTACAGTTACGCCATTTTGTTGTTAATTACTGAAATTATGTTGTGATTTTTTTATGTCTTCTAGGCACACAACGAAACAAGGTAAAGCTGCCTACATAGATGAGTGTACATCCAATGGAATTACTCTGGCACCGGTATATGACGCCGAAAAAATAACGTATGATAACCGAGCGTATGATGATCTCAGCTCCTACTGAGCAGTTATAAACAACACCACAGCCAACGACATTCCGAAAACTAGATCTGAACAGAACAACAGTAGATACTGCTTAAATATATTACCAGTGCTGCTCTGCCAGGAAAGGTCTTAAATATGATAGGTTTGTTAGTGAAATGTTACAATGATTCCAATTATATTTGATCTCTTTTAATATTCTTGAAATATCATTGCATAGATGTTTCTTAACGGCATGTGTATGTCCAAACTGGTTCTATATCAAGAAACGTATGTAAATATGCTCTTTTATACAAATTGGACAAAACAGCTGCCAAAAATGTATGATAAATATCATATCGACTTTATATATGTATTAAACGTGCATAATAACCTACCAGAGGGATGTGTTTGTGAGAATGCATGCTTGAATACGTGTACATGATAGTAAGAAGACTATGAACGTGCGAATCTATTTTAGAGGATGTAACCGTTGCAAGGTTTCCATCAATAAAATAGTATTTATATTTTGTGTAAACTTTATCTTTTATATATTAAAAGTTTTTAAAAGCATCAGAGAACTCCTAAATTATAAACAGCTAACTGTATATCAAATATGATTTTTATCCTAAAACTACAACCTCATTGTGAAAGCCTGTGCAAAAGACACACAAGTGAATAGTTCAGTTAATTACATTATAATCATATTATTAAATAATTAATCAAACTGCAAAATGCATGTGTGTCGTCTGTCTAATGTTCGTTAGTGATACTAAGACCTAATGTGAAGTCAAGAGGGGAGTGGGGGGTGGGGGAGGGGGTACTTTTAAAATCTTTTACGTGATATGAAAATGAAATCAAGATATTTTTCTTATATTTTCTTATATAAAAAGAATACCACGTTGATCATTCAGTATTACTTTCTTATGAAAATTACAATATTAATCAAATTATGGGAGCAGTACTCCCCTTTTGGTTTTTACTAAATAGCGTCCTAGGTTTCTAGATAAAGGCCATTAGCTTCACTGCCTAGCCATAGAAAGACGAAACTGTTGTATTATGCAGTATAATGTGTAATAAAGGGCGTATTTACTTCTGTGACATTTGTACAATCTTGCAAATGTCTGAAGTGAGAAATTAGAATTATCAAGTAATACGTAGATGTTTGTTAGGACTTAACGCAGGAGTTGTCATATAATCATACGTAAAGGGAAATAACTCTGTTGACAAATATAGGTGCAAAACCAGATATCCTTTTTACATGGTTGAAATGTGTAATGTGTTTGATTTGGAACAATTATCGTTCTTGAACATCCTATCATGGAGATTCATATCTACTTGATGAAGATTCATATCTGCTTGATGAAGATTTATATCTACTTCATGGAGATTTATATCTATTTGATGGAGTTGTATATCTACTTGATGAAGATTTATATCTACTTGATGGAGTTGTATATCTACTTGATGGAGATTTATATCTACTTGATGGAGATTTATATCTACTTGATGGAGATTTATATCTACTTGATGGAGTTGTATATCTACTTGATGGAGATTTATATCTACTTGATGGAGTTGTATATCTACTTGATGGAGATTTATATCTGAGTGATGAAGATTTATATCTACTTGATGGAGTTGTATATCTACTTGATGGAGATTTATATCTACTTGATGGAGATTTATATCTGAGTGATGAAGATTTATATCTACTTGATGGAGATTTATATCTACTTGATGGAGATTTATATCTGAGTGATGGAGATTTATATCTACTTGATGGAGTTGTATATCTACTATGTAGATTTATATCTGAGTGATGAAGATATATCTACTTGATGGAGTTGTATATCTACTTGATGGAGATTTATATCTACTTGATGGAGATTTATATCTGAGTATATTTATATCTACTTGATGGAGATTTATATCTACTTGATGGAGATTTATATCTGAGTGATGGAGATTTATATCTACTTGATGGAGTTGTATATCTACTTGATGGAGTTGTATATCTACTTGATGGAGTTGTATATCTACTTGATGGAGATTTATATCTACTTGATGGAGATTTATATCTACTTGATGGAGATTTATATCTGAGTGATGAAGATTTATATCTACTTGATGGAGTTGTATATCTACTTGATGGAGTTGTATATCTACTTGATGGAGATTTATATCTACTTGATGGAGTTGTATATCTACTTGATGGAGATTTATATCTACTTGATGGAGTTGTATATCTACTTGATGGAGATTTATATCTACTTGATGGAGTTGTATATCTACTTGATGGAGTTGTATATCTACTTGATGGAGATTTATATCTACTTGATGGAGATTTATATCTGAGTGATGAAGATTTATATCTACTTGATGGAGTTGTATATCTACTTGATGTAGATTTATATCTGAGTGATGAAGATTTATATCTACTTGATGGAGTTGTATATCTACTTGATGGAGATTTATATCTATTGATGGAGTTATATCTACTTGATGGAAATTTATATCTACTATCTACTTGATGGAGATTTATATCTACTTGATGAATATCTACTTGATGGAGATTATATCTACTTGATGGAGTTGTATATCTACTTGATGGAGATTTATATCTGAGTGATGAAGATTTATATCTACTTGATGGAGTTGTATATCTATATCTTTATATCTTGATGGAGTTGTATATCTACTTGATGGAGATTTATATCTACTTGATGGAGTGTATATCTAATGATTTATATCTACTTGATGGAGTTGTATATCTACTTGATGGAGATTTATATCTACTTGATGGAAATTTATATCTACTTGATGGAGTTGTATATCTACTTGATGGAGATTAATATGTTGTAAATCGGAAGAATAAGAGTCGTTTTTATACAAAATATATGATATACAGTATAGAAACAAAATTTTACGACCCCCCGACTCCAAACCGAGATTGAACAACATTAACAGATTTCAATCATTTAATATTCACTAACCCCGATACTATATTCAATATCAGGATTGAATAGATATATATATTTGAGAAACTGATTTAATTGACTGAATTCTAATTTACACCATGAACTACATCGTCATAAACGGATAGCGAAAGTTTTCACATTTAACGTTTGTTTTTAACCTTCCCTGATTTATTAAACTCACGTCAACACCATCATCGATGTTTTACTTTGAAAACTTCATTGTACTTTTAATAATAAAGTTACCCTCTCAGCTTCTAGGTGTAAGAATAATCTTTAACTTTTCAAATGAACATTTCTACTTAAAAAAGTAAGCATCATAAGTAACTTTACGGTAACCAACGAAGGACCCTCGATTTCTTTCTGAATAAAATGCTACTTTATTTTCTAGAAAGCATTTAAATGTAACACTGCGGAGTACAAAAATGCCTACTAACAATGGTTAAATCAAGGGGAAAATAAGTACATGGTGGTTCAAATACCGTCAAGTTCTCAAAAGGAGATCCGGAAATTAACAACGAAATACATCGTAAATAATGGAACAAATATCATTGAGGTTGTGTAAACATCTATTAAAATGGCTATTTTACCTTAGATTTCAACATTGGGAAATGGAGAATTCGGTTTATGGATAGTAAAATATATCCATAATAAAGCGATACACGCGCCTATAACGTCAAATTTGTTGTTTTTGTACATATTGTCGGCTTCGGAACGTTGTTTATCTTGACTATTGTTTATAAAGATGTTCACGCTCGATTTATTACGAAGAAAGCCGAGTGGGTTACATGGCTTGTCATGTGACGAAGTCATTTACTTCCGCCGCAAAGAAAAATGGATTACGAGGTAAAGGAATTTATAGTGTTATAATATATAATTTTTAACAATCAATCTTAGTAATTCGTTTTGTTTTTGGCTTTGTCGTGCGAGAATTATCTATGTCAATTATGGCGCTAAACTAGTGGGGCCCCAAAGAGAGAGAGAGAGAGAGAGAGAGAGAAGGGGGGGGGGGGGTGTCACAATCGGAAAAGGAGAGAAGGGGGGGGGGGGTGTCACAATCGGAAAAGAAAAAAACTCATTGTGCAAAAATACACATGAATTTTTCTGTACAGATTAATAGATATTGCACTGATTATTATGAAGGCTATGTTAATCACCACGGTCGTTATTCTCACAGTAACACCAGTACCGTCATATTTTTACACTTAGAACGAATACCCGCAATTGGGCCCCACCTTGCAGTCAACAACAAATACACGTTGTCGCTTGTAAATTCAAGCGAATAACACAACTATTTTCATTCAACATTTATCAGATAACACTTTTAGTAGTGTTGTTCCTAACATATTCACGCGTCTAGGCTTATACGCATGCGCAGCATCAGGGTTAGGAGCGGAAATGTATGAATTAGATCAAGACCGCATTGTTGACATTCTTTATTTTTTAGATATCAACAAAAAAATGGTTGCAGTGACTTTTACTTTTAGTAATTAACATAAAGTCTTAGTTTAGTAACATATTATTTGAAACTAGAACGTTCTATATCGTTTTCTAGTAGTGTTTTTTTTAACATTATAGTTGCTTTAGGCTCTCTATTCATGACGATGTAAAATGTAAAATGGAAAGTCTTTTTTTTTTTGTCGGAAACTTTTTGATAAATTTAGGTTCGTATGGAAACTAAAGTAAAACAGAGAAGACAAGGGTACAGTTGGGTTGATTGTTTCTTCAGATTGATTGTGTCGAGTGTAATGTATATATAGGGAGAAGTCACATTAAAACGCGGAAACGATTAAAAATACAGATAACTAGCGGAGCTGGCAATTAAATGTGATTTATAGAGATCTTCTGCGTTTATTTACGTAATCCAATGGATGTGAGGCACCAATCAATATAATGAAGGACTCGTACTTGGACGAATGATCTGATGATCTTTCGTGTTTTAATACATTGATAAATGAGTGAGTAGATTTGATTATCAAGCTAGCCTACGAAAACGTCACAAAAAGAATAAGTAATATTGTTGTCAAAGATAATATCACTCAATATTTTGTTAACCGACACAAACACATTTTAATCGGGTATCGAGTAAACGGATACAATTTTGGTTTAAAAGGTTTTTTTTTTAATTTCAAATACATGGTCTGTCTTGTTGACATTCAGTGTACTATCTATGTGGTCTTAAAGAATATGTCATCTTCCTTTAGTTAGTAGAAAATAAACTTTGTCTTTTTTACAACAATTGTGGAACAAATTATTTCAACTTATATTAATCACTCTTGTTAGTCAGGATGTAAGCCCGCGATGGGTCTTATTGTGGGAGGAAACCAGAGTACCCGGTGAAAACCCACGTGGCCGGGCAGGTGACCCTTACCTTTTCACGTCAGTTCCGGAAATCGAACCCCGGACGGCTAAGTGAAAAATGAGTGCTTTACCACTGCGCCACCCAGGAATTATACTTATCATTCAAAAATCTTTCCTTGAAATTTAACATTTGATTCAAATGAAATCGCCGACATGAATAATGGAAGATTATTAATGGTGAAAAAATGGTGTACCCGGATTTTCCTTCATCATTATTTATCCTATTGTAAACAACAGTTTCCGATTATACTGCTAAGACGTTAAAATAATGATGAAAACAAGTCTCTATTACATGTCAACTTGATACGTCTTTCAAAGTACAAGATATCATGTCGTCTCGAAATAAGGGTCTTATTAGGCAATTTCTTCTCACTTAATTTTCCTTTTTCATTTGATGGTTATGAGCGAACAAACACTTTAATATACATAGATTTACTGAAATATAATGGCGAAGATTGTAGTGATGACATGTGAGGTAACAGAGGCTTTTTATTTCTATATACTGTCCTCTTGCTTGATTGATCACGTCACTAATCGTCCTATCAGCGTGCTCTTTATCTCGAAGTTCGTACACAGTCCATGTAATCGGGTACGAAAGATAGGATACTACAATAACAACAGAAAGACGGAGACATGTAAATACAGAAGAGATGGGTAGATCTCTCCAACATCCCTCCCTCTGGACACAATTACTCATAATACAACTATTATTACTATCTGTTGAGGTAAGGTAGCAAGCTGATTTACATTTTAACGTAGTACATCCTGTGTTAATGATATACCATTTCTTCTTCACAATATAATTTGTTTTGTTGTAGGCTTTATGTTACATCAGACTCGAAGCATAAGAAGTGTTGTACAATTCTTGATGGACAAAAAGTATTGCAGTGTCCTTTACACAGCATATACCGTCATATTACACGTTTACATGTGTATGTTTAATCTCATATCTACATCCTATATACGTATACATTTTGATATGGCACAGTCAAGGTATGGTTATATATATAGCATTATGCCTCGACTGGGGTACTGTGTTTAAATTGGAATGAAGTATGGCTATTGTAAGATAACAAAGAATGGAATCGTTACAAGAACGAGTTGTTCGGCCGCCCTCATCTCGCCGAGTATATATAGAAATGTACAAAGAAATTTTTTGTCATTTCCCAAATTGTTATTGAATAAACAGTGATGAGATTTGTATTATGAACTGACTACATATTTTATAATTCTATAACCGACTTCTTCTTTAAGGAATTATTGCACTGCTTTTCATGCCCGTGAAAAAATACGTCTTTCTACTTAATTTCCTATGTATAGGGGTTTACAGAGTATTTTAGTAAATAGAAATGAATGTTTAATGTAAGATATCAAACTTCAGATCTACACAAAATATAAGTTACTTGCTGAATATGGACAATCCTGTAGGAATTATATTCATGTACAACAATTCATCTACTTTCACAGATGCAAAACTGCAATGATTTTTTATATATTTTTTACAGGTTCGATGCAGGACGGATATAGGAAAAGTATTTCTTTCATTTTTATCGCCCTTTGTTCGTATTTGTATAGTTATTAACTACACTGGCCCTATTATGTACTGACAGAGTAATTTTGATTGTTATTTTACCACCGATTGCAACAAGATAAGCTCTTTTTTACATAACATAAGGAGTTTGCACTGCCTTGTTTACATAGGTCTAAAGTTCCATATTTGTCGACCCAAATTAGAATTACTAGTTTTTGGTATACAGCTTGTAGAATGCATTATTAATACTAGAGAATTTATTAACAAATGTTTCCAGAAATTCTTATCTGACCGATGATAACGTTATTCATTAATGTAGTATCTTTTTTATAATCCATGATATACCACTGGGAAAAACAGAATATTCAGAGTTGGTCGCACTTTGTTTAGACTAAGTCCTCCAGGGCGCTGGTTATCGTTGACCTGAAGCAGTACGAAGACAAAGGCAATACGAAATGTGATGTGGGCGTAGTGTTCATGAACCCAAAGTGTGATGTCTATATGCAACTCTGCACAACTGCTAAGTAAGTGTTCATCTGGATTAAGGTGAATTCAGAAAATTCTAAATCAGTCACTTCCTTTTGTAGATATGTTGATAGAAACCACGTTTAGAGTTTTCATTTTGTTGTAAGCAGAGATTCTTTATATTTAGTTCCGTACGTACGTAACACCGAAGTTTGTCAGCGCTCTAGAGACTTCATTCTTTGAAAGGGTTTCATCAAACAAATATTTATAAAGTAAACATATCTTGGTCAAGTCTGCGGGTCTTGGAACAGAATCCAAGAATGGAAATGAGAGTGAAAGACATTGATCTCTTTTTTGGTGTTTTAGTATATGTACGACGAAGGACAGCAGCAGCAGAGTGGACAATACTAACGGTTTTCTCTTTAAGGATCAACCTAAGACACAACAATATAATCCTTCGTACTGGTACATGGATAGATGGAACGGGGTAAGAACAAAAATACTGTCTTGGGATGCGTTCGTTTTTTATAACATGTTCTGTTATCAATTTATAGTTGTACGAGTGTTACAAGGAAAAACACGTTTCTATAACTTTGACGACCTAATGTTACTTAATCGTTGGTCATCTCTTGACGTCATGTTACATTATTTCAATCGTAAACATTACTACACATATATACGACGTAAATCTAGATCTTGTGATTAATAAGCATATCGTGGAGTTATTATTTACGATTTCAACTCCCCTAATGTGTGTTTTGCATTTCTGGATGGCAGAAGCAATATGTTACCAAACTATGGTGTTTACATATCACAGTTGATATCATATTTAAAGTTCCGTTTCAAATATCACGATTTTCGCGCAAGATGTCGGCAACTGACAAACTCGCTACACAGTCAGTGATGCTGAGGACAGAAAGCGCGGAAACATGTAGGCATAAGTCCACAAACGTATACAGCTAAGATGATCTTTTATGATATTCATTTGTCAATAAATATAAATATGACATCCATTGGAACCGATTTTTCGTTCTCGTTGTTACAGACGTTTTTGTTGTCAGTTGACTTTTTGGATTATGATTCTGTGGGTAATGACGACAAATTTGGAAACGTACACTACAACTTCCAGGGTACTGTAGGAACAAGTAAAACTACAACCGAGGAAGTTAAAGGAAACAGCAAACTCAGGTAATAGGTAAAATAAAAGGACAAATAATAAAGGAACAGTGTTTATGAAACAGAAAACAGAGATTGATATCGATAAACTGTGATGTAAAACATATCTACGCTACAAATTGAAACTCATGGTCTTATTCTCCCTGTACATTTTCTGTCTGTGTGATCTTTTCTTATGTTCATATTTGCCCTCGTTTCATTAAATTTAAGTTTGGCAATTTTTTGTAGTTTTTGTTGCACTTGTATTCTACCGTATACGGTAGGGTTAGGTCATGTTCAAATTACATAAGTTTTCACTTGTTTGAATGTAGACTTTTATCAACCGATTGCATTATAGTAAGTGTTACTGAAGTGGCGTGCTATAGACGATAATATTTCTGAATTTCAATGATAATGTTGATATTTGCATTGCATTATCAATACGTTTGTTCCAGGTTAACTTTTGAAATAAGCGTTAAGTGCTTACCTCAATATTATGGCCCTGCATGCACTAAGTTTTGTGAGGAGGACGCTCGCACCCACTGTACTGTTAATGGAACGAAAGTCTGCATCTTACCAGGTATAGCAACTCAACACCTCTGTTCTCCTGACCAATTATATTCATTTACCAAAAAAACAAAAACAAAAAATAAAATAAAATAAAATAAAAAGAAGGGGAAAAAAAAAAAAAAAAAAAACCGAATATAATATTAACTGCTTCCTCACATACATTATATGTATGATATATCGAATAAATATTACTCGTAAAACAAAACTTTGATCACCCAAGGCAATCAATGAAAACCTAATTCTAATACGTATTATTTTTGTTTAAATACATTTAGGGTTCAAAGGAGAGGACTGTGATATAAAAATTGACAACTGTAACCCAAACCCCTGTAACCATGGCAACTGTACTGACTTTATCAATGGCTACCGATGTACGTGTACAAAAGGCTACAAAGGACACAACTGTTCATCAAACATAGACGACTGTGATCCTAACCCATGTCAACATGGAACCTGTACCGACCTCATAAATGGCTACCAATGTACATGTACAGCTGGTTACACTGGACACAACTGTTCATCAAACATAAACGACTGTGATCCTAACCCCTGTCAACATGGAACCTGTACCGACCTCATAAATGGCTACCAATGTAAGTGTACAGTCGGGTACACAGGACACAACTGTTCATCAAACATAGACGACTGTGATCCTAACCCCTGTCAACATGGAACCTGTACCGACCTCGTTAATGGCTACCAATGTAAGTGTACAGCCGGTTACACAGGACACAACTGTTCATCAAACATAGACGACTGTGATCCTAACCCCTGTCAACATGGAACCTGTACCGACCTCATAAATGGCTACCAATGTACATGTACAGCTGGTTACACTGGACACAACTGTTCATCAAACATAGACGACTGTGATCCTAACCCATGTCAACATGGAACCTGTACCGACCTCATAAATGGCTACCAATGTACATGTACAGCTGGTTACACTGGACACAACTGTTCATCAAACATAGACGACTGTGATCCTAACCCCTGTCAACATGGAACCTGTACCGACCTCGTGAATGGCTACCAATGTAAGTGCACAGTCGGTTACACAGGACACAACTGTTCATCAAATATAGACGACTGTAAACCTAACCCCTGTCTACATGGGAAATGTACCGACCAAGTTAATGGATTTAGCTGTACTTGTGATACAGGGTTTACAGGTACAGAATGTGAAACCAATATCAACGTCTGCAAACCTAACCCATGTAAGTATGGCAGCTGTACTGAGGATAAAACTGGATTTAGTTGTAACTGTGAAGCAGACTATACAGGTAAAACTTGTGATACCTTTGTAGACATCTGTGTTCCTAATCCCTGTCACTATGGAAGCTGTGCTTTAGACACCGTTGGATTTAGTTGTATCTGTGATGTTGGCTATACAGGAAAGCTCTGTGACTCTCTCATTAATTATTGTAATCCAAATCCTTGTAAAAATGGAACTTGTTATGAAAAGGATAAAAAAGCGAATTGTGAATGCACTTCAGGTTTTATTGGAAAGTTTTGTGAAACTAATGAGGATAATTGTTATCTTGATGCATGTGTACATGGGGATTGCATAGATCTTGTCAATGATTATCGTTGTGAATGCTACCCTGGCTTCACCGGCGGAAGCTGTGATACTGATATCGACGAATGTGATGAATATAACATGTGTGAGCATGGCAACTGTACCGACCTAGTAAATGCATTTAGTTGCAGCTGTTATACTGGATTTACAGGTAAATACTGCGAAACCAATATAAATTACTGTACCCCTAACCCTTGTATCCATGGCAACTGTACGGACCAAGTTAATGGATTTAGCTGTACTTGTGATACAGGGTTTACAGGTACAGAATGTGAAACCAATATCAACGTCTGCAAACCTAACCCATGTAAGTATGGCAGCTGTACTGAGGATAAAACTGGATTTAGTTGTAACTGTGAAGCAGACTATACAGGTAAAACTTGTGATACCTTTGTAGACATCTGTGTTCCTAATCCCTGTCACTATGGAAGCTGTGCTTTAGACACCGTTGGATTTAGTTGTATCTGTGATGTTGGCTATACAGGAAAGCTCTGTGACTCTCTCATTAATTATTGTGATCCAAATCCTTGTAAAAATGGAACTTGTTATGAAAAGGATAAAAAAGCGAATTGTGAATGCACTTTAGGTTTTATTGGAAAGTTTTGTGAAACTAATGAGGATAATTGTTATCTTGATGCATGTGTACACGGGGATTGCATAGATCTTGTCAATGATTATCGTTGTGAATGCTACCCTGGCTTCACCGGCGGAAGCTGTGATACTGATATCGACGAATGTGATGAATATAACATGTGTAAGCATGGCAACTGTACCGACCTAGTAAATGCATTTAGTTGTAGCTGTTATACTGGATTTACAGGTAAATACTGCGAAACCAATATAAATTACTGTACCCCTAACCCTTGTATCCATGGCAACTGTACGGACCTTGTAAATGGATTTAGCTGTGTTTGCAATGACGAATTTACAGGAAAGCGGTGCGAAACTCCGCAAGATAAATGCAGTCAAAATCCGTGTAAAAATGGTAATTGTACTGGAAATGGAATCAATTCACATTGTGAATGCATTCTTGGGTATACTGGGGAATATTGTGAAACTAACATAGAAGACTGTTATTTTGGTGCTTGTATGAATGGAATTTGTGTAGATCTCGTTAATGACTATCGTTGCAATTGCGACCCTGGCTATACTGGGGAAAGATGTGATACTGATATCAACGAATGCGCATCTAGCCCATGTTACCATGGAAACTGTACGGATAACATAAATAAATTTACTTGTTCTTGCAAAATAGGCTTCACCGGAAGTCAATGTGAAACCGTGATAAAGGGATGTAATGCGAACCCTTGTTACAACGGCAAATGTACACCAGATGAAAACGGTTTTCAATGTAGTTGTGATGTAGGGTTCACGGGAATGCAGTGTGACAAGAGAACGGATGGTTGCAGCAGAGATCCCTGCAAGAATGGAAACTGCACGGATCATGTCGGTGGCTTCTCCTGTAGTTGTGACCTTGGATATACAGGTCAGGTCTGTGATCAAAATATAGATGATTGCATCTTCGTTTCGTGTAATGCTGGTGAGTGTATAGATCTCGTGAATAGTTACGAATGTAACTGTAATAAGGGGTACACGGGGAAAGATTGTTCCCAAGACATTAACGAATGTGAATCAGGACTCTGTGATAATGGAAATTGTACTGATATTGTAAATGGATTTGTATGCAACTGCATCGAAGGATTCACAGGTCAGTTTTGTGAAATTAACATAGACGACTGTTATTTTGGTGCTTGTATGAATGGATTTTGTGTAGATCTCGTCAATGACTATCGCTGCAATTGCGACCCAGGCTATACTGGGGAAAGATGCGACACCGATGTTAATGAATGCATGTTTAACCCCTGTCACCACGGTACCTGTACAGATGTTATCAACGGATTCACATGTACATGTCACTTAGGATTCACAGGGGAAGTATGTGAAAATGAGATCATGGAGTGCACTACCAATCCCTGTCACCAAGGAACTTGTGTTAATCATGGGAATGGTTATAGCTGTCTTTGCGACAAAGGATATACCGGAGTACACTGTGCAAGTGCGCTGATCATTCCATCTTACACCATCAATGGAGGACAAACGTCGTTCCTATACTCAACCGGGAATCCAACTCTTCACATGTCACAACAGCTACATACTAGTTTCCAAACAAAAGTTCCTATCACTGTTTCACCGTGTTTGTCCACCGAATACGCACCAAGAGACACAAAATCTTGGAAATACTCCAGATCCCAGAGCACTATCGTCATACATCCGTTTGTCACAGAGTCTGTCATTGAACACACACAATCAGGTAAGAATAATTACAGTAACACTTTTAAATGAAGTCATCTAGAGGCAATGGTACAGCACAATAAAATGTACTAATTGGATAGATAGAGACACGTTTTTATAATTGGTACCTTTATAGTAGGCAGTATGAAAGCAATGTCTCTTCAATGTCCTATGTCAGCAATGAAGACTATGAACACTTATGATAAATCGAATGTATTATTTATCTACTTTCAAGTTTTGTTACTTATTATTAGTATAAAGAAACTTAATAGTAACTAGTAACCAATGAAATACAACGATAGAAACAATGACAAAATATACCACACCGTCAACACATGATTACACATCACAGCGTCAACGCATAATTAGATATGACACCGTCAACACATAATTACACATCACAGCGTCAACGCATATTTGAATATCACAACACCAACATATAATTAGATACCACAGGCATCAACACATAATTACATAGTACACAATCAACACATGATTACTTATCACAGCGTCAACGCATAATTACATGACACCGTCAACACATATCACATCAACATATAATTAAATACCACACGCGTCAACGCATAATTACATCAAGCACCGTCAACACATGATTACACATACACATAAGAACATATCACAGCGTTAACACACTGTCAAAACACAATAACAAAATATACAACAGTATAAATTGACAGCGACAAAACTGGGCGCATGGGTTAGTTGGTATAACAAGTGAATTATTCTGACGTTCTACCGAGTTTATATCGGTCTGGGGTCGAGGAACGTCAGAATTCCGGCCCTTTATAAAACTAAATGCACATTTACTCATTGGCTCTTTTTTTAGTCATAATGTGTTTTTGATAGCCATGTCTATAGTCTCGCCTCTTCTTGCGTATGTGCAAACGTTCAAGAAAATAATGTAAACAAATATGTTTTGCTCTCCGTTTTTCATCTTACTTCTCGGCCATTTGTACAAAAGATGAAGACATATTTCAAAATTTTGATTACGAAATAATACATTAAAAATTACAGCGAATGTTATCTAAGAACACCGAGAGCGTATTTATATTTGTGCGGTTTATTTTTGTGATAATTTACGTCAGAACATTTTGAGAAATACCTTGGGTATCGCAGGATTTCGTTAAGACACATGGTTTAGTTCCTGTCCTAATTTCCAGCAAAATATGGGTATATACAAGGAAAAATATTTAAAAATATGTGTTTTCAGTAAACTTTGAAACATGTCATTGGTATCATCTATTAGATTAAGAACAGACCTTTTGATCCATGTGCGACACCGTGTGAAAATGATGCTTTCCTTTCACATTTATTGTTTGAATGCAGACCCAGGCACGGGTCGCTTATATCCCTCGCTTTATATAGGGCCAGAGCTCTGGCGTTCATCAGGACCGATATAAAATGGTCGATAGAATGTAAGAATAATTCAGACTAGTTCACCTACATAACTTCATGTGAAGATTCCAAGTGTGGACATGTAGTTTGATACTCCTTACCTTTGGCAGTTTGTGGTTCACGGAAAGCTGAGAAACGGACTGGTCTGTGCAGACGTGTCATTGGGAAAGACACCTTACCTTGGTTACCTAGATGACTTGTTGCACGTTTTTTCGAATGTTGTTCAGATAGGTAATCACTAATTACTACAAGGAAGGAGACCGCGACTCAAATATACAATGCCTGTTCACTTGGCGAGATTCCCAGGACCCAGGACGAAAAAAAGTAACACATTGTCAACTCACGTCAACAAAATTTGTCCCTCATCAAGACACGACGACATATCATACCACAACGTCAATACACAATGACGTAATATACTGCCTTGTCAACACGCAATGACATAATGTACTAAAGTGTCAATACACAATGACGTAATATACTGCCTTGTCAACACGCAATGACATAATGTACTAAAGTGTCAATACAGAATGACGTAATATACTACCTTGTCAACACGCAATGACATAATGTACTAAAGTGTCAATACACAATGACGTAATATACTGCCTTGTCAACACGCAATGACATAATGTACCAAAGTGTCAATACACAATGACGTAATATACTACCTTGTCAACACGCAATGACATAATGTACTAAAGTGTCAATACACAATGACGTAATATACTGCCTTGTCAACACGCAATGACATAATGTACTAAAGTGTCAATACACAATGACGTAATATACTGCCTTGTCAACACGCAATGACATAATGTACTAAAGTGTCAATACTCATTAAGAACTTATTTCAATGGCTGCACCAATTAGAAATCGATTGTGATTCCTTCCACTCATTTTTACCTTAAAACGTTTCAAAATGTATTTTTTTCTACTTTATGTGATAAAATATAACTATAACTTGATTTCATTTCATACCAGATTTAATGAAACTCTTTTCAAATTTTTTTTTTCAAGCCGTATATGATAAAATCGTTTATGCCTGATTTTTATATCTTTATGATAACATTTTCGATCTGATTACGTTGATTATATGTCAGAGGAATGAAAACTGAAGAAATAACGACTGATACTGTAGTGACATTATAACCAATTGATATTTTTTACATTATTTTCAAAGACTGATATAGTGGCGAGTATTTTACCTAATCGAACAGAAGCACCACCCAAGAATTCTGGGAACCGAGGTGATACAACACTATCGTATTCCAGTATTGAGTTTGCTAATAACGACGTATTCTAGTCTGTAAACGTTATATGAAGATATGTCTAGTGTATTGCACTTAATAAGATTGTACTTAAGATAGATTAAATCTCAATGTGTCGTTCACAATATCAGGGAATGATATCTAGAATCATGTAATTATTGAATATATGATTACAAGTATGTGATTACAAGTACTGACAGCTACCTGCTTTTAATGCATACAAATCAAGACAACTTCAGTTGTACTTACAATTGAGAACAAACGACACACAAAAGAATAGCACTTTTCTGTGAAAATTTGATACGGTATAGACAAATAATGAATTAAATTGCACCATGCCAATGTTTCATTCTTCTTTGATTCGCCTTTGATGCTAGAGACCTAAAAAGTTGAATTCTAGGAGACGACTGAAGAAGTCTATATAGGTTGGGCGGTGCAATACCCTCTGATTCAATAGCTTCCATTCTTATTATATTGGATGATTTCCATTGAAGACAAGTATAAGCATTTTCAAAGCAACTGGATTAAAATGATTTTTGATCGTTGCATTTATCTTCAGCAGCATCCACGGTCGAAGTTCTGTTGACCAGTACGTCAGCTATCGGGTTCACGAGCATTGCACCTACCTTACCGACAACATCTGGTACGTATTCGTAAGCAACGACCACAATATTTGTCAAGAAGTATTTGATAATTGAAAATTGTTGTCTTCACTTGAATCGTTACTGACGTTTCGCAACTAACGGTGTCTCTGATTAGGTAATCAGAAGTAAACTTACTTTAATATATGAACGAATTCAATGGTGATGATCTCTCCTGCGAGCGCTTTATGGTATTGTGTGTCTGGTTATTCAACTTTATCAATTTTAAACGAAAGTGTGGCTAGAACTACATTACCCACAATACACTTACCGCAGCACGCAATGAAAACTGCCAACCTATTAACTGGATTAAAATTATTTTTACCGACAAAATATCGTTTAAAGCTCTCCTGTGGAAATGAAATCATACTAAAAGTTTTCCGATATAACCTTCGTGAACTTTCGTCATTTTCCGTAAAACATCGTCTCTTACACGGAAGCAGTCGAAAGGTCCCGATTTGGCGAAAAACCTCTCCCGCCGCCTAACTATATCAATTCAGCAAGATGTTGATATTATTTTGATAACTGAAATTGATTATGATCAAGTATTTGAATGTTTAGAAATTTTCCAGCAGAAACTTTTAAGGCACGATGATAAGATAACTATTAGTGGTGAGTGTTTTTTGTTGTTGTTGTTGTTGCTATCAAGACAAGTCAACATTGTTTAAAAAACTGAAGGTTCTAAAGCATTTTATGATTTGTTAATTAACAGAACGAAAACTTCAATAGCAAAGAGAAAAGAAAACGGTGGTGGAGAACATTCATGAAAACTTGTTAAACATATAACCACCGCCTTTACAAATCCGATTGAAACTACTTTGTCTGTCACCATATTTTGACTAAAAACTCCTTTCTTCATTAAAGCAAAGACGATAGATAGTCCTCTCTGCAATATCTGTAACTCTGAAAGGGAAACTCTTGTACATTCATTTTGAAGACTTTTTCAAATCAATTTTTAAAGTCTAGCTATGTTGTCAAAGACTTTATTAATACATTTACTGTTACCATTGAAACCGATGACCCTCATCACAAATTTCAGTTGGCCCTATGCTCTAAAACCATTCGAGATAATTGCTCAAAACGTTTTACACTTATTAGGATAGTAGTATCATTTGCTATTGGGGAAGTTCAACATTTAAATGTTTTTTTCTGTTACCATGGAAACAGATAGGCCAAATTAGAAAGTTAAGTTTTTTTCAGATCACTTCTCTTAAACCATTCAAGGTTATTACCAGTTACTCAAAACTTTGTTCAGGCATCAAACAAGTACTTTAGCAGAAGTTCTCAATTTCAATACTTTGTATGGAATAATTAGAAATTAAACTTGTTGCAATATTAGCATATATATATACATATATATATATGAATTGTCTGTCTTTCTTTTCAACAGCTGGGCGCAGGGAAAATGCCAGGTTTTTGCGTTATTTTGTCGTCTTTTGTTCTTCTTTGTCTGCCTTCTAGGTGTATGAGTATATGTGCATGACTTACTTGCATATGGAAACTTTGTTATTTCAACTTATAAAAATCACGCGAAGGGTCTAACTTTGGGGGGAAACATGTATCCCGTCGGGTAATTGAACCCCGGACGGCTAGGTGAAAGACAAGTGTGTTACAACTTTGCCACCAAACCACCGCCTGATCATGATGATACTTTGTTTTCTAGAAGAAGAAGAAGACATGGATCAGGCTGTTCAAAATGTGCATCTTGTTGACCAACTTGCGCTCGCTTTTAGGCAGCGCCTATTTCATTTTACCTTTTACATCGTTTTCTTGATTCCATCACGGCTTTACCGGTCAGTGTTCTACCTACCAGCAAAACCACGGTCCCTATAACAGCATTATCACCGTCAACTGATATGTAATTACTGTTGAGGATGTCTACTGATTTTTATTGAAGAGTAACGCTTACCGTTAAGAAACATAAGTGTCTCCTTATCTCCTTATCTCGATCGGTTGTTTGACGATTGACATGCGACGATTCCGTCCTTTTCCCTGTTATATTATGTAGAGGACGATATCCACATACCAAGTTCCTAATATTTACTTTACATACCATTGACATTAATTAAACAGTCGATGTTTGTAATGTTTAGGTATTAATACAAACAAGTATGTACATATAAGACTCTTTCTTCCAGTGAATATATCTACCACCTCTGTCAGTGTCCAGTTGCAAGGAAATGTATCGGGTGAGGTAAATATATTGCGGAAACACGTGCTACAGCTTCTAGGAATGCCTTCGATGACAGTCAGAGTTTCATCAGCATCATTTCAAGGCAGCAACAGGTAAACTACATACCTTCTTCAACATAAATACTGCTGATCGAATTCCGACGCGAAAAGACTCCGACAACCAAATGTTTGACAAAACTTTAATAAGTCTGAAATATATATGTTACCAAGGATGTATTCGAACAAAAGATAATTATCAACATCGTTAAAAAAATCTACCAATACTTACTTTGAACATATTCAAATTTATTGTGTTGATTTATTTATTTATTTTTTGCAAATTGAGAGAAATTGCATCCACTAAGAAAGAGAAAACATGCGACTAACAATGGTCTTATGAACAAGTATGATGCACTGAAAAATCAAATAAAAAATAATCGGGCAAACGTATTTATACTATACTCTAAAATATCAAATTGATATCAGCCCAGGCAAATCCTTTTTTTACTGTTTCGGGCTTAATTTCCCATTAATCGTATATGCCTTCATTTTTCAATGAAAAGATATCGTACAAGTCTACGGCCCCATGTACAAGTGTGCAGACCCATGTGTTTACAGCCCTATGTACAAGTGTACAAGCCAATGTGTCTACATACTTATTTACAAGTATACAGACCTATGTGTCTAAAGCACTATGTACAAGTGTACAGGCCCATGTGTCTACAGCCTTATGTACAAGTGTACAGGCCCATGTGTCTACAGCACTATGTACAAGTGTACAGACCCATGTGTCTACAGCCCTATCTACACGTGTACATACCCATGTGTCTACAGACTTATTTACAAGTGTACAGTCCCATGTACAGTGCTATGTACAAGTGCACAGACCCATGAGTCTACAGACCTATGTATAACAAGACTACAGACATCTATGCACTATGCACTATGCACCCATATGTACAATCTTTAGATCTTACTTTTTCTTCGATATTGAGTTCGGTAATACAGGTGATGTGAAACAATTTCCCATTTAATATTGAAATCTTGAATTGAATGAAATCACGTGAGAAAATGTGTTGGTTTGATGAGGTAAAGACTGCGTCCTCGAGTGTCTTGGTTTCTATATTGTTCTATTTATTTACACTTTGTCGTTGAATGTTGTCATAGATGATACCTGTTCAGCTCTCTTTTCTCTGAGCATATTTCACTAGGCGCTTATATATGGCAGTGATACAATGAGTGTATCTAGTTTTTTTATAAATACTTCATATGGTATAATTTTCTAGATGACATATCTCTAATTATACTAAGAAAACTGATTTCACTTTCAGCATAACTTTTACTAACATGACGATCATTGTAACATCGAAAAGCTCTCCAGTTACCCACGCAACGCTGGAAGCAACCATCAACAAAGTTTTGTCAACATTACATGTACGAAAATATCACAAACTTGGCAACTCGAACGCAAACTCTGCCAGTCCTAAAGTAAGTAGTGAAGTGGCAAAAAACTTGTTATCTTAAGAATAACGCAATAATTAAGAAAGATAGTGGAAAATGAGAATGATATTTAGGAACTTCTTTTATGTGCTACTATGGATAGTATGAAAACGTGTTGGAAGTACAAAAGATCTGATGAATCACAAAGACTTACACGAATAAAACAAACCTTATGTGGTTGCAACATATATATCATAAACGGGCGATAATTTCGACACCAAATATTTAGTGTTACCGGGAGTATGAAACACATTGCCATATGTCGTTTGCATTATGAAAATAAATTCGATCCAGTGATGGCAACTATAGATATCCGTGTGAAACAGTGAAGGTCACTTACATGATAGGGACCATTAGTATTAACTCATATGGTATCTTTTCCAATAACCATCAATTGTCTTCAGAAACGTGCTGCCGGACACACTGTTGTGATTGCGACAGTGTCAGCATTCCTAGCTCTAGCCATCATCATTGCTTCCGTCATCATTATAAAAAGAAGGTAAGCACTCCTTATTGACTAATTAATCGGTGTGTCATTCATTTTCATATCGCATCGTACATACTAATCTATCTTGAAAAAATCATCCTACTGATATTTTGCTTTTTCATCCTATGAACCGAAGACAGAACAACAACATTATGTAAAAACCAAAATCTCTGTTCGAATTCAAAACCGATCGCCCAGTTTGTCAAACAAATAGTCAATTAAGATAAAACATAACTGGATTGTGGCAAATCCACTGAGGCATTGTTATACAGTACAATATATATCATTGCGTGTCATATAGTATACTTTTTCTATATTTGTTATTACTTTATTTGTAGACAAAAACGAAAAAATAAAATTCCGTACATACGTGAAGATTCGTCCAAGTCTAACAGTGTGAATCTTGAGTCGATTACCGAAGACGACCAGGCCGTGTTCGATAACCTCGGATATAGAAATGACAGAGAGAGGGCTGCCAGTGAACGGTTATAATCAACTGGCCAATATCGTCATGTATATACAAGTATTTTATGGAGTGAGTGGTCTGATACTTTGTATAATGTACATATGATACAAGTGTACACGTATTGTAAATTTTAGTACGTAATCGAGTTATATATGCGTTTGGTTCTACGAAATGTTTGCACTTCTGCTTGTACAATACTGTTTACTTCAGGAAACATGAATGCTGAAATTGCTCTTAAGCGAATGCGAACTGCACAATTACTTTGTACAGGAACTGATATTACAGTGATATGCACGACATTTGCACATTTATAACAATTGTACACCATTAACGCTTGCTGAAAAATAAGTGAATTTATAATGGTTATGTATTCAATGCAGATGAGAATTTTACTGTGTGTACATGGTTAGCTCGCTATCATCAGATTGCCGGCTGTTCAGATCACCTTGCTTCCGTGGTCCGTCAATCGCCCGTGGTCCGTCCATCCACCTCATGTCCCTTTACAATAATTATCATAGCTGTGTCTTAAATGGCCCGAATGGATATTTCTCAATTTTGAAACCCTAGCTTTGATAGAAAAATGGCTGTCATCTTGGATCTTGACTATGAAAATCTGTTATCGCAATTTCCTGAGAAGTACTGGATGAGTATTTCTCAAATTTCATACGAATGTCCCATTTGTCCCTTGTTTTCAGCTTTGGATTTTGACAATGAAACGTTAGTAATCACCATTCCTGGGAAAGGATTTTCATGAAGTTAGTCAATGTCCCTACTTTTGTCGTTTTTAGTTAGGGACCGATTTGCGAAAAAAAGACATACAGGTGGCCATCTCGAATTTTTGCTATGGAAAATTGTTATCACTATTTTCTGAGAAGTACATGCACGTACTGAATGAATATTTTTCTAATCTAAGATTACGACTGTTATTGGTTATTACTATATCTTATGAGGATCTGTGGACGGATCGTTTTCAAATTTGTAGGTCCCCTTGTTGTACATATACCACTGTTGGCAAAATAGGAAAGAGGAGAAGAAAAAGACACAAGTGATAAGGAATTAATTAAGCTTCTACAATGATGTGTACCAAGATACTCTTGGATCTCCTGTTTACCATTATTATCTAATTACAAAGTCTGTACAAATAGGAAATTTAACAATAATTATGGATTTAATGTATAATTTTCATTTTACGAGCGAATGGATCACGCAGATTCAGAGAGTGTGTGATTGCATATGGAAATAAAGGGTTACTAAAGTAAACATGGAATATATACTTACTCCCGCATTAAATGTGCAGCACGCGTGTAACTGGTTGTAAGATTTCATGAAGGTATTTCATATATGCATAAATAGCGATTTGATTACTTTGCACATTATGAAATTAACATATATACAAATCGTGCATTACGTATAGATTATAAAGATACAGATAGGGTTCAGGTGAAATGGTTTAATAACCTTTATTTTATTCGCTGTTTGACTAGCAGAAAAATGTTGAAAAATGACGAAAATGTTTTTACCGTAATGATTAATTTTATTGGAATTCAATCAATCGATAAATCAATAAGACGACTTTTTTTCAAATTGCACCCATGGTGTACAGAATGACCGTTGGGCCTTAAATGCCGGAGTTGTCTTTGATCCATTGCCGGTAATGAGTGACTCGGGTGTACACTGAAGGATACATGGGAGGACATCCAATATAACCGAATGACGTTATTCCGACTAAGGTGTCCCCACAGGTCAATGGTCCACCGCTATCGCCCTGATCAAACATAATCATGCACTCTATACTGGGTAACTGATGCGGTACAGAGAACTTAACTAAGACAACTTAATTGTTATTTGTATGCTTAACAGCATTTATGCAATTTACATAAACGAATATTTCACCTGTGTTATCATAAACATTACTGTGTGGCAGTTTATTACAGTAAATCAAAAATATTTATTACAAACTCAACTGTCCTAAGCTTTCAGTTCAATAATGGATGCAGGCAAAATATGCATCTTTATCCATATCTTCATCACGCCGTTATTCATTTGTTGTTCGTAAGGAACCGTTGTTATTTTTGTTTTAACTTTTTATTGGTAAGTTATAGATAATATGCTGGTAGATATTCGGCAGGGATATACCTCATTTTTTTAAACGAAACATATGTCACTAATTGAATTTAGGGCTGACAGCTTTCGGTAAATTGGCAAATCGTTTCAGAGATGATAAGTGACAGTATGTTACATTTACCACAGTATGCATAGTCGAGAAAAATGTTCACTTTATGTTGTAATCGCACAATACGTCTACCCTTCACGATATGTTATAAAGCGGCTCTCATATATTTTAATCGTGAATTATCACAATAATTCTATAACCTCTGCATTTTCTGAATGTTGTCCATGTTAAAGTAATTATTTTGGGTGTGCAAATTCATCATTGCCCTAATTTGTAAAACAAAAAGTATATATATATTTTGCGCAAATCTTCAGCTTTTCCCTATGCGGCAGAGAAAACGCAAACAGAATCTATACTCAACATGATGGCGGAATATTAACAGAAGAAAGATTTCACGGAGAACCCTGCAAAATACAAACTTAATACTAAGTCACACAAAGTAAATTATGTAACGTTACCAGATGTAAAGAACGGAACCGCCAATTAAATTAACGAGTATGGAACACATATATCTAAGTATCAGGAATATTCCCTGATGAAATCATTGTGAAAACCATAAGACTTCCTCGTTATCTTTATCAAGCTGTATCTCTCGACACTAAATATTGTAGAAGGATCTGTCAGGTATCGATAGCTTGCACGGAAATCGTGATACTGAGAATAAGTGTGTGGTTATATCGATGGATTACCTAGTATACTTACATTACAGGAGGAAGAATCATCCGATAAAATGCATACATGACCATCGGCAATGATATCTTCCCCAAACACGTCAACACACCACTTTTCCTTCATTACGGTCATTTTAGCTTGTTGCAGGACTTCAGGAAGAACTGTTAGTGATAAAATTATACTGTTGAGCTCATTCCGAAAAGTGATTTTCATCTATATAGAATATATGAAAAATACCAACGTGAAAATAAATTCATATTTAATAAAACAAGGGCAAAATATGATCAAAAGGAAGATTTACATGCAGACTCCTGAAAAAAACACCATGAGGGAAAGACCAGGTGTCCCGGAAGAGTAAGCTTCTTCTGTTTTTATCGGCGAATCCGCTATGTTAATCTTGGTCAATCCAAGAACGCAATGTTATGTTTTAAAATGAGACTAACGAGCATCAAATACGCCCTGTTTCAAACCGTACAAGGAGATCACTATGACGACAGTTATGACAACCTGCATCTTTTCAAACCCTGTATTATAAGGCAGTTGACGACAGTCTGGCCGGAAATCGTGATAAAGGGAAATGCCTTTGAATATCGAATCAATCGCGACACATAAACAAATAAAAATCGAGATAAACGGGTGGTGCAGAAGAATCTGAATATAGATATATTACAATTATATATTCAGCTGTATTTATTGAAAACTTTGCAAATGCATATGAACGTGACTACTCCACTCAGTAAATAAAGCTACAATGTTCAATGTTATGAATTTATTTGATTATGGGGCTGCTGCACCTCCCTGTGTATATTTTGACTTATCTTTCGTTTACTTTGGATATTTTTAGTACCTACGAGGCTTCAACATTTAGGCCTTAAACATCACTGACAAGTCCTAGAAGGACAAAACAGCTGTATGGTACATTTAATTTCGTTGTTTGACTCTACTGTATCTAGCTCTTAATACTTAAAAGGTACAGTTTTACAGAATATTGGGCTATGATTACGATATTTTACCGCCATCAGTTCGTAATCAGATTGATGTTTCTTAGTGGTTCGCAGAGCTTAACTCTCAAGCTTATGATTTAAACAAAGGAAAATTACTTTCGATATCCGAATTTCCGCTATTTCCTTATCATACAAAATATATATGGTGTACTCGACTGACAATTGAGTTACTGTGTACCCTCGTTATAGTACAGTGGATACGTTATACTCTGCTGTTCTCAATGCTGTTAGTTTGCATACTGTTACCAAAAAGGGGGCATACTTACCTACACCATATACTGTATATCCCCATCCAGTGATGTCGCAGCGATGAGGAGCGAATTTGTTTTTGGAGTCGTTGTCTGGTAATTTGACCAATGATGCGGCCCCAGGACCAGTGATGGATTCGTTAAACTTGAGAAGTGCAATGTCATTAGGAAAAGCACCATCACCTTCGCCGTAGTATTCGTGCTGTAAAAAGTGAACACAAACATAGAGATGAAGAGGTGTGTTGTAATTTTACAGGTTGTTTACTAAAGATGTCTCACTTACATTAAACCTTGGCAATCATTCATTAAAATACTTTATACAATCATACAGAACGATAATGATAATTGACCCACGATAACAAGGTAAGAGGTAAGATGGTAAGTTATATTTACTTACGACAATTATTTCGGCCACTGGAAACACCACTCCTCCTCTTGCACGTGATGAAGATCCGACCCGAATGGAGAAGAAACTATTCAACAATGAAAACCGACTCGGTAAGTAAAGTGATGAGGTGTAATGTGTAAATATATACTATGACCTGATTTACATGACAACATTCAAGGAATGGAAGGATAAAGTGTGTTTATTTCTTACAAAGATGGATGGCCAGATTTACATGATAAAATACGCTTTACGATTTACGTACTAAATGTGTTTATTTGTTGTAAAGCAAGTTGTTAAGAAGACTTGTTACGATCACTTGATTGTACAGAAATAGAAAACACGTGAACCACGGCTTGATAGATCGGGTAAGAACACAAAACGCAAATAGGTAGATTTCTCATATGCTAGAAATGTTCTTTTGGGTTTGTTTTTTTTTTTTAATTTTTTTTTTTGGCATTTTTTAACCTTTCCTGGTACAATCACTTTGGACAATTGCATTCATTCAGAATATGACAACGTGTTCATCATTAAGATCATTAAGATCCAATAAAAATAGGGAAACGTATAGAAAGAATGATAAATCATTAATCTATTTTTCGGTTGACACGTAAAATGCAAGTCATGGTACTGAAAGATGGACATGACAGGACTCTACGATCGGATCAGCTTTCAACTACTAATTCAAATTCGATTACTAAGGAATAATGTTGACATTTTTTTAATTGAGAGTTCTCATTGTTATATTCATATCCAAAACATCCTAGTTATGATGTACACAGGCCAAGGTACATTTTGGATTCTGTTATCCCCGATAAATATTTGAGAAAAACGCATTTTCTTGGAGATCCTCATGGGATAATATATCTTTTATTTCATATAAAGTACAAACTAAAAAACATAATGTACATGTTTATTGGAAATTAAGTGTTATTTCTGATTGTAAAAATTCTGTATTATATTCCATTTTCCGACTACAAAATTCAAAAAAAGTATCTCATATACATTGTTATTAAGAATGCAAGTCACATATACCGCATTCTAAAGATGTCATATACATACCTCGCCGGTGCAAAGGTGACACAGTGAGCTGCTGTTAAGGCTACCGTGTCGCTAATAGCAACTGCTCCACAAATATGACTGCCCAAGAACATCAGAGAAACTTGCCATGGATATTCACATATCTCCGCGTCGTTTCCTCCAATAATTCTACTCATCCCATACGACTGAAAATATGGTAACTACGGATACATTCTAAAACTTTGTTAGAACACAGGAAATATTCATAAGTTCATAATCATATTGAAAAAAAAAAAGATAACAACCCGTGTATTTACCTTTGCAAGACCACGTCACAATATAAACTAGCCTGAAAAATTGCGATATAGACGTAGCATAAATAGAATACTGCGCGTGACCTTAAAACGACGTTATCAATTGTTGGCATGGAAACGCAGATGACGCGGATGGATTAAACTATCGATAATTAACTTGTGTATTAATTTGCTATCGGTATAAGGCAGCAACTTGCGTCTGAAATGTGTATAAGTATAGAAATGTGATATGGCATCTGGTACCATATTGACTTAGCAGATTTCCGGTAGGTATTTATAATAGAATAAAGAATTTAAAAAACAGTATTGCAACAGAATCTCAATTGAAACATAAATAATTCTTTGAAACTTGGGGGAAAATGTGGATTAAGGATAAGACCTATCATAACACACCCAACCAAGCATATCTCACAAGGAAATTTCCCATTGAAGTCATGATGTCAACCATAAATCTTCCCCGTAATCTTCATCAACCTATATCCCTCAAAACCCTGAGTTGGAAGATTATCCGTCAGATGTCGATTTCTTGTACAAAAATCGTAATATTGTGAACAAGTTCTTGAATATCGAACTGCGACATGGAAGCACCATTTCGACAAGCCCTTTGATAAATTAAGTCTCGTATAAAATAAAGGAAGTCAAGAAGAGAGGAGCACCATGGGTATATCTATTGGAGAACCTACAACCAAACTCTACGAAGGGATTGTCAACTAGAAATTCAATCAGAAATTCAATTCATTATACCATTTACCTTTCCGATGTATCATTGATTTAGACAGATTTTTAACGAATTACGCTCCACTATAATTCACAATCATGCACTTGTACCGCCGTTCACTTATTCTTAAATAAGAAAGCTCTCAACTTCAGAGAAAAGGCTTTCCTTCAGTGTGGAATGGAGTATTGAAGAGAGCAAAATGGAGAAAATCAAGTTTATATATGAAAATGCATATTTCTATAATTGCTACAATAAACGATAATTTACCACTATAGACTTAAATTGGTTCTTTTTTAAATATCAAGAGCAGAAGTTATGTTTTGTTAGCATTTTATGTTTGTTTTCGTAAGGAACATTGTTATAGATAGAGTAGCAATATGGGGATAGATAACACTCAGTGGCCGTGGCACATTCTTCTTAAAAGAGCTCAAATAATGAGATCAATTATACAGAACAGTTTGAATTTCAGGGGAAGGTTTATGGTAGTCGAAAGAGAACGATTGTACTACTGTGTTGTTCCAGTATCATCTAATGTACCCAGTACTATAGGTATTACATACACAAATCACTCTTTATTTGCTTACTTGACTTCAAGTTATCAAATCGGTAACATAAGATTGAAATTAATCGTTTTGAATTTATTAGCATGTTAAAACTTATACAACACGGTGAGACAAATCAATTCACAGGGAACGTACATTAAACAATACGTTCTAAAAAAAATGTTTGTAAACAAAATTACGTACCGATGCCTGCTGTATGTGATCTTCATTGGAGGCTTGTGTCAGCGAGGAACAGCCTGTAAACATGGAAATGATACTGTTTAATGAACAGGCACATGAGCTGTATAACAGTATAACAATACAGCTTTAACAATCCAGGTACAAAATGATACACCAAAAGAAACAAAAGACAACACAAAAACATAAAATTAGATAAATAAATAACCGAAAAAAAAATATGTAACATAAAAATAAAAGTAAGGGTTTTTTTAGTCGATACTTCGTTGACTAAGCTATTCACATTTTTTAAATAGTGACTGTTTCGTGAACTCTTTGAAACACTGTTTTCATTCTGTGGCAGTCTCCATTTTCATACTTTACCGTTTCATCAACTTTATTCAAAATGTCTAAGTTGTAATGGAATAACAAAATATTTAAGATATAGGAAATAGTGACTTACCTGCGAAAGCTACAAGGCATAAAGCTAGGATAAACATCGTGACTACTGTGGCTTGTAATCAGGATTAATGAGGTCCGACCTCATTGGTCACATTTATACCCTGCTCCAAGGTCACGGTGGCCCCTTTCAACTCCTCCAGAGGTCAACAATGGCCAGCAAATGTTTTTTCACAAACCATCCTGAGTACTTACAATGCCTTTTTAGTAGTAAAGCAATTAGTAACGATAACAATAACTAATCACATGGTCCGCTCCCAAGAAGATTTCGCTCTTAGAGTCTTCATACATCTCAGTTTTATTACAACAGTTGTTTTTGACATAAATTTCCCATGAATTATTCATTTTGTCATTAGCACTTTGTTTTGAAATATTCATATAATTATTTGTAATCAACTGTTGGTAATAAATGAGACAGATTTACACGTTTAGATGTCCTATGCTTTATATGGTTGCTGTTATATTTAAATTTCAAACAGTTTCGTTCAACTTGGTCTTGCATGGTTGAGTTTGAGAATTTTGTATATTTATGGTATAGACAAAAATGTTACCGATCAACAGTACACAGACGAAGGTAAGTAGTATAATAAGTAAAAACATGCAGTTTTACAGAAAAAGTTAAATTCGAACTCGGAATAAGAGAAAAGTGTCTCCAAAGACGACCCTGCTGATGTATCTAGGTAATCACAAGCAAAACGTGTTCATAGATACATGTTGCAAGCACATAAATGTCATTCAGATGTCCTCGGCCATTTTGGACATTGTGGGGTAGGATCTTCTTGTAGTAGCTGGTGGTTAGCTGACTTAACATCATGCGAGTGATCCGCCGCATGCTATTCAAAATAGAACTTAAGGTAAAGTGTATTGTCTACGGAAACAACCAAAATAACAAAACATTCTCTATAATCACAGCTTTCGCGCCCCCTTCACAAATTGCAAGAGACTCAGTAGGCATACCCTCTAACGTAGGAGACTTTGTTTAAAAGATTTTTAGAAGTCGTTGGAGACCTACGTTTTAAATTTGGTCCAGATCAAGGAAAGTCACTTGCGAGTAACAGCGCGTGCAACGTCACTGAATGGTTTGGCACTGAAATAGAAGGGGGCATGGAAAAGTGCCTTGTAATACTCCAAAGACGACGCGCTCTTTCTGTGAATTAGTCATCTTCTATTTCAACCTGAAGTTGTCTGTGTATTCGAAATAACTATTCAGTATGTGAACTCTGCCGCTCACACATCGTTGTTCATTTTCATGAACAAGGATACTTCCTTGAGGAGAGAAGAGGTCAGAAGGAAAACGATTAAACTTTTAAAGAAAAAATGAAGATCAAACGATGTGGATGCTAGCTGAAAACTGACAAACAGCATCACAACGAGAATGTAGCCAATTAGAACAAAGACCGAGAGAAGAAAAACAATAATAATAAAAACATTAACTCTCTAGAAACAAATTTTATTCTTTCTTCTTTCATATAACAAGTAGATATATCTGTGACAACAAGTGATATGTGAAGACAGAGAACACTCGGACTTTGTCTGTGATGCTTTGAAGGTGGTAAAACATACTTTGTGATATTGACAAATTTTACCTTCTCATAAATGTACGGGAAAACGAAACTTATGAATTTTAATGTATTCAACATCTTACTAATGCATTTAGTATTTCGTATCAGACATCTAAGATCATCATTTACACTACAAGATGATCAAGCATCTATTACATATTATATATGTTCCGTTATCGTTGGTAGTCTAGTACACTGTCATCACTTACTATGATAAAGTGATAGTACAAACAGACCTGGATTACCAACCATGTGTTCTTTGAAATTATCAATAATTTGCTTAAAACATATGACTTGTAAAAATATCTTTAAGATTTGATTCTTAATTATACTTAAATCCCTGGTATTTTCTGATTACAAATTGGAATTATATCTCAGTAGACATCTCGCATCTAATATCTGAAATAAGTCTTACATCAAACATGTTTCTTTTAATTGCTGGAATTAAATTGTTACAATATAACACTGTAGCATCATCAACAAAATGGAGTAATCAAATGAAGAAAAAATCTCAGATAAAATCATAACATTAAAATGATTCACAGATCTCAAAACATCAACTAATTAGGAAAGAAGAATATTATGCAAGACAAACTTTACAAAACAATAATCACAACCTAGTGATGATACTCATAAAATTGTGCGGTATAAACTCTGCCGAAAAACACACAAAGTAAGATGATTAAAGCACAAGCTTCAAAATACCCAGAGAGAAAACATATATCTTCCAAACAGACTCTCACTTAACAGATTGTTTTTAAGGAAAAGTGGTGAAAACCATATATGGTTTCACTGTTTGTTTAGTAGAGCATGGCATGATGGTTGGAAGAGTTTTTTGAAAACTAACTTGTAATTTAATATATGAGACAATTAACACAAAGCAAATGTATAAGCAAAGTATCATCAACTTCCAGTCAGACACGTATGTGTTATATACATCTCTGTTCCATTCAGGAAGAATTTTGTTACTATGTTAGTAAACAAAAACATATTGACACATGACTGATCATGAGCTCCACCTGCTTTTTTAGCCAGCATGAACACTCTCTTCCCCGGTTCCGATTTCCACAGTTACACTAAGTGAGCTGAGTCCAGCTTATTGACACCCTTACTACACACACACACATCATGCTGACATAAGAGGGCCATAATATACACCAATGTTTACATTCTAATTCTATTGTCTTCCCAAGAGGAAAAAATATATAAAGAAAAAAAAGCTAAAGCCAGTAAATTTGATGGGGAAGATTTTCCACATCTCGTGGAAGAACATTTAATGTTTGGAATAATGAGACACGCATGTATTAGATGTTCTTTTACATCCAGATCCTTCGACCATTTTGTAAGAAAATCACGAAAATTTTGACCCCTGAAAATTACCAGCTATACTTTTTTTTTTACATCAAGTATTACAAGTTTTATGAAATGTTGTAATTGAAGAAATTCAAACGACTAACATGTTTGATGCTGAGACACAATGATAGATTAATACTCCAACCAATAACAGAAAACAGAAAAATGAGACGTTTTATACTTTTGGCAGAATACATATTTTCAAACCTATGATATTCGTAGTAAAAGAAATTTCAAATATTTTTGGAAAAGTTTGTCTACAGGATGCTGATATATCTACCACCTCTGTCAGTGTCCAGTTGCAAGGAAATGTATCGGGTGAGGTAAATATATTGCGGAAACACGTGCTTCAGCTTCTAGGAATGCCTTCGATGACAGTCAGAGTTTCATCAGCATCATTTCAAGGCAGCAACAGGTAAACTACATACCTTCTTCAACATAAATACTGCTGATCGAATTCCGACGCGAAAAGAATATATATGTTACCAAGGATGTATTCGAACAAAAGATAATTATCAATATCGTTAAGAAATATCTACCAATACTTACTTTGAACATATTCAAATTTATTGTGTTGATTTTTTATTTATTTATTGCAAATTAAGAGAAATTGTATCCACTAAGAAAGAGAAAACATGCGACTAACAATGGTCTTGTGAACAAGTATGAAGCACTGAAAAATCAAATAAATATATCAGCCCAGGCAAATCCTTTTTTTACTGTTTCGGGCTTAATTTCCCATTAACCGTATATGCCTTCAGTTTTCAATAAAAAGATATCGTACAAGTCTACAGCCCTATGTACAAGTGTACAGGCCAATGTGTCTACATACTTATTTACAAGTATACAGACCTATGTGTCTACAGCACTATGTACAAGTGTACAGACCCATGTGTCTACAGCCTTATGTACAAGTGTACAGGCCCATGTGTCTACAGCATTATGTACAAGTGTACAGACCCATGTGTCTACAGCCCTATCTACACGTGTACATACCCATGTGTCTACAGACTTATTTACAAGTGTACAGTCCCATGTACAGTGCTATGTACAAGTGTACAGACCCATGAGTCTACAGACCTATGTATACAAGACTACAGACATCTATGCACTATGCACTATGTACCCATATCTACAATCTTTAGATCTTACTTTTTCTTCGATATTGAGTTCGGTAATACAGGTGATGTGAAACAATTTCCTATTTAATATTGAAATCTTGAATTGAATGAAATCACGTGAGAAAATGTGTTGGTTTGATGAGGTAAAGACTGCGTCCTCGAGTGTCTTGGTTTCTATATTGTTCTATTTATTTACACTTTGTCGTTGAATGTTGTCATAGATGTGATACCTGTTCAGCTCTCTTTTCTCTGAGCATATTTCACTAGGCGCTTATATATGGCAGTGATACAATGAGTGTATCTAGTTTTTTATAAAGACTTCATATGGTATAATTTTCTAGATGACATATCTCTAATTATACTAAGAAAACTGATTTCGCTTTCAGCATAACTTTTACTAACATGACGATCATTGTAACATCGAAAAGCTCTCCAGTTACCCACGCAACGCTGGAAGCAACCATCAACAAAGTTTTGTCAACATTACATGTACGAAAATATCACAAACTTGGCAACTCGAACGCAAACTCTGCCAATCCTAAAGTAAGTAGTGAAGTGGCAAAAAACTTGTTATCTTAAGAATAACGCAATAATTAAGAAAGATAGTGGAAAATGAGAATGATATTTAGGAACTTCTATTATGTGTTACTAAGGATAGTATGAAAACGTGTTGGAAGTACAAAAGATCTGATGAATCACAAAGACTTACACGAATAAAACAAACCTTATGTGGTTGCAACATATATATCATAAACGGGCGATAATTTCGACACCAAATATTTAGTGTTACCGGGAGTATGAAACACATTGCCATATGTCGTTTGCATTATGAAAATAAATTCGATCCAGTGATGGCAACTATAGATATCCATGTGAAACAGTGAAGGTCACTTACATGATAGGGACCATTAGTATTAACTCATATGGTATCTTTTCCAATAACCATCAATTGTCTTCAGAAACGTGCTGCCGGACACACTGTTGTGATTGCGACAGTGTCAGCATTCCTAGCTCTAGCCATCATCATTGCTTCCGTCATCATTATAAAAAGAAGGTAAGCACTCCTTATTGACTAATTAATCGGTGTGTCATTCATTTTCATATCGCATCGTACATACTAATCTATCTTGAAAAAATCATCCTACTGATATTTTGCTTTTTCATCCTATGAACCGAAGACAGAACAACAACATTATGTAAAAACCAAAATCTCTGTTCGAATTCAAAACCGATCGCCCAGTTTGTCAAACAAATAGCCTCAATTAAGATAAAACATAACTGGATTGTGGCAAATCCACTGAGGCATTGTTATACAGTACAATATATATCATTGCGTGTCATATAGTATACTTTTTCTATATTTGTTATTACTTTATTTGTAGACAAAAACGAAAAAATAAAATTCCGTACATACGTGAAGATTCGTCCAAGTCTAACAGTGTGAATCTTGAGTCGATTACCGAAGACGACCAGGCCGTGTTCGATAACCTCGGATATAGAAATGACAGAGAGAGGGCTGCCAGTGAACGGTTATAATCAACTGGCCAATATCGTCATGTATATACAAGTATTTTATGGAGTGAGTGGTCTGATACTTTGTATAATGTACATATGATACAAGTGTACACGTATTGTAAATTTTAGTACGTAATCGAGTTATATATGCGTTTGGTTCTACGAAATGTTTGCACTTCTGCTTGTACAATACTGTTTACTTCAGGAAACATGAATGCTGAAATTGCTCTTAAGCGAATGCGAACTGCACAATTACTTTGTACAGGAACTGATATTACAGTGATATGCACGACATTTGCACATTTATAACAATTGTACACCATTAACGCTTGCTGAAAAATAAGTGAATTTATAATGGTTATGTATTCAATGCAGATGAGAATTTTACTGTGTGTACATGGTTAGCTCGCTATCATCAGATTGCCACCTTGCTTCCGTGGTCCGTCAATCGCCCGTGGTCCGTCCATCCACCTCATGTCCCTTTACAATAATTATCATAGCTGTGTCTTAAATGGCCCGAATGGATATTTCTCAATTTTGAAACCCTAGCTTTGATAGAAAAATGGCTGTCATCTTGGATCTTGACTATGAAAATGTGTTATCGCAATTTCCTGAGAAGTACTGGATGAGTATTTCTCAAATTTCATACGAATGTCCCATTTGTCCCTTGTTTTCAGCTTTGGATTTTGACAATGAAACGTTAGTAATCACCATTCCTGGGAAAGGATTTTCATGAAGTCAGCCAATGTCCCTACTTTTGTCGTTTTTAGTTAGGGACCGATTTGCGAAAAAAAGACATACAGGTGGCCATCTCGAATTTTTGCTATGAAAAATTGTTATCACTATTTTCTGAGAAGTACATGCACGTACTGAATGAATATTTTTCTAATCTAAGATTACGACTGTTATTGGTTATTACTATATCTTATGAGGATCTGTGGACGGATCGTTTTCAAATTTGTAGGTCCCCTTGTTGTACATATACCACTGGTGGCAAAATAGGAAAGAGGAGAAGAAAAAGACACAAGTGATAAGGAATTAATTAAGCTTCTACAATGATGTGTACCAAGATACTCTTGGATCTCCTGTTTACCATTATTATCTAATTACAAAGTCTGTACAAATAGGAAATTTAACAATAATTATGGATTTAATGTATAATTTTCATTTTACGAGCGAATGGATCACGCAGAGTCAGAGAGTGTGTGATTGCATATGGAAATACAGGGTTACTAAAGTAATCATGGAATATACACTTACTCCCGCGTTAAATGTGCAGCACGTGTGTAACTGGTTGTAAGATTTCATGAAGGTATTTCATATATGCATAAATAGCAATTTGATTACTTTGCATATTATGAAATTAACGTATATACAAATCGTGCATTAAGTATAGATTATAAGGATACAGATAGGGTTCAGGTGAAATGGTTTAATAACCTTTATTTTATTCGCTGTTTGGCTAGCAGAAAACTCATTTATTTGTTGAAAAATGACGAAAATGTTTTTACCGTAATGATTAATTTTATTGGAATTCAATCAATCGATAAATCAATAAGACGACTTTTTTTCAAATTGCACCCATGGTGTACAGAATGACCGTTGGGCCTTAAATGCCGGAGTTGTCTTTGATCCATTGCCGGTAATGAGTGACTCGGGTGTACACTGAAGGATACATGGGAGGACATCCAATATAACCGAATGACGTTATTCCGACTAAGGTGTCCCCACAGGTCAATGGTCCACCGCTATCGCCCTGATCAAACATAATCATGCACTCTATACTGGGTAACTGATGCGGTACAGAGAACTTAACTAAGACAACTTAATTGTTATTTGTATGCTTAACAGCATTTATGCAATTTACATAAACGAATATTTCACCTGTGTTATCATAAACATTACTGTGTGGCAGTTTATTACAGTAAATCAAAAATATGTATTACAAACTCAACTGTCCTAAGCTTTCAGTTCAATAATGGATGCAGGCAAAATATGCATCTTTATCCATATCTTCATCACGCCGTTATTCATTTGTTGTTCGTAAGGAACCGTTGTTATTTTTGTTTTAACTTTTTATTGGTAAGTTATAGATAATATGCTGGTAGATATTCGGCAGGGATATACCTCATTTTTTTAAACGAAACATATGTCACTAATTGAATTTAGGGCTGACAGCTTTCGGTAAATTGGCAAATCGTTTCAGAGATGATAAGTGACAGTATGTTACATTTACCGCAGTATGCATAGTCGAGAAAAATGTTCACTTTATGTTGTAATCGCACAATACGTCTACCCTTCACGATATGTTATAAAGCGGCTCTCATATATTTTAATCGTGAATTATCACAATAATTCTATAACCTCTGCATTTTCTGAATGTTGTCCATGTTAAAGTAATTATTTTGGGTGTGCAAATTCATCATTGCCCTAATTTGTAAAACAAAAAGTATATATATATTTTGCGCAAATCTTCAGCTTTTCCCTATGCGGCAGAGAAAACGCAAACAGAATCTATACTCAACATGATGGCGGAATATTAACAGAAGAAAGATTTCACGGAGAACCCTGCAAAATACAAACTTAATACTAAGTCACACAAAGTAAATTATGTAACGTTACCAGATGTGAAGAACGGAACCGCCAATTAAATTAACGAGTATGGAACACATATATCTAAGTATCAGGAATATTCCCTGATGAAATCATTGTGAAAACCATAAGACTTCCTCGTTATCTTTATCAAGCTGTATCTCTCGACACTAAATATTGTAGAAGGATCTGTCAGGTATCGATAGCTTGCACGGAAATCGTGATACTGAGAATAAGTGTGTGGTTATATCGATGGATTACCTAGTATACTTACATTACAGGAGGAAGAATCATCCGATAAAATGCATACATGACCATCGGCAATGATATCTTCCCCAAACACGTCAACACACCACTTTTCCTTCATTACGGTCATTTTAGCTTGTTGCAGGACTTCAGGAAGAACTGTTAGTGATAAAATTATACTGTTGAGCTCATTCCGAAAAGTGATTTTCATCTATATAGAATATATGAAAAATACCAACGTGAAAATAAATTCATATTTAATAAAACAAGGGCAAAATATGATCAAAAGGAAGATTTACATGCAGACTCCTGAAAAAAACACCATGAGGGAAAGACCAGGTGTCCCGGAAGAGTAAGCTTCTTCTGTTTTTATCGGCGAATCCGCTATGTTAATCTTGGTCAATCCAAGAACGCAATGTTATGTTTTAAAATGAGACTAACGAGCATCAAATACGCCCTGTTTCAAACCGTACAAGGAGATCACTATGACGACAGTTATGACAACCTGCATCTTTTCAAACCCTGTATTATAAGGCAGTTGACGACAGTCTGGCCGGAAATCGTGATAAAGGGAAATGCCTTTGAATATCGAATCAATCGCGACACATAAACAAATAAAAATCGAGATAAACGGGTGGTGCAGAAGAATCTGAATATAGATATATTACAATTATATATTCAGCTGTATTTATTGAAAACTTTGCAAATGCATATGAACGTGACTACTCCACTCAGTAAATAAAGCTACAATGTTCAATGTTATGAATTTATTTGATTATGGGGCTGCTGCACCTCCCTGTGTATATTTTGACTTATCTTTCGTTTACTTTGGATATTTTTAGTACCTACGAGGCTTCAACATTTAGGCCTTAAACATCACTGACAAGTCCTATAAGGACAAAACAGCTGTATGGTACATTTAATTTCGTTGTTTGACTCTACTGTATCTAGCTCTTAATACTTAAAAGGTACAGTTTTACAGAATATTGGGCTATGATTACGATATTTTACCGCCATCAGTTCGTAATCAGATTGATGTTTCTTAGTGGTTCGCAGAGCTTAACTCTCAAGCTTATGATTTAAACAAAGGAAAATTACTTTCGATATCCGAATTTCCGCTATTTCCTTATCATACAAAATATATATGGTGTACTCGACTGACAATTGAGTTACTGTGTACCCTCGTTATAGTACAGTGGATACGTTATACTCTGCTGTTCTCAATGCTGTTAGTTTGCATACTGTTACCAAAAAGGGGGCATACTTACCTACACCATATACTGTATATCCCCATCCAGTGATGTCGCAGCGATGAGGAGCGAATTTGTTTTTGGAGTCGTTGTCTGGTAATTTGACCAATGATGCGGCCCCAGGACCAGTGATGGATTCGTTAAACTTGAGAAGTGCAATGTCATTAGGAAAAGCACCATCACCTTCGCCGTAGTATTCGTGCTGTAAAAAGTGAACACAAACATAGAGATGAAGAGGTGTGTTGTAATTTTACAGGTTGTTTACTAAAGATGTCTCACTTACATTAAACCTTGGCAATCATTCATTAAAATACTTTATACAATCATACAGAACGATAATGATAATTGACCCACGATAACAAGGTAAGAGGTAAGATGGTAAGTTATATTTACTTACGACAATTATTTCGGCCACTGGAAACACCACTCCTCCTCTTGCACGTGATGAAGATCCGACCCGAATGGAGAAGAAACTATTCAACAATGAAAACCGACTCGGTAAGTAAAGTGATGAGGTGTAATGTGTAAATATATACTATGACCTGATTTACATGACAACATTCAAGGAATGGAAGGATAAAGTGTGTTTATTTCTTACAAAGATGGATGGCCAGATTTACATGATAAAATACGCTTTACGATTTACGTACTAAATGTGCTTATTTGTTGTAAAGCAAGTTGTTAAGAAGAATTGTTACGATCACTTGATTGTACAGAAATAGAAAACACGTGAACCACGGCTTGATAGATCGGGTAAGAACACAAAACGCAAATAGGTAGATTTCTCATATGCTAGAAATGTTCTTTTGGGTTTGGTTTTTTTTTATTTTTATTTTTTTTTTTTTTTTGGCATTTTTTAACCTTTCCTGGTACAATCACTTTGGACAATTGCATTCATTCAGAATATGACAACGTGTTCATCATTAAGATCATTAAGATCCAATAAAAATAGGGAAACGTATAGAAAGAATGATAAATCATTAATCTATTTTTCGGTTGACACGTAAAATGCAAGTCATGGTACTGAAAGATGGACATGACAGGACTTTACGATCGGATCAGCTTTCAACTACTAATTCAAATTCGATTACTAAGGAATAATGTTGACATTTTTTTAATTGAGAGTTCTCATTGTTATATTCATATCCAAAACATCCTAGTTATGATGTACACAGGCCAAGGTACATTTTGGATTCTGTTATCCCCGATAAATATTTGAGAAAAACGCATTTTCTTGGAGATCCTCATGGGATAATATATCTTTTATTTCATATAAAGTACAAACTAAAAAACATAATGTACATGTTTATTGGAAATTAAGTGTTATTTCTGATTGTAAAAAATTCTGTATTATATTCCATTTTCCGACTACAAAATTTAAAAACGTATCTCATATACATTGTTATTAAGAATGCAAGTCACATATACCGCATTCTAAAGATGTCATATACATACCTCGCCGGTGCAAAGGTGACACAGTGAGCTGCTGTTAAGGCTACCGTGTCGCCAATAGCAACTGCTCCACAAATATGACTGCCCAAGAACATCAGAGAAACTTGCCATGGATATTCACATATCTCCGCGTCGTTTCCTCCAATAATTCTACTCATCCCATACGACTGAAAATATGGTAACTACGGATACATTCTAAAACTTTGTTAGAACACAGGAAATATTCATAAGTTCATAATCATATTGAAAAAAAAAAGATAACAACCCGTGTATTTACTTTGCAAGACCACGTCACAATATAAACTAGCCTGAAAAATTGCGATATAAACGTAGCATAAATAGAATACTGCGCGTGACCTTAAAACGACGTTATCAATTGTTGGCATGGAAACGCAGATGACGCGGATGGATTAAACTATCGATAATTAACTTGTGTATTAATTTGCTATTGGTATAAGGCAGCAACTTGCGTCTGAAATGTGTATAAGTATAGAAATGTGATATGGCATCTGGTACCATATTGACTTAGCAGATTCCCGGTAGGTATTTATAATAGAATAAAGAATTTAAAAAACAGTATTGCAACAGAATCTCAATTGAAACATAAATAATTCTTTGAAACTTGGGGGAAAATGTGGATTAAGGATAAGACCTATCATAACACACCCAACCAAGCATATCTCACAAGGAAATTTCCCATTGAAGTCATGATATCAACCATAAATCTTCCCCGTAATCTTCATCAACCTATATCCCTCAAAACCCTGAGTTGGAAGATTATCCGTCAGATGTCGATTTCTTGTACAAAAATCGTAATATTGTGAACAAGTTCTTGAATATCGAACTGCGACATGGAAGCACCATTTCGACAAGCCCTTTGATAAATTAAGTCTCGTATAAAATAAAGGAAGTCAAGAAGAGAGGAGCACCATGGGTATATCTATTGGAGAACCTACAACCAAACTCTACGAAGGGATTGTCAACTAGAAATTCAATCAGAAATTCAATTCATTATACCATTTACCTTTCCGATGTATCATTGATTTAGACAGATTTTTTAACGAATTACGCTCCACTATAATTCACAATCATGCACTTGTACCGCCGTTCACTTATTCTTAAATAAGAAAGCTCTCAACTTCAGAGAAAAGGCTTTCCTTCAGTGTGGAATGGAGTATTGAAGAGAGCAAAATGGAGAAAATCAAGTTTATATATGAAAATGCATATTTCTATAATTGCTACAATAAACGATAATTTACCACTATAGACTTAAATTGGTTCTTTTTTAAATATCAAGAGCAGAAGTTATGTTTTGTTAGCATTTTATGTTTGTTTTCGTAAGGAACATTGTTATAGATAGAGTAGCAATATGGGGATAGATAACACTCAGTGGCCGTGGCACATTCTTCTTAAAAGAGCTCAAATAATGAGATCAATTATACAGAACAGTTTGAATTTCAGGGGAAGGTTTATGGTAGTCGAAAGAGAACGATTGTACTACTGTGTTGTTCCAGTATCATCTAATGTACCCAGTACTATAGGTATTACATACACAAATCACTCTTTATTTGCTTACTTGACTTCAAGTTATCAAATCGGTAACATAAGATTGAAATTAATCGTTTTGAATTTATTAGCATGTTAAAACTTATACAACACGGTGAGACAAATCAATTCACAGGGAACGTACATTAAACAATACGTTCTAAAAAAAATGTTTGTAAACAAAATTACGTACCGATGCCTGCTGTATGTGATCTTCATTGGATGCTTGTGTCAGCGAGGAACAGCCTGTAAACATGGAAATGATACTGTTTAATGAACAGGCACATGAGCTGTATAACAGTATAACAATACAGCTTTAACAATCCAGGTACAAAATGATACACCAAAAGAAACAAAAGACAACACAAAAACATAAAATTAGATAAATAAATAACCGAAAAAAAAATATGTAACATAAAAATAAAAGTAAGGGTTTTTTTAGTCGATACTTCGTTGACTAAGCTATTCACATTTATTAAATAGTGACTGTTTCGTGAACTCTTTGAAACACTGTTTTCATTCTGTGGCAGTCTCCATTTTCATACTTTACCGTTTCATCAACTTTATTCAAAATGTCTAAGTTGTAATGGAATAACAAAATATTTAAGATATAGGAAATAGTGACTTACCTGCGAAAGCTACAAGGCATAAAGCTAGGATAAACATCGTGACTACTGTGGCTTTTAATCAGGATTAATGAGGTCCGACCTCATTGGTCACATTTATACCCTGCTCCAAGGTCACGGTGGCCCCTATCAACTCCTCCAGAGGTCAACAATGGCCAGCAAATGTTTTTTCACAAACCATCCTGAGTACTTACAATGCCTTTTTAGTAGTAAAGCAATTAGTAACGATAACAATAACTAATCACATGGTCCGCTCCCAAGAAGATTTCGCTCTTAGAGTCTTCATACATCTCAGTTTTATTACAACAGTTGTTTTTGACATAAATTTCCCATGAATTATTCATTTTGTCATTAGCACTTTGTTTTGAAATATTCATATAATTATTTGTAATCAACTGTTGGTAATAAATGAGACAGATTTACACGTTTAGATGTCCTATGCTTTATATGGTTGCTGTTATATTTAAATTTCAAACAGTTTCGTTCAACTTGGTCTTGCATGGTTGAGTTTGAGAATTTTGTATATTTATGGTATAGACAAAAATGTTACCGATCAACAGTACACAGACGAAGGTAAGTAGTATAATAAGTAAAAACATGCAGTTTTACAGAAAAAGTTAAATTCGAACTCGGAATAAGAGAAAAGTGTCTCCAAAGACGACCCTGCTGATGTATCTAGGTAATCACAAGCAAAACGTGTTCATAGATACATGTTGCAAGCACATAAATGTCATTCAGATGTCCTCGGCCATTTTGGACATTGTGGGGTAGGATCTTCTTGTAGTAGCTGGTGGTTAGCTGACTTAACATCATGCGAGTGATCCGCCGCATGCTCTTCAAAATAGAACTTAAGGTAAAGTGTATTGTCTACGGAAACAACCAAAATAACAAAACATTCTCTATAATCACAGCTTTCGCGCCCCCTTCACAAATTGCAAGAGACTCAGTAGGCATACCCTCTAACGTAGGAGACTTTGTTTAAAAGATTTTTAGAAGTCGTTGGAGACCTACGTTTTAAATTTGGTCCAGATCAAGGAAAGTCACTTGCGAGTAACAGCGCGTGCAACGTCACTGAATGGTTTGGCACTGAAATAGAAGGGGGCATGGAAAAGTGCCTTGTAATACTCCAAAGACGACGCGCTCTTTCTGTGAATTAGTCATCTTCTATTTCAACCTGAAGTTTTCTGTGTATTCGAAATAACTATTCAGTATGTGAACTCTGCCGCTCACACATCGTTGTTCATTTTCATGAACAAGGATACTTCCTTGAGGAGAGAAGAGGTCAGAAGGAAAACGATTAAACTTTTAAAGAAAAAATGAAGATCAAACGATGTGGATGCAAGCTGAAAACTGACAAACAGCATCACAACGAGAATGTAGCCAATTAGAACAAAGACCGAGAGAAGAAAAACAATAATAATAAAAACATTAACTCTCTAGAAACAAATTTTATTCTTTCTTCTTTCATATAACAAGTAGATATATCTGTGACAACAAGTGATATGTGAAGACAAAGAACACTCGGACTTTGTCTGTGATGCTTTGAAGGTGGTAAAACATACTTTGTGATATTGACAAATTTTTACCTTCTCATAAATGTACGGGAAAACGAAACTTATGAATTTTAATGTATTCAACATCTTACTAATGCATTTAGTATTTCGTATCAGACATCTAAGATCATCATTTACACTACAAGATGATCAAGCATCTATTACATATTATATATGTTCCGTTATCGTTGGTAGTCTAGTACACTGTCATCACTTATTATGATAAAGTGATAGTACAAACAGACCTGGATTACCAACCATGTGTTCTTTGAAATTATCAATAATTTGCTTAAAACATATGACTTGTAAAAATATCTTTAAGATTTGATTCTTAATTATACTTAAATCCCTGGTATTTTCTGATTACAAATTGGAATTATATCTCAGTAGACATCTCGCATCTAATATCTGAAATAAGTCTTACATCAAACATGTTTCTTTTAATTGCTGGAATTAAATTGTTACAATATAACACAGTAGCATCATCAACAAAATGGAGTAATCAAATGAAGAAAAAATCTCAGATAAAATCATAACATTAAAATGATTCACAGATCTCAAAACATCAACTAATTAGGAGAGAAGAATATTATGCAAGACAAACTTTACAAAACAATAATCACAACCTAGTGATGATACTCATAAAATTGTGCGGTATAAACTCTGCCGAAAAACACACAAAGTAAGATGATTAAAGCACAAGCTTCAAAATACCCAGAGAGAAAACATATATCTTCCAAACAGACTCTCACTTAACAGATTGTTTTTAAGGAAAAGTGGTGAAAACCATATATGGTTTCACTGTTTGTTTAGTAGAGCATGGCATGATGGTTGGAAGAGCTTTTTGAAAACTAACTTGTAATTTAATATATGAGACGATTAACACAAAGCAAATGTATAAGCAAAGTATCATCAACTTCCAGTCAGACACGTATGTGTTATATACATATCTGTTCCATTCAGGAAGAATTTTGTTACTATGTTAGTAAACAAAAACATATTGACACATGACTGATCATGAGCTCCACCTGCTTTTTTAGCCAGCATGAACACTCTCTTCCCTGGTTCCGATTTCCACAGTTACACTAAGTGAGCTGAGTCCAGCTTATTGACACCCTTACTACACACACACATCATGCTGACATAAGAGGACCATAATGTAATATACACCAATGTTTACATTCTAATTCTATTGTCTTCCCAAGAGGAAAAAATATATAAAGAAAAAAAAGCTAAAGCCAGTAAATTTCATGGGGAAGATTTTCCACATCTCGTGGAAGAACATTTAATGTTTGGAATAATGAGACACGCATGTATTAGATGTTCTTTTACATCCAGATCCTTCGACCATTTTGTAAGAAAATCACGAAAATTTTGATCCCTGAAAATTACCTGCTATACTTTTTTTTTACATCAAGTATTACAAGTTTTATGAAATGTTGTAATTGAAGAAATTCAAACGACTAACAGGTTTGATGCTGAGACACAACGATAGATTAATACTCCAACCAATAACAGAAAACAGAAAAATGAGACGTTTTATACTTTTGGAAGAATACATATTTTCAAACCTATGATATTCGTAGTAAAAGAAATTTCAAATATTTTTGGAAAAGTTTGTCTACAGGATGCTGATAACCTAGTACACACTAACTCATTACAGAGTACATGAAGAAAAAGAAAGATATTCTGTATTTCTATGATAACTGATGTAGAACGTGATTTGAAGGTAAAAGGCACTTAATCAGCTCTATTGTTTGAACTCATATTTCTGATTACATCCGATATCTATGTGATACACTCTCTCTGGGATACATATCTCAGTTATAGAGTTTTCCAAATTTTCATACACACTTTTTTTATTGTACGTCCTCCTACAATTGAGGTAGTAAGTAGGACATATGATACTTAACGGACTTAATGATTTGAAATCTTATAATGATATATGCACTATGACAACAGAATAATCATCAAGCTAAAGTGCTTTAAAAAGTCATTGAATCATGAAGTAAACATAGATGTACATTTCAATGTTCTAGATTCACAGAAATTCAACAAAAGCCGTTTTTATTCCATAATATTTGTAACTACAACGCAATATCGCAGCATAGCTCCGTCACTTGGTCGTTAAATTGTCAACAGTCTGGATTGTAAAACCCCAGGTGTGAGAAAGTTACACCGGCCACATTCCCAGGAATTCTTATGATCGTTAGGTTAGTTCTAGTTTTAAATAATCTAGAATGACACTCAATAACACTATGTTGTATTCATGTAAAACAAAGTTGTGTCAAAACATTTCAATTCAGCTTCCTGCAGTATTTTATCGTGACAGTAAAATATCTGACTCATAATCACACATTTTTGTTCAGTAGAAAGCATTGCCAATTTGTTATTATAAGATTTTAGCTGTGTAATTTGAAATTAAAAACTTATCACAAATATTTTATTACAACATAAATACAACTTGGGTGTTAGCAATGATTACAATAAATAGTTAAACAGGCTCTGCTCTAGTTTCACTTGCAGAATCGTGTGTTCTAATGCACAAAGATATTGATGTAAGTATGATCCCAGCTTTTTACAAACCTATGTACTAAAAAACAATGGATAATCTAAACATTAAAATCAAACACAGGAAAAACATGCTTTTCACAAAATTAAATGTTACATTTTGTACAAACGTCAAAACCACAAAAGCTCCTAATGATATCAACATAAATCCCAATGGTTCATAAAGCATAGAAATAATAGGTTATCATAAAACAGATAACCACATTTAATTTTAACATTCCTCTCGCAGAAACCACAATAAATAATCCCTGTTTATACTTTGCAAGAAACAGTGAACATCCTCAGAACACACGATGAACAAAGTAAACAACATCAAACATAAAAGACTTTATCTGGGAAACAACGTGTACGACAACAGAACTTAACATTGACTTCCCAATCATCTTAAACTCAACCTTCCCAACATAGCAAAATCATATCACGGCAGTATATCGATCACCTATCACAATTTAGTAACATAGTGTAGTACTTACATTCCATCACATTGCCAACAAAAGTCAAATTAAAATATTACATATATACAGACAAAATTTCTTCAATATTGATAATTTGAAGTATTCTGTAACATTAAAGATCATTATGAATGAGTTTTTATCCATAATGATGATGCAAAACATTTGTATGGAAAAATAGAAATGTTCTTTAAATGGTCATTAAAAGTGAGTTTAAAGCACTGTAAGATGTCTGATATGTAGACAAGGCCATACAAAGATATGAAAACTGGTATGTAATGTTATATAGGACTTTCTTATGTCGCTAAGGTGTGTACACAAAACAGTGACAAGATATGAAACTAGTATTCAACAGAATATAGGACTTTCTTATGTCGCTAAGGTGTGTACACAAAACAGTGACAAGATATGAAACTAGTATTCAACAGAATATAGGACTTTCTTATGTCGCTAAGGTGTGTACACAAAACAGTGACAAGATATGAAACTAGTATTCAACAGAATATAGGACTTTCCTATGTCACTAAGGTGTGTACACAAAACAGTAACAAGATATGATACTGGTATTCAACGGAATATAGGACTTTCTTATGTCGCTAAGGTGTGTACACAAAACAGTGACAAGATATGAAACTAGTATTCAACAGAATATAGGACTTTCTTATGTCACTAAGGTGTGTACACAAAACAGTGACAAGATATGAAATTAGTATTCAACAGAATATAGGACTTTCTTATGTCACTAAGGTGTGTACACAAAACAGTAACAAGATATGAAACTAGTATTCAACAGAATATAGGACTTTCTTATGTCGCTAAGGTGTGTACACAAAACAGTGACAAGATATGAAACTAGTATTCAACAGAATATAGGACTTTCCTATGTCACTAAGGTGTGTACACAAAACAGTAACAAGATATGAAATTAGCATTCAACAGAATAAAGGACTTTCCTATGTCACTAAGGTGTGTACACAAAACAGTAACAAGATATGATACTGGTATTCAACGGAATATAGGACTTTCTTATGTCGCTAAGGTGTGTACACAAAACAGTGACAAGATATGAAACTAGTATTCAACAGAATATAGGACTTTCTTATGTCACTAAGGTGTGTACACAAAACAGTGACAAGATATGAAATTAGTATTCAACAGAATATAGGACTTTCTTATGTCACTAAGGTGTGTACACAAAACAGTAACAAGATATGAAACTAGTATTCAACAGAATATAGGACTTTCTTATGTCGCTAAGGTGTGTACACAAAATAGTGACAAGATATGAAACTAGTATTCAACAGAATATAGGACTTTCCTATGTCACTAAGGTGTGTACACAAAACAGTAACAAGATATGAAATTAGTATTCAACAGAATATAGGACTTTCTTATGTCGCTAAGGTGTGTACACAAAACAGTGACAAGATATGAAACTAGTATTCAACAGAATATAGGACTTTCCTATGTCACTAAGGTGTGTACACAAAACAGTAACAAGATATGAAATTAGCATTCAACAGAATAAAGGACTTTCCTATGTCACTAAGGTGTGTACACAAAACAGTAACAAGATATGATACTGGTATTCAACGGAATATAGGACTTTCTTATGTCGCTAAGGTGTGTACACAAAACAGTGACAAGATATGAAACTAGTATTCAACAGAATATAGGACTTTCTTATGTCACTAAGGTGTGTACACAAAACAGTGACAAGATATGAAATTAGTATTCAACAGAATATAGGACTTTCTTATGTCACTAAGGTGTGTACACAAAACAGTAACAAGATATGAAACTAGTATTCAACAGAATATAGGACTTTCCTATGTCACTAAGGTGTGTACACAAAACAGTAACAAGATATGAAATTAGTATTCAACAGAATAAAGGACTTTCCTATGTCACTAAGGTGTGTACACAAAACAGTAACAAGATATAATACTGGTATTCAACGGAATATAGGACTTTCTTATGTCGCTAAGGTGTGTACACAAAACAGTGACAAGATATGAAACTAGTATTCAACAGAATATAGAACTTTCCTATGTCACTAAGGTGTGTACACAAAACAGTAACAAGATATGAAACTAGTATTCAACAGAATATAGGACTTTTCTATGTCACTAAGGTGTGTACACAAAACAGTAACAAGATATGAGATGTGCTCTAGTACTTTTGCATAGACAATTATAGTAACCAAATACTAAAGTGACTTTGTAATTCTGTGTGGATGCCCTATACATATAGTTAAATATAATGAACGCTCAACAGAATGAGGTACACAAATCATTTCTATATAACATGGTAAATCATTCTTGATGATGATTTAATGGAATGTATAGATCAGTGTTAATTTGGTTGGCATAGAAACCTAAAACATAATAGAAATATGTTATTTTATCATGAACTATTCTTATTGTAACAAGATCTTAAAAAATCAGTGTTACTTTTTTTTAAAGAATAGTAACATTTTTTATATAAAAAACAATGTACCATTAAAGCAAGGTATGAAAACTGTTACTTTGGTAAAGACATCAGTAACATGATATGGAAAATCATTGATACATTTTCATACAAATAAAATCAGTAACATGTTTTGTTTTGGCAAAGACAATAGTTACAGGATAGGAATAATTTGGTTTAATCAATAGTAACATTCTATGATAAATCTTACTTATGTAAACATGGAATACAATAGCATACCTGGTCATATTTTAAGATATCAGATGGGTAATGTAACACAAACTAAAGATACATGATATGGAAACTTAAGGTTACTTTGTTCATAGACAATAGTAACATGGTATGGGAAATCAGTGTTACCTTTACAGAGACAATAGTAACATGATATAAAAAATCAGTGTTACTTTGACAGACACAATAGTAACATGTTATTAAAAATCAGTATCACTGTGACAGAGACAATAGTAACATGATATGGAAAATCTGTGTTACCTTGACAGAGACAATAGTAACATGATATGGGAAATCTGTGTTACTATATCCTTCCACTTAAAGTAATACTACAGTGGGATATGGGATATGCAATGGAAAGTAAAATCTGATACCACCTAAATTGTAAAGCTATGAAATATGTAACACCTTCATGTTGTTCTGGAATGAAATTTGAAATAAAGCAAATTACTAGAACAAAAAAATCAAAAAATAATTTAAACACTTGTTCAGGCATTAGGAATGTATACATTTGGAATGCTTATTTAAAACACATCCGAGAAAAATCCCGGTTAACATATCTTCCTAAGTTATGTATGTTTACCAATGAACAAAAACATTATATACTGGTATAGACATCATCTGCTGAAGGCCCAAAATATCACAAAAAAGATTATAATTTATAATAGCTTTAAAAAAGTACAAGATATCATTACAAATAAGTATATTACCTTTTTTCTTTGTGAGATGCCAATATGAACGCTTTCATTTTTTGTTCTAGTCTGTGTAATTATTTTATTCTTGTCATAAACTCTCCTGACAACATGTTCTTATCATTCCATGTCCATAGCAACAAGGTTAATTATCATTACAGAGGACCTAAATCAGGCCAGACACCCCCACAGGCCCTGAAAAAGACCTTTACAGGTCCAGAAGAGGACCCCAACAGGCCCTGAAAAGACCTTTACAGGTCCAGAAGACGACCCCCACAGGCCCTAAAAAGGACCTTTACAGGTCCAGAAGAGGACCCCCACAGGCCCTGAAAAGGACCTTTATAAGTCCAGAAGAGGTCCCCCACAGGCCCTGAAAAGGACCTTTACAGGTCCAGAAGAGGACCCCCACAGGCCCTGAAAAGAACCCTCAAAGATCCTGGAAAGGATCCAACAATCGTGGATTGCAATTATCTTTTTGGCAGCATACAATAACAACAGAGAATCTAGTAAAACATTAAAACATAGTGTCAAAAAATATTTTGGTATTAGAAACCTTTGGAATGACTTCATGACCTTCCATCATAGACACCTAGTAATACTGCTTCCTCCTCTTGCTACCAGGGGCTTCTGAAAACAGAAAGTACGAACCATGATCAAAATAATCTACCGTGAAAAGTGAAAGTTGATTAACAGCTATTTAAATTTTCATTTACAATACCAGAGGGCAAAAGCGTTTATAACTTTAGGAAGGATACTTTATAGCCATATTGTCAACTTGTTCTCATTAGAATGATATTGCATCTCCTCGATCTGCCTCTCATTGTACAGCAGGACATCCTTCTTTTATTTTCTATATATGTCCTTTTCCCAAGAACACCTGATCAATGAATTATTAAAAAAGACAAACTCTTCATAAGCAGTAAGGTTTTAAATACATAGCTTAGTCTACACACTGCAAAAACAATCTTACAAAATCTGTAGAGGACTTCCTCTAAAATGTTGTGTTAGTTATAATGCCAGAAGGCTTTACATAGGTTAGGGACCATATTCTTCAATAAGAAATATTTCTGTAAACATTAAGATAAGTGCAGTTATAATTAGATAAGATCTAATGTGAGTGCAGAACAACATATAACTATATGTGCATGGCTAACCTTCCATACAGACATGTCAGCATCAATAGCAAAGCATCTCCAGATCTACAAATAGGCCATGGGATCAAATACAACATTTCCACATATACACACATATAGACCAGTAAACCAACCATAGCATCTCCAGATATATACATATATAGATCTCAAGATCAAATATAACATCTCTAGATACATATATATAAAGGCTACGAGACCAAATCTCGCATCTCCAGATATATACATATATAGATCACGAGATCAAATATAACATCGCTCAATAATATACACATATGGACAAGGACACTAAATCTAGCATCTCCAGATATATACATACTGTATAAAGGCCATGAGATCAAATACAGCAATTTCAGACATATATACAAGCCTGGAGACCAAATCTAGCATCTCCAGAGCTATAAATATATATAGGTCAGGAGACCAAATCTAGCATCTCCAGAGTGATAAACATATATAGGTCAGGAGACAAAATCTAGCATCTCCAGAGCTATAAACATATATAGGTCAGGAGACCAAATCTAGCATCTCCAGAGCTATAAATATATTGGTCAGGGTCCAAATCTAGCATCTCCAGAACTATAAATATATATAGGTCAGGGTCCAAATCTAGCATCTCCAGAGCTATAAACATATATAGGTCAGGAGACCAAATCTAGCATCTCCAGAGCTATAAACATATATAGGTCAGGAGACCAAATCTAGCATCTCCAGAGCTATAAACATATATAGGTCAGGAGACCAAATCTAGCATCTCCAGATATATACATACTGTATAAAGGCCATGAGATCAAATACAGCAATTTCAGACATATATACCTATACAAGCCTGGAGACCAAATCTAGCATCTCCAGAGCTATAAACATATATAGGTCAGGAGACCAAATCTAGCATCTCCAGAGCTATAAACATATATAGGTCAGGAGACCAAATCTAGCATCTCCAGAGCGATAAACATATATAGGTCAGGAGACCAAATCTAGCATCTCCAGAGCTATAAACATATACAGGTCAGGAGACCAAATCTAGCATCTCCAGAGCTATAAATATATAGGTCAGGGTCCAAATCTAGCATCTCCAGAACTATAAATATATATAGGTCAGGGTCCAAATCTAGCATCTCCAGAGCTATAAACATATATAGGTCAGGAGACCAAATCTAGCATCTCCAGAGCGATAAACATATATAGGTCAGGAGACCAAATCTAGCATCTCCAGAGCTATAAACATATATAGGTCAGGAGACCAAATCTAGCATCTCCAGAACTATAAACATATATAGGTCAGGAGACCAAATCTAGCATCTCCAGATATATACATACTGTATAAAGGCCATGAGATCAAATACAGCAATTTCAGACATATATACCTATACAAGCCTGGAGACCAAATCTAGCATCTCCAGAGCTATAAACATATGTAGGTCAGGAGACCAAATCTAGCATCTCCAGAGCTATAAACATATATAGGTCAGGAGACCAAATCTAGCATCTCCAGAGCGATAAACATATATAGGTCAGGAGACCAAATCTAGCATCTCCAGAGCTATAAACATATATAGGTCAGGAGACCAAATCTAGCATCTCCAGAGCTATAAACATATATAGGTCAGGAGACCAAATCTAGCATCTCCAGATATATACATACTGTATAAAGGCCATGAGATCAAATACAGCAATTTCAGACATATATACCTATACAAGCCTGGAGACCAAATCTAGCATCTCCAGAGCTATAAACATATGTAGGTCAGGAGACCAAATCTAGCATCTCCAGAGCTATAAACATATATAGGTCAGGAGACCAAATCTAGCATCTCCAGAGTGATAAACATATATAGGTCAGGAGACCAAATCTAGCATCTCCAGAGCTATAAACATATATAGGTCAGGAGACCAAATCTAGCATCTCCAGAGCTATAAACATATATAGGTCAGGAGACCAAATCTAGCATCTCCAGAGCTATAAACATATATAGGTCAGGAGACCAAATCTAGCATCTCCAGAGCTATAAATATATATAGGTCAGGGTCCAAATCTAGCATCTCCAGAGCTATAAACATATATAGGTCAGGAGACCAAATCTAGCATCTCCAGAGCGATAAACATATATAGGTCAGGAGACCAAATCTAGCATCTCCAGAGCTATAAACATATATAGGTCATGAGACCAAATCTAGCATCTCCAGAACTATAAATACATAGGTCAGGAGACCAAATCTAGCATCTCAGATATAAACATATATAGGTCAGGAGACCAAATCTAGCATCTCCAGAGCTATAAACATATGTAGGTCAGGGTCCAAATCTAGCATCTCCAGAACTATAAATACATAGGTCAGGAGACCAAATCTAGCATCTCAGATATAAACATATATAGGTCAGGAGACAAAATCTAGCATCTCCAGAGCTATAAATATATAGGTCAGGGTCCAAATCTAGCATCTCCAGAGCGATAAACATATATAGGTCAGGAGACCAAATCTAGCATCTCCAGAGCTATAAACATATATAGGTCATGAGACCAAATCTAGCATCTCCAGAACTATAAATACATAGGTCAGGAGACCAAATCTAGCATCTCAGATATAAACATATATAGGTCAGGAGACCAAATCTAGCATCTCCAGAGCTATAAACATATGTAGGTCAGGAGACCAAATCTAGCATCTCCAGAGCTATAAACATATATAGGTCAGGAGACCAAATCTAGCATCTCCAGAGCTATAAATATATATAGGTCAGGGTCCAAATCTAGCATCTCAGATATAAACATATATAGTCCAAATCTAGCATCTCCAGAACTATAAATACATAGGTCAGGAGACCAAATCTAGCATCTCAGATATAAACATATATAGGTCAGGAGACCAAATCTAGCATCTCCAGAGCTATAAACATATGTAGGTCAGGAGACCAAATCTAGCATCTCCAGAGCTATAAATATAAAGGTCAGGGTCCAAATCTAGCATCTCAGATATAAACATATATAGGTCAGGAGACAAAATCTAGCATCTCAGATATAAACATATATAGGTCAGGAGACAAAATCTAGCATCTCCAGAGCTATAAACATATATAGGTCATGAGACCAAATCTAGCATCTCCAGAACTATAAATACATAGGTCAGGAGACCAAATCTAGCATCTCAGATATAAACATATATAGGTCAGGAGACCAAATCTAGCATCTCCAGAGCTATAAACATATGTAGGTCAGGAGACCAAATCTAGCATCTCCAGAGCTATAAATATAAAGGTCAGGGTCCAAATCTAGCATCTCAGATATAAACATATATAGGTCAGGAGACCAAATCTAGCATCTCCAGAGCTATAAACATATATAGGTCAGGAGACCAAATCTAGCATCTCCAGAGCTATAAACATATATAGGTCAGGAGACCAAATCTAGCATCTCAGATATAAAAATACATAGGTCAGGGTCCAAATCTAGCATCTCCAGAGCTATAAACATATGTAGGTCAGGAGACCAAATCTAGCATCTCCAGAGCGATAAACATATATAGGTCAGGAGACCAAATCTAGCATCTCCAGAGCGATAAACATATATAGGTCAGGAGACCAAATCTAGCATCTCCAGAGCTATTAACATATATAGGTCAGGAGACCAAATCTAGCATCTCCAGAGCTATAAACATATATAGGTCAGGAGACCAAATCTAGCATCTCCAGAGCTATAAACATATATAGGTCAGGAGACCAAATCTAGCATCTCAGATATAAACATATATAGGTCAGGAGACCAAATCTAGCATCTCCAGGAGACCAAATCTAGCATCTCAGATATAAACATATATAGGTCAGGAGACCAAATCTAGCATCTCCAGAGCTATAAACATATATAGGTCAGGGTCCAAATCTAGCATCTCCAGAACTATAAATATAAAGGTCAGGGTCCAAATCTAGCATCTCAGATATAAACATATGTAGGTCAGGAGACCAAATCTAGCATCTCCAGAGCTATAAACATATATAGGTCAGGAGACAAAATCTAGACATTATCTATTGTTTGTTATATATAAACTTTAGCATTATATACTGGTAAGTATGTAATGACAATAATTCATCAAACATCAAATCTCTCTGCCACTTCTCACATGACAAGAATGTTTTCTTTCAACATATCAATGTTGGACCTGAATCAAATTTGACCTTTGATAACTCTGTAAAGTTTGTACACACATTACTCCTCAATACACTAGGCATACAGATCAAATTTTTATCTTTTAAAAAACTTTATTCCTATAGCCCTTAAAGTAAATCAAGGTCTTTATATGAAATAAATTCTAGCATTTCATCCAAAAAAACCCCAGGAAACTTATTCTTGCTCTATATCTAGTACAATTTTCCTATCTATCTGCAACATCACACAAATACACACAAACCCATAAATATAAAGGAAAAACTTTACGATTTAACAAAACAGTTTTATAAGCAATATTCCTAAATGTGAAATGCAATAGTTAACATTGAATATTGAATCATCTGTCTTCAAATTGGCTGAGATTTTGAACTAATGAGGACTTCCATTTGGCTGCCATGATTAAGGTACCCTAATGTTCAAAAAGTGCAAATAACAACAGTTGTCAGACCGATCCTTAATATCATGTTTGCCATCCCCAAACATCTATAGCATCTCTACTTCTGCATAGCATTAACTTCATAGGGACATTGATTGTCCATAGAGGAATGTTATGCCATTCCTCAGTAAGTGTGTTAGCACATTGGCAGAGGTTGTTTCAGATGTTTGCTGGATCCTGAACTCTTCTGTCTAATTCATCCCACAAGTGTTGGATTGGGGACAAATCAGGGCTATACAGAGGCCAATCAATAAGGGCAATATTCTGGGTTGGGGGAAAGTCCCTACAAACTCTTTCAATATTTGGCCTCGCATTATCATGCTGAAATGTCAAATGGTGCCTTATAATGAAAGGCACAACATGAGGCATCAGGATCCTATCTCAATAGCCTAGAGCCTTAAATTCCTGTTAAAGATCTCTATAGGTGTCTTTAAAAAAAATGAAAAATTCCTCCAAAAACCATAATCAAACCATTCCCAAATCTGTTGTGCTCTAAATTACATGTGTCTGCAAGACCCACTCCTCAACACCGGTACAAATGTTAACTGACATCGAAAAAACGTGGATCAGGAAGAGCCGTAAACAATAGCATACGATGTGCTCAGCAATGAGGTGTCAGTTGTAAACCAACATACTGGCCATTCTTTGGCCATTATATGCCTCTTACAGTCTATTCCTCTCAGTTTTTGGGTGGATTCGATAGTTTCTGTTACCAATGCTATTTTGTCCCATCTGTCATCAACTCTTCCCATAGCTAACCGACTTATGGTGGATTTGTGTACTCTGAGATGAGCAGCGACATGCTGTTAAGTGCTATCTCCCAACAGCATTGTGAAAGCCCATCCTGTTGGGATAGCTGTGGCATATTTGTCAATGTATTTGCAATTAGGCATCTTAATGATAGTCAGAAATCAACACAAGTTTGAGTGAAGGAGAAGGCATACATTTGTACAGTCATTGGTAATTTAGGTGCAACAGATCTGGATAAGTTTTTTGGCCATGGATGGCAGAATTTTAACATTTATAAAGTGCCCTACTATTCCTCTTACTTTTAATGTGGCTTTTTATATTCCATACAAAGTATTCTAATATTAGAAAATTTGCATTTCTTTATCCTTTCAGTGTATATAAAAGGTATTTATATACATGTAAAAATATCACAACAGAGATACATTAACAATGATTTAATGAACAACAAATTTCAGACTTCTAGCATCATGACTAGCACTAGCTACATGTACCTGAATATTGGAATATTGATGTTCTAGCTTTATATTATTATATTTTTATAGTTATTTGTAAATTTTAAAAATTTGATATCACACAACATAAATTACAGTAGATATAAGACAATATCCCAGAAAAAATATTATTTAACATATTGAAAGAACAACGAATTATATAATAATACTGTAAGTCATTTTCATTGTGTTTTATCTATATTTACCTGTTACATTTTAACACATGATGATAATCTGTTTCAGAATTTTAAGATTCCATACAAAATTTCTGACTGATATGCATTGCATACATTTCTCAAATTCAGATCCAAATATTCTGCTCTGGATAACATGCATAGAAAATGACTTGCAGTCAATTCCAGCTAATAATTGGTTACAACACACTATGGAACCTCAGTCTTCTCCCATATCTCATTCTTTTTATTTTCTTTAGGCATTTGTCGGGAACTTGAAATCGTTAAAATCCAGATCTTTTCCATCCGATGCCTGATAGACATTACTTTTTTGATTTTCCATCCATTTCTAGAATTATTTGTTTGATCAGAATCCATCATGGAAGAAGACATGGGTACCACAAGTATGACCAGCACCATGTTAGCAATCTACTTACTGTGTGGCATTAGTAATACTTTTGCTGCTGTGGCAACACTGGATAGCCACCATGCATAGGATGTTGTGGGTATTTGCCACTTTCGTGGTATGAGGGGGGGCGATCGGAACCATTATAGTCATAACCACCCTCACCATAACGTAAGTAAGGATCCTGGTGCTGCCCATTGTCGTAGGCTGCGTTTGGCACGCCCCTGCTTCTCCCACCTTTTTGATAACCTGCCTCCATGCTGACAAGACAAACGAACAAGTGAAGGATTGATACCCACTACTCAACAATCTGTGTTTATATATAATTTCCCAGACATGCTGAACTGTAATTTCCATTACTTTGAGAAACATTGACACATTACAGCGATCATTAAACAGAACAAAATACAGTTTGTCAGGAAGTCCGTCAAAGTATTTATCCTCTTCATATCATCATTTCATAAATGTCTTATCTTTTGGAAATAGATTTATAATTTCTAGTAAAGATCATGCGACATTACTTTCTTAAATGATTGCAAACAAGTGATGGATTAAAGACTGCCTTAAAATTATATCGATCTACAAGACATTAATCACAGTACATGTTAGAGTGTTATATTAAGAAACCATGTTTCACTTGATTGATAAGTCACAGAATGGTAGAAAAATATCAATTTAAACACACTTTGGATGAAAGTTTATGAACCAATTCTTGACATTACTTTAAATCTATAAATAAACATGCATGTTGTTGTTTTGGTGACATCATTATCATTTTCTTTACGTGAGTACACTCCACACTGGTCATTTGTCTGATGAAGATGACCATGTAGTCATTGAAACATCACACTCCAATGTTCTACTTGTGTTCTAAGGACTTTTATTCTACAGTATTATTACTAATTTCTTGATATGGAATACTACATGATTAACCAGACACTGTCTTTAAGTTTATTAACAACATTTTAATAATTAGAAGTATTATTCATAAAAAAAAAAAAAGATCTCCCAAGTGACAAACTCTACTAGTCCAACAGACCCTATTGACTTTGTTGGATAAGCAGCACACCAGTGTTCCCCTTGGTTACATAAACAGCATTTTACTCAAGATTGAAAAAAATCTGTACTTAACTTTGCAAAGCTGAACTTTACACTTAGCACTGAACTTAGCAACTCATAGATGAACTTGGAACTAGCCTAACCTTAAGATAGAAAGTTGTAGCTGTGCTTAGCAGCTAAGAGCTGTGCATAAAAAATACAAAGCTGACTTAAACTTTGAAAATTCATAGATGAACTAAACAAGTCGCTAATGAATTAAGTAACTAGAAATTATTGCTGCTAAAATCCCCACAATCATGTAGCTGATGAACTCAGCAACTATTTAGCTAGCTACGCATAGTTCTAATTGATTGCTTAATTTAGCATTCTAAAGTAGCGATTTTAAAGTACAAAATGTAACTATGAAATATGATAGCGATTTTAAAGTACAAAATGTAACTATGAAATATGATAGCGATTTTAAAGTACAAAATGTAACTATGAAATATACGATTACTGGATGCTTGAGCTTTAATGCATAATAAATACAGAATACATGTTGAGTTTAAAAGTCAAGCTAAACACAATAACACAAAAAATTACTTTATTTAAGTCTAATACCTCAATAAACAAATGGCAAACATACTTATAATAAGAGGTAATGCAGAATTACAAATTAATGTAAGTAGTTTGTGAGATATTTTAGTAAGGCTTAACTGTTTATAAATGCTAGCAGTGCAGTAAAGCTGTATACACACCTGGTCAATGGCACGTTGTCTTGGTGACTGTAGGCATTGTAACCAGTCTGACCTTGGTACATCTCCATGTCACTGAAAAATCATCAAAGATTAATATTCATATCTATTTGGTGGAGAAAATCTTCCCACTTCTGTAAATTACATGTCAGGTGATGAGGTAGAGCTAACATTAGAATTGCTAACTAACATCTGGTAGCCATAAAACGTCAATCAAAGAAAAAAAACCAACAAATGAGATGAGACAGCAATTTAGTGTAGAAATAATCTTCTGCTGTCTTTTATTAGGCCTCTAACCTTAGAAATATAACGAAGACTAACATATAGGAGTTCAAAATTTCCTTAAATTTGAATACATTTCTACTGCTATGGTCTGTGGTAACTTCTATCATACCTAATTTCTTTGGTCCAATGATGCTCTATACCAATTACCCTTGACTGATTCCATATTTCTATTTCAGAATGATGACACACACTTTACATGTTTAATCTCATATCGACAGAAATTGTTTCTAACAAATTAGGAAATATTTCTCTCATGCGTCTGAGGATTCTAAAAATCATATTCTATAGTTTACAGAGTGTATCCAGACCTTAGAACTAAATCAAATATTGAGTCATCAGTGAGAATGTCCTGACCTCAGACCTTAACTTAATACTGAATTTTTTCGCAAATATTACTGGGAATGTCGAGACCTCAGACCTTCACTGAATACTGAATTATTTTTTACAACAAACCTAGTCAGAGGTAAGACAGCTAACACAGGGCAAGACTTCCACTGAAAGCATTACAACTGCTGGTAATGCAGACATGAAGGATAAAGACTTACGGACTGTCCAGCTGCTGAGTTTGCCTGGCCTTTTTCCTACTCATATCCAACAACTTATCATAGGGTTCCTCCCGTTGGTAGAGACTGGCCAGACACAGTGCAAAAACCATACAGAAGATGAATGCTGATAGACCCCAGCCCAGACCAAACCAGAAACCATTCTGTAACAAAAAAAAATTATATTAGTATAGCACAAACTCAAGTCAAAATCAGATGTCCCAATAACTGTTTTCAAGAACCCCCCCCCCCCTCACCACTTCCTCCATTTTTTTTCTTTCGTTTTTTTTGGGTCTTTTATTTTTGGAAAATTCCCATATCCAGACATTTGATATTACCAATACCGGTAACTAAAGCAGTTGTCTGTCTTCCTTCTTTATAATGATCAGACAATGAAATCCAAACAGAGTTACTCCCCTTCTCAGTTCTTCTGCCATTCAAAATATCTAATGTCTGGTGTAAGATCCAAAGCAAACTTGGGCTATTTATATGGTAACCACACATAAAATCTGTCCCCCTATATTTCTTAACTCTCTTTTCTGTATTATATATAACCCTAAATTAGAGAGCAAACTATTATGGACTTACAAATGGGTCGAGAGTGATGAGACAGAAGGCATCTGAAGCCGTTTGAGTGGCAGCATAAAGTGGCTGGCACTTTCCAATGTTGTTCTTTATCTGTAGAAAAATAAAATAATTACACTACATCTCATTTCATCATAATTCCAAAACATTTATGAAGCTTTATGCAAATAAGAAACAAAAAATGATTTCTATAGAGATTATTGATGTGTTAAAATAAACAAGTGTTTACTTTGTGATTATCTTATTCTTACTTGCCTTGTTTGTTATTTTATCTCACTTTAACTATATTCTGTCTATCTCACTCTGTCTTTACTGTGTCTTTCTCACTCTGTCTTTACTGTCTATCTCACTCTGACTTTACTTTGCCTTTCTCACTCTTTACTCAGTCCATCTCTCTGTCTATCTCACTCTGTCTTTACTCAGTCTATCTCTCTGTCTATCTCACTCTGTCTTTACTCAGTCTATCTCTCTGTCTATCTCACTCTGTCTTTACTCAGTCTATCTCTCTGTCTATCTCACTCTGTCTTTACTCAGTCTATCTCTCTGTCTATCTCACTCTGTCTTTACTCTGTCTATTTCATCCCATGTTTACCTGATTCTTTACTCCATCTATCTCAAGCTGAACATATGATGATATATTTCTGGTCACCTGCTGTAATGTCTGAAAGTCAATAAATTATTTTTATAACCATATTAGAAACATTACTGAATTCAGCATCAAATGAATTGAAACACGGGGCCATTACAACAATAAAATTTGTCAAACGGAAAGTATTTGGTGTATGTCTGTCACACAGCATGTTGTATCTATTAAGACTCATTTTTGTAATTTTTTTTTTATTAAAATGCATGAAGATAAAGTTAATGTTCATTTGATTCCAGGAATTTTTGTTCAGAAAATATAGACATCATTTGATCAATATGAAAATTATACAAGAGATCCCAAAGGGATCTTGGCGCCCACCATATGAGGATCTGTTTTCAGTTCTTGAAGATTTGTTTATTTTTTTTTGTTTGTTACAGGTGTTGTAAATGTTCATGAACTGGTCTTCATTGAGTGTACTCAATGATGGCACATGATATTTTTATTAAGCACCTATTAGCAAATATCATTTGAAAAAGATCCCAAAGTATTATTTGATAGCAGTCAGTTACAGGTGGATAATGGACAATATGCTTGTGCTGTATTACTGTCGACATCCAAGATGGCTGCCTGTGGGCCACTTTGATTTCAAATCAGTCCAAAAAAGGTACAATGCACAACTAGGGACCAAGGGAAACCAATATCTATGAAATATCAGAAGGATCCATCCAGTACTTCCTCAGATATAGCAGTAACAAGATATTACTCTCAAAATCCAAGATGGCTGCCTGTCAGCCATCTTGATTTCGGATCAGTCCAAAAAGGTATAATGCACAACTTGGAACCAAAGGGAACCTGCATATGAAATTTGAGACAGATCCATCCAGTACTTTCCAAGAAATAGCAGTAACTTTTACATTCAAAATCCAAGATGGCCACCTGTCGGCCATCTTGAATTCGAATCAGTTCAAAAAAGGTACAATGCACAACTAGGGACCAAGGGGAACCTGCATATGAAATTTGAGAAAGATCCATCCAGTACTTTTCCAGAAATAGCAATAACAAACTTTTAATTCCAAAATCCAAGATGACCACCTGTCGGCCTTCTTGAATGCGAATCAGTTCAAAAAAGGTACAATGCACAACTAGGGACCAAGGGGAACCTGCATATGAAACTTGAGAAAGATCCATCCAGTACTTTTCCAGAAATAGCGGTAACAAGAATTGTTTACGGACGGACGGACAGAAGGACGACGGACCACGGACAGCAGGGCGATTTAACTGTAGTCCTGAGTACTGACTGTGTCTGTGTATGAGGAATTTTCATTCTGAGACTAAAGGGAAGTATTTACCTGTGTCTGTATGAGGACTAGGACTAAAGGGAACTATTTACCTGTGTCTGTATGAGGAATAGGACTAAAGGGAAGTATTTACCTGTGTCTGTATGAGGAATGAGACTAAAGGGAAGTATTTACCTGTGTCTGTATGAGGAATAGGACTAAAGGGAAGTATTTACCTGTGTCTGTATGAGGAATAGGACTAAAGGGAAGTATTTACCTGTGTCTGTATGAGGACTAGGACTAAAGGGAAGTATTTACCTGTGTCTGTATGAGGACTAGGACTAAAGGGAAGTATTTACCTGTGTCTGTATGAGGAATAGGACTAAAGGGAAGTATTTACCTGTGTCTGTATGAGGAATAGGACTAAAGGGAAGTATTTACCTGTGTCTGTATGAGGAAAGGGAAGTATTTACCTGTGTCTGTATGAGGAATAGGACTAAAGGGAAGTATTTACCTGTGTCTGTATGAGGAATAGGACTAAAGGGAAGTATTTACCTGTGTCTGTATGAGGAATAGGACTAAAGGGAAGTATTTACCTGTGTCTGTATGAGGAATGAGACTAAAGGGAAGTATTTACCTGTGTCTGTATGAGGACTAGGACTAAAGGGAAGTATTTACCTGTGTCTGTATGAGGAATAGGACTAAAGGGAAGTATTTACCTGTGTCTGTATGAGGAATAGGACTAAAGGGAAGTATTTACCTGTGTCTGTATGAGGAATAGGACTAAAGGGAAGTATTTACCTGTGTCTGTATGAGGAATAGGACTAAAGGGAAGTATTTACCTGTGTCTGTATGAGGAATAGGACTAAAGGGAAGTATTTACCTGTGTCTGTATGAGGAATAGGACTAAAGGGAAGTATTTACCTGTGTCTGTATGAGGACTAGGACTAAAGGGAAGTATTTACCTGTGTCTGTATGAGGAATAGGACTAAAGGGAAGTATTTACCTGTGTCTGTATGAGGACTAGGACTAAAGGGAAGTATTTACCTGTGTCTGTATGAGGAATGATGTGTCTGTAGGACTAAAGGGAAGTATTTACCTGTGTCTGTATGAGGAATAGGACTAAAGGGAAGTATTTACCTGTGTCTGTATGAGGAATAGGACTAAAGGGAAGTATTTACCTGTGTCTGTATGAGGAATGAGACTAAAGGGAAGTATTTACCTGTGTCTGTATGAGGAATAGGACTAAAGGGAAGTATTTACCTGTGTCTGTATGAGGACTAGGACTAAAGGGAAGTATTTACCTGTGTCTGTATGAGGAATAGGACTAAAGGGAAGTATTTACCTGTGTCTGTATGAGGAATAGGACTAGGACTAAAGGGAAGTATATACCTGTGTCTGTATGAGGAATAGGACTAAAGGGAAGTATTTACCTGTGTCTGTATGAGGAATAGGACTAAAGGGAAGTATTTACCTGTGTCTGTATGAGGAATGAGACTAAAGGGAAGTATTTACCTGTGTCTGTATGAGGAATGAGACTAAAGGGAAGTATTTACCTGTGTCTGTATGAGGACTAGGACTAAAGGGAAGTATTTACCTGTGTCTGTGTGAGGTCTAGGACTAAAGGGAAGTATTTACCTGTGTCTGTATGAGGAATAGGACTAAAGGGAAGTATTTACCTGTGTCTGTACAATTTTAATCAGAAAAAAAAAATTATGTTTGAAATGTATCCAAAATGCAAATATAACTATTGCACATCTGTCGGATTGTATTTATTGTCACCATGTATGTAACCTTGGTGCCAGATAAATAAACATCCTCACAGACATCATTCTATTTACCTGCTATCATTATTACATTTATATTGACAATAAATACAATCTGACCAATATTCAGACCCCTATGTTAACCAGACAACGATATATACTATCTACACAATACCAGACACAATTTAACAAATAACAAGAAACTACAGGGACAATTAAACAATCTCTGATTTTTTTGGACAATGTGTGAACCTGTCTAACAAATGAAGCATTTCCTCACATAAGCCTGCTCAAAACTTGAGTCTATCCATGAATCAGTTTATCATCTTAACACTTCTGACATATGGTCCTGCCTGACATCTTAACCTCTTTTAACACAGGGTTTTTTTTGTAGTTGTATATCAATAAAAAAAATCATCAAATTGGATATCTTTCATTTTTTGTCCATCAGATGATTTTCGTGAACTGTAGCATACTACATTTGTACTTACAAACTGTTGACTCATATTTGCTATTTCCTCATTTTCTAAGTTCTGTAAGATAACAGACTGGTTCCTTAGGCTTTCTGATGCAGCGGTATTCTGAACATGACAAAAGAAAACTAATGACATATCATTATCATATGACTAAAATCAGCAGAAAAAATCCATTTGGACAGATTTCTAATCTGCAACTATTCTTTCTACTTAAAAAAAAATAAACAAACACTGTCTTGGATGAATATTTTTTCATTAGATTTAGTTTATAAATAAAGAATTCATAAACCTAAGTAAACCTACTATCACTGTTGTAAGCAAATAAAACAAATCACATATATGCTGCTGTTGATATAAATGTTACACCAAATACTGTTATCATCCTTGTACCAGGCTTGTACCAGGCTTATACCAGTAGGTCCAAACCATTACATACTTACAGTTGGATCTGTGGCTGCTGCTGCATGATTAAGATCAGTAATTGCTTCACTAAGAGGTGATGTAAGGATTTGTTTGTCCAGCTGTAATGTAAGGAAATTAGAAACAGAACATAGAATATTGTTATAATGATACAATATAAACATATCTGGTTATGATGACCACAGCACTGTCTGTAAATACATTGTTATAATGGACCTCAGGACAGTCTGTAATTACATTGTTAAAATGGACCCCAGTACTGTCTGTAATTACATCGTTATAACGGACCCCAGTACTCTCTGTAATTACATCGTTATAATGGAGCCCAGTACAATCTGTAATTACATCATTATAATGGACCCCAGTACAGTCTATAATTCATCGTTATAATAGAGCCCAGTACAGTCTGTAATTACAATGTTATAATAGAGCCCAGTACAGTCTGTAATTCATCATTATAATAGACCCCAGTACTGTCTGTAATTACATTGTTATAATGGACAAGCACAGTCTGTAATTGGAATGTTATAATGGACCCCAGTAGAGTCTATAATTACACTGTTATAATGGACCCCAGTACAATCTGTAATTACATCATTATAATGGACCCCAGTACAGTCTGTAATTCATCGTTATAATGGACCCCAGTACTGTCTGTAATTACATTATTATAATGGACCCCAGTGCAGTCTGTAATTACATCTGTAATTACAATGTTATAATAGAGCCCAGTACGGTATGTAATTACACTGTTATAATGGACCCCAGTACTGTCTGTAATTACATCTGTAATTACAATGTTATAATGGACCTCAGTACTGTCTGTAATTACACTGTTATAATGGACCCCAGTAGTCTGTAATTACATTGTTATAATGGACCCCAGTACTGTCTGTAATTACATCTGTAATTACAATGTTATAATGGACCTCAGTACCAGTTATAATAGAGCCCAGTACGGTCTGTAATTACACTGTTATAATGGACCCCAGTACAGTCTGTAATTACATTGTTATAATGGACCCCAGTACAGTCTGTAATTACATCTGTAATTACAATGTTATAATAGAGCCCAATACGGTCTGTAATTACACTGTTATAATGGACCCCAGTAGTCTGTAATTACATTGTTATAATGGACCCCAGTACTGTCTGTAATTACATCTGTAATTACAATGTTATAATAGAGCCCAGTACGGTCTGTAATTACACTGTTATAATGGACCCCAGTACAGTCTGTAATTCATCGTTATAATGGACCCCAGTACAGTCTGTAATTACACTGTTATAATGGACCCCAGTATTGTCTGTAATTACATCTGTAATTACAATGTTATAATAGAGCCCAATACGGTCTGTAATTACACTGTTATAATGGACCCCAGTACAGTCTGTAATTACATTTGTAATTACAATGTTATAATAGAGCCCAGTACGGTCTGTAATTACACTGTTATAATGGACCCCAGTACAGTCTGTAATTACATTGATATAATGGACCCCAGTACAGTCTGCAATACACTGTTATAATGGACCCCAGTACAGTCTGTAATTACAATGTTATAATAGAGCCCGGTACAGTCTGTAATTACATTGTTATAATGGACCCCAGTACAGTCTGTAATTACATTGTTATAATGGACCCCAGTACAGTCTGTAATTACATTGTTATAACGGACCCCAGTACTGTCTGTAATTACAATGTTATAATGGACCTCAGTACTGTCTGTAATTACACTGTTATAAGGGACCCAAGTAGTCTGTAATTACATTGTTATAACGGACCCCAGTACTGTCTGTAATTACATCTGTAATTACAATGTTATAATAGAGCCCAGTACGGTCTGTAATTACACTGTTATAATGGACCCCAGTACAGTCTGTAATTCATCGTTATAATGGACCCCAGTACAGTCTGTAATTACACTGTTATAATGGACCCCAGCACTGTCTGTAATTACAATGTTATAATGGACCCCAGTACAGTCTGTAATTACACTGTTATAATGGACCCCAGTACAGTCTGTAATTACATTGTTATAATGGACCCCAGCACTGTCTGTAATTACAATGTTATAATGGACCTCAGTACTGCCTGTAATTACACTGTTATAATGGACCCCAGTACAGTCTGTAATTACATTGTTATAATGGACCCGAGTACAGTCTGTAATTCATCGTTATAATGGACCCCAGTACAGTCTGTAATTACACTGTTATAATGGACCCCAGTACAGTCTGTAATTACATTGTTATAATGGACACCAGTACTGTCTGTAATTACATCTGTAATTACAATGTTATAATAGAGCCCAGTATGGTCTGTAATTACACTGTTATAATGAACCACTGTGTAGATATGTACTTACATCGTGTGTATTTGCTTTAATGAATAGAGCCAATATATGCATACAGAGCATTGATCTGGGTCACTTTCATAGCTCACCTGAGTTGTGTACTGTGTAAAGTTGATACTAGCCACACCTGAGTTTGAGAATTCGTTAAGTTTATTCTTTAAATCTGTTGGAATTATACTGATGTTACCAATGTTTGGTAGTGTATTTTCCATCACCTTGTCAATCTCTGCAGTAACTTCCTGGAAAACAAACCCAAACAAAATTACAGGATATTCCATTTATTTATTGCATCAAATCCAGGTAATCTCCATCTTAATGTTGAAATAGCCTTTTCTATAAATCTTAAATGAGACTTCAGAGAAGGATATCTGACAAATTGTTGTATACTTACTGTGGTGTTGAGCAGGGCATCCAAATCAAACAGGTGCTTCAGTTTGACAGCTGTGTACAGGGCCTTGTTGTTCTTACAGTCACTGAAATAGCCCATGGAATCAGAGGTAAGAATCATGCTGATTGTAAAGCTAATTATATCTTTTTACAACTGAATACTTAATATAATTGTTTGACTCTTTAACCAAACAATTTACACATGATTTTTTTTAATTACTTTTCCCCAATGATCCCAGTATTAAAAGTCTATAAATAGAAAAACTGTACAGAAAAACTAATGTATCTCTGAGAATTTACATTGTGTTCATCTATTTAACTGGCATAAGATATTTAAATATATATATATATATATATCAATAGTTCACTATACACAGAGAGCCAGTGGAACTAAATACAGAAATTTCAAAATCTCAAAAAAAAACCTTGCATATCATGACATCTTTCTCCAGAATACATTGTAAAGAAATGACAAATACATAGAGATACATTTCACTGAATTCCCTAATGAACAGACACGCCATGTCCTGTTAACTTATTCAAGGACTCCCTAGTTAACTGACACACCATGTCCTGTTAACTTATTCAAGGACTCCCTAGTTAACTGAGACACCATGTCCTGTTAACTTAATCAAGGACTCCCTAGTTAACTGACACACCATGTCCTGTTAACTTATTCAAGGACTCCCTAGTTAACTGACACACCATGTCCTGTTAACTTATTCAAGGACTCCCTAGTTAACTGACACACCATGTCCTGTTAACTTATTCAAGGACTCCCTAGTTAACTGACACACCATGTCCTGTTAACTTATTCAAGGACTCCCTAGTTAACTGAGACACCATGTCCTGTTAACTTATTCAAGGACTCCCTAGTTAACTGACACACCATGTCCTGTTAACTTAATCAAGGACTCCCTAGTTAACTGACACACCATGTCCTGTTAACTTATTCAAGGACTCCCTAGTTAACTGACACACCATGTCCTGTTAACTTATTCAAGGACTCCCTAGTTAACTGACACACCATGTCCTGTTAACTTAATCAAGGACTCCCTAGTTAACTGAGACACACCTGTTAACTTATGTCCTGTTAACTTAACTTAATCAAGGACTCCCTAGTTAACTGACACACCATGTCCTGTTAACTTATTCAAGGACTCCCTAGTTAACTGACACACCATGTCCTGTTAACTTAATCAAGGACTCCCTAGTTAACTAACACACCTTGTCCTATTAACTTACTCAAGGACTCCCTAGTTAACTGACACACCATGTCCTGTTAACTTATTCAAGGACTCCCTAGTTAACTGAGACACCATGTCCTGTTAACTTAATCAAGGACTCCCTAGTTAACTGACACACCATGTCCTGTTAACTTATTCAAGGACTCCCTAGTTAACTGACACACCATGTCCTGTTAACTTATTCAAGGACTCCCTAGTTAACTGACACACCATGTCCTGTTAACTTATTCAAGGACTCCCTAGTTAACTGACACACCATGTCCTGTTATTCAAGGACTCCCTAAACTTGTCCTGTTAACTTATTCAAGGACTCCCTAGTTAACTGAGACACCATGTCCTGTTAACTTATTCAAGGACTCCCTAGTTAACTGACACACCATGTCCTGTTAACTTAATCAAGGACTCCCTAGTTAACTGACACACCATGTCCTGTTAACTTATTCAAGGACTCCCTAGTTAACTGACACACCATGTCCTGTTAACTTAATCAAGGACTCCCTAGTTAACTGACACACCATGTCCTGTTAACTTATTCAAGGACTCCCTAGTTAACTGACACACCATGTCCTGTTAACTTAATCAAGGACTCCCTAGTTAACTAACACACCTTGTCCTATTAACTTACTCAAGGACTCCCTAGTTAACTGACACACCATGTCCTGTTAACTTACTCACGGACTGACACACCTTGTCCTATTAACTTACTCAAGGATTCCTCCCAAGGTGAGATTGGCTGGGGCATTGTTGTCATACAGAAGCTTGCTGATCTGTATATTTAAAACCTCATCCACCACTGGTTCATAAAGCTATGGCATAAGCAAAGGTCATTAGGTCACAGAACTCAAAGTTTAAGAAAATGAAAGTTAAAAATGATTAAATGATATATCAAAGGGTAACACAACAAGTAAGTTTGAAAATGTAAACACCTACACAAAAATTAGGTAACGAAAGTGAACACCAATGTCAAGGTCATGTAATGATATAAAACAGATACTTAACATGCAATAATGGTCATGAGGTTACAGGTAAGCCATGTAAAGATAATTTGTAGTCATAGTACTGGCATTCAATAGGTAAGGGGAGGTAACAACAGTAAAATTATTCATATTTAAAACATATCAAAATCAAAATCCGACTAAAAATGAAAACATCTTTAAAAAGTGCAAACATGAATTCTCATTTCCATTATCTTTTTTTTTTATTTGTATAAGCAGTGTAATAATGTCTTTATGTTTCAACCATGCTGTACATGTATCTATGGTACAATATCACGATGGTAACTCTTAGTAGAATTAGACAAAAATCACCTGATTACATGCCTTAATCCACGAGGTAGAAATTATACTATATCATATATTAATAAATCCAAGTCTGGTTAAACGACCCCTATATCTTTTACAGTTTTAGTATTCCAGCATATGCTACATCACTGTCATGTGACAAGACAAATAGATCTTTACTTTGAAGATTGCCTGTTAGGTCTTTAGTCTTACAGCAGAGTTAATACCGTATTCTGATATTTTCCATGCCTTAATGATTTGCAACACCTAGAAATACATTACCTGGACATTTTCCACACCCTTGTTGAGTTCACGACACATGATACCATAAATACCTCCTCCCACCAGAAACATTATCAGTACGACCAACATAAGGATGGAGGCAAACAGGAATGACCACACCACACCACTGAAATATGTTATTGAAAAGTAAAATCACTTTGTATATAAACCGGCTACTGCTAGCTAAGATGTAATATTTGTTCCTGAAAATTAAACAGGAACCCCATATGGCATGTATCATTCACCTGAAGCCCAGAAATGTTATTATACATGCCTACAGGTTAGGTATTTCAAAAATATTAAAACTCCACCCAGAAATTAAGTCCAGAAGGGTGGGGCTACACCCAAGGGCCAGTCCTTACATTGTAAAGGTGTTAATGTCATGGTGCTTAGCATTGCCATATATGGCATAGGGGTGGGGATCTCAACTGTTTCAAAGATATTACCATGAAACTGATTCCATAGGAATGGGGCCAGACCTCAGGGCCAATTCTTACATCATGATTGTGTTTATCAATTGATGTCCAGCAATGCTATTCATGGTTATGGGATGGGGATCTAAACTGTTTTCAAACACATTATCCCTACTGAGCCCCTTCCCTGCTGCCCTATGGAGCTGAGATTCACTATTGATAAAAAATTGTTACTCCTTCACCAAAACATGATTCACACCAACTTTGGATAAAATTCAATCATTCCCACAGGAAGAGTAAGATTTTAAAGAATTTGCTCTATTTCCCCTATTGGACCCTGCCCCTCCTGTCACTTCCATCCACCCCAGGGGATGAGACCCAATTGTTATACAAAATTGATTCCTATTCCCCCTATTGGGCCCTACCCCATCTGGCCCAGCCAGCTGAGATCAACATCTTATACAAACATGATTTCCCTTCACCCAAAGATGATTTCATTCAATTTGGGCAGAATACAACCATTCCTAAAGGAGGAGTAGGATTTTAAAAGACTTGCCAAACAATGAATCCGCTCTAAACCAGATATTCATCCCACTGAATCTCTTTTGACATTTGGACTTATTTTGTAATGCAGCTATCAAATATGCTTATTTACTATATAACAGAAACCATTCAAAGATGTTCAAAACCTAAGTACTGTACAGCTGGTAATTTTCACATGTCAAAATCTTTATGATTTTCTTCTAAAAACATTACTGAATAATATTTCAATGAATTAAAATTTGGCAATTTGAACGTCAAAGGACATCTAATACATTCATGTTTCATTATTTCACAGATCAAATTTTCAGGATCATATCAATGGAATGCAAAAAAGTAAAAATTTCATCTCCATAAAAATAATTGGCTATTTTAAGAACTTAATGAAAACGAAATTACTGTATATTGAATAAGATTAAATCAAATTAGAACAAAACATGCCACTCCAACTAGGTTACTGATACCTGTAACCATTGGTAGTTGTCTGTGATGAAGGTGACTGTATAGTCACCAACACATCACATTAAAATTTTCTACTGGCAGTGTTATAATAACTTCTATTCACATTACCAACCTAAAGAAAATATTTCAAAATACCTGTAAATATTGTTCCTCTATCATTCTGTTATACAAGTATCTATAAAAGTCCCTCCACCATCATCTGTCTATCTATCATACAAGCTTGTCAACTCTTACCTCCACTATCACCTACCCTCTGTCTATCTATCATACAAGCTTGTCACTGTTACCTCCACTATCACCTACCCTCTGTCTATCTATCATACAAGCTTGTCACTATCATACCTCACTCTTACCTCCACTATCACCTACCCTCTGTCTATCTATCATACAAGCTTATCACTGTTACCTCCACTATCACCTACCCTCTGTCTATCTATCATACAAGCTTGTCACTGTTACCTCCCCCATCACCTACCCTCTGTCTATCTATCATACAAGCTTGTCACTGTTACCTCCACTATCACCTACCCTCTGTCTATCTATCATACAAGCTTGTAACTCTTACCTCCACTATCACCTACCCTCTGTCTATCTACTATCACCTACCCTCTGTCTATCTATCATACAAGCTTGTCACTGTTACCTCCACTATCACCTACCCTCTGTCTATCTATCATACAAGCTTGTCACTCTTACCTCCACTATTACCTACCCTCTGTCTATCTATCATACAAGCTTGTCACTGTTACCTCCACTATCACCTACCCTCTGTCTATCTATCATACAAGCTTGTCACTCTTACCTCCACTATCACCTACCCTCTGTCTATCTATCATACAAGCTTGTCACTCTTACCTCCACTATCATCTGTCTATCTATCATACAAGCTTGTCACTGTTACCTCCACTATCACCTACCCTCTGTCTATCTATCATACAAGCTTGTCACTTGTATGTTAACCACCACCTACCCACTGTAGTATCTACTACACATGTATTCTTCTATTACTTGTGCCTTCCATTCCCTTCCACCTATCAACACACACCATTGATGGAAGACATTACGTACCATACAAGGAGATTACTGCCTGCTCCTTTGTTACAGCACTGAGCTCCAACACCTGGCCGATCCCCAAACGTACCAAACATTATACCAATGTAGTAGAACATGACTGCCAAGATCACCACACAGGGAATGGCTATACCACCATACCACCTGTCAATAATTAAGTCAGAGAACAGGTAGAGATATTGAAGTATCAGGTATGTACATACAAAATCAAGTAGTCTAGAGAATCAAAAAAGCAGATTGTGTCTGCCTATAACAGAGAACCAGGGAGATAACTATGATATAGATTTCTTTGAGAAAAGAGGACAAATGGCGAAAAAACATCAGTACAACTGTCATTACAGGAGTATATTTATACAAGATTGAATAAGTCTTCAATGGTGTACTTAAAAGTTTCATTACTCACAAGTAATCACCATATTCCTTCAGGTAGGTGTCGAGGTCTTGTAACTGTGGATCTACATTTTGGCTTATGGAATCCACCTACAATCAAAATGATAACACATCACCACCAAATATTATCATCATTTAATGCAACACTAGTATTGATCGAAGGAAAAAAACTACCACAACACAGAATGCTTGGTTAATGGGTGGTCAGGTGGTGCAGTGGTAAGGCATTGGTCTTTCACTGAGGTGTCCTGGGTTTGATTCCCAAAACGGACATGAAAAGGTATGAGGTCACCTGCCTGACCACTTTTCCCTGGGTACTCCAGATTCCTCCCACGGTAAGGCCCCTCTATCTGGGTCAACAACAGTATTATGGATTGTGCTTTTCTTCCAACAAACTCTTGTCTCATTTTATCTCCTTAGATTTAACCAGGAATGCAGTTTCGATTCATAATAGAGTCCTTTCAAACTTATCATGCCTATTTGTGATCTCATGCACTACAATCTTATTGTTCTTTGAATTCCACTTGTATCAGCATTTTTCTTTAAAATATAACAGTACAATACATATGAGAAAGACTATACAGTGTTCCTTAGCATATAACTGTACAATGTAATTCAGGAAATGCCCATATAATGTTAATTGTGTAATATAATACAGGTAATGACAATACAGTTTTACTGAGTGTATTACTGTACAATATAATACAGGTAATTACAATACAGTATTACTGAGTGTATTAATGTACAATATAATACAGGTAATTACAATATAGTATTACTGAGTATATTAATGTACAATATAATACAGGTAATGACAATACAGTATTACTGAGTGTATTAATGTACAATATAATACAGGTAATGACAATATAGTATTACTGAGTGTATTACTGTACAATATAATACAGGTAATTACAATACAGTATTACTGAGTGCATTACTGTACAATATAATACAGATAATTACAATATAGTATTACTGAGTGTATTAATGTACAATATAATACAGGTAATGACAATACAGTATTACTGAGTGTATTAATGTACAATATAATACAGGAAATGACAATACAATGTTACTGAGTGTACTACTGTACAATATAATACAGGTAATGACAATATAGTATTACTGAGTGTATTAATGTACAATATAATACAGGAAATGACAATACAATGTTACTGAGTGCATTACTGTACAATATAATACAGGTAATTACAATACAGTATTACTGAGTGTATTACTGTACAATAAAATACACGTAATTACAATATAGTATTACAGAGTGTATTACTGTACAATATAATACAGGTAATGACAATATAGTATTACTGAGTGTATTAATGTACAATATAATACAGGTAATGACAATATAGTATTACTGAGTGTATTAATGTACAATATAATACAGGTAATGACAATATAGTATTACTGAGTGTATTACTGTACAATATAATACAGGTAATGACAATATAGTATTACTGAGTGTATTAATGTACAATATAATACAGGTAATGACAATATAGTATTACTGAGTGTATTAATGTACAATATAATACAGGTAATTACAATACAGTATTACTGAGTGTATTACTGTACAATATAATACAGGTAATGACAATACAATATAATACAGGTAATGACAATATAGTATTACTCAGTGTATTACTGTACAATATAATACAGGTAATTACAATACAATGTTATTGAGTGTATAACTGTACAATTTAATTCATTGTTGCATTACACATGCCTGACTTATTCCTCAAATTATTTAGAAATGGTTAGTGGATGGCATAATGCATGGGTTGGTGGTATTGACAGGTTTCACATTGTAGGGAAAAACATTTTGAGAAAAATCCTGGCAATACGTGGGGTTGGTGATAAAATGGGAGGCATTATAAGTGTTATTGAGCATATAGCTGCACGATATTATCGAGAAAATGACCAAAGAGTGCAACTGAGTCTATGACCATACAGCGCTGCAGCAAATTACCGGTACCATTCAATTCAGTACAAATAAATATTTTACTATCTTAACTGTCTATAAAAGTCAATAAAGTTAAACAAATTGTCACCTTAGTTGAGGTAGTTAAACTTCTAGTGTGAATGCTAGAATTTTAATGAAATTTGAACTTAATTTTTAACTTACAAAGGGCTGTACTGTTTGATTAACTGTATTCAGCTGACCAGAAACCTGCTCTGTTATTGCTTTAGAGCGATTAACAGCATCTGAAAATTTGGACAGTAAAACATTAATAATGGTAATAAAAAAATCACACTAGCTCACAAACTGCTGTAGAATTCCTAAACATGCAGGACTAGCACATACAAGCATTAAGAATGAATTATGAACCTTCCTAATAACAAAAGATCTTTATTTTTTACATTCATTTTTATTATCTTGTGTGTTTTGATGGATACAAATTTTCTGAAAATATACAACCAGCTTTCTGAAAAACATAAACTGCCCTGATCACTTGAATCATCGAACCACGCACCCTGAGGCTGTGAAGCATGGTTGTCTACCAAACAAGCTATCTCTAGTTCCAGAAAAGTGAGAACTAAGTACTTTGAAAGTGATCAGTCTTATTGAAATATTTTCTGAAAATACTATCTTACCATCTATTTCCTTGTTTATATCAGTATATATATCTTCCTGAAGTTGATTAAATTGTGCTCTAGCCTGAAACACAAAAACAAACTTCAACATTTTCAAAAATTAGATGGCATGTAAATTAAATCATCTATGTTCTGTGTCGGTACAACTATCAATAACCATTTCCCCTCTGTTAAAAATCTGTTCATCCCAAAACTCTACTGAGTTCTTTGCTTGAAATTAAAGGGAAGGAAATCGGTGAACAAATAATTCCTATATTATAAATGTACCAACCTTTAGAGTCCTGATGCACTACAATATTAGCGAACACATTTACATAGTAATCAAACAAGTGAGAATTCAGTGATGAAAATATACAAATGTTATGAAATATAATCTGCCTAGAAGTTCATGAAACAAATCTATCTTACTTAGGTCATAAAAATTAGTGAAAAGACTTGGAAACAATAGGCCTGTGCCTGTTAGTCATAAAAGTGTTACCGTCTGAGTTTCATTGACGATTCCCTGGGCTCCTTTCATGTTACTGATTTCGTCGCTTAAACTAGTTATCTGTAAAAAGAAGCCAACAATTATAGAAAATATTTGTAAAACAAGCATGTCTCGGCTCAAAAGTTCATGTTACTAAATAAGGAAAACCAAAACTTTGAAGATATATCTGCTGAAGCTCTGTTTGTTTTCTTTCCTGCTGACTGTGAAAGCATCTAATCAAAACATTTTGTATAAATACATACTACAGACTATGGCGGGTTTTTATTCTCTTTATTATGTATTTACATATTAAGGCTTCACCGCCATCAAATAAATAGCCTGATAAATAGGCAATCTTACAAGACTTTTCTTGGCACATAAATATTATGAAATATATCATACTTATTTATTTCATGTTTGAATTAAAAGGATATTCTTTGACCAGTTTCATCTACCTGCCAAACTGATTTTTTTTATATCAAATGATGAAGAATATTTTTTACAATCACTAAAACACACACACATTTCCTGGTCATTCTTTTCTATAGAACTGTCTCCATTATGACCCTAATAGTTATTTTACATCTTCTCCTTCCAGTGAGTACACGCCATCATCTAGTGTATAAACCTACATAATCACTGAAGCCTTAATACAAAATATCTTAGTGATCCTATGATGAAATTTGCTTTACTAATAACTAAACCTGTAATGATATCATGAGTGTTCTATACTTACACCTGCAAAGTTTGTCCCAGCATCCAGAGAAGGAACAGGACATGAAACAGGGAGGTTTTCACTAATACAGGTATCATTGACTGCATTTTTGACACTTCTTAGTGTATCCGTTATCTTAGTATTGAGTTCATTTATAATAACTAGTGTGGTAGAAATGCTCTGTAAATCTGTCAAAACAGCTGAGGCATCTGGAAAGCAATTTATCAGTATTAGGTCCCAGCATTGATAAACACAAATGTATTATCATAAGAAAGGATATATCATTGGGTATTAACTTAAAATGTAACTACAGAAAAACTCAGGTCTTGTAATAGGTTGATCAGGACATCATGCTGGGCCAGTTTAAATGTTTCAGAGTTTTACTTACTGCATGCAATTCAAAGTCCTAGGTACTGAACCCAAACATACAAATCATGTCTCAAAGCTTACATACAAAACATCTCATAGCACACACACAAAATATGTCTTCAAGCTTTCATCAAAACATGTCTTCAAGCCTTCATCAAACCATGTCTCAAAGCTTACACACAAAACATGTCTTCAAGCCTTCATCAAACCATGTTTCAAAGCTTACACACAAAACATGTCTTCAAGCCTTCATCAAACCATGTTTCAAAGCTTACACACAAAACATGTCTTCAAGCCTTCATCAAACCATGTTTCAAAGCTCACATACAAAACATGTCTCAAAGCTTACACACAAAACATGTCTCAAAGCTTACATACAAAACATATCTCAAACCTTACATACAAAACATATCTCAAAGCTTACATACAAAACATATCTCAAAGCTTACACACAAAACATATCTCAAAGCTTACATACAAAACATATCTCAAAGCTTACATACAAAACATATCTCAAAGCTTACATACAAAACATATCTCAAAGCTTACACACAAAACATATCTCAAAGCTTACATACAAAACATATCTCAAAGCTTACATACAAAACATATCTCAAAGCTTACACACAAAACATGTCTTCAAGCCTTCATCAAAAAAATGTTTAACAAGCTTACATTCAAGAAATCTCTTCAAGCCTTCCCAAAACATATTTCAAAACTTGTCTCCAAGCCTTCACCAGAGACATGTCTGTAAGCTTTCACCAAAGGCAATTTTCAAAGCTGGAGAGTTTTTTTTTTTCTAGCTTTGATATCTTATATAATACATGAAATGACACAAGTTAATGGTAGTGGACAATGACTCTACTACAATGTAAAACATTGTAACAATACAAAAATAAATACAGTGTTACCTCCTCCCAAGTTCTCAGCATCTGTCAGTAACTTGTCTGCATTAATTGTCTTCTTTACTTCATCAACTGTTGATTTAGTAGCATCTGTAGGTAAGAACAATTAATTAATCCAACCCAATCAATATATACTTCACTCCATAAAAAGTGTGTCTTCCTCTTCCTTGTACGGTCCAAGGAGATCACTATAGACATATCTCAATTACAGGGAGCCTATTCTTAGGTATCTTGAATGCACTAGATATGTATACAAATACTACCTACTCTAGAAAACTTGTGTACTTTAATTATTCTTTGTAAATATGAATAATGCATTATAATTAATTCTTAAGACCATTTTTTGAGAGGGATAGGATGTCTCACAGAATTCCGACGTATTATCAACTAACTAAAATACAAATGGGTCATCTTAAATTGATCAATTTCTTTGCCACAGTTAGTTAGCCAATGTTTTAGAATTTCCTTTCGAGATGATAACATCCTTTTCAGCCTTTAAACCTCAGTAAAGTCCAGTTTCATCAGAGATCCTTTGAAAAAATCAATCTCCTTGAACAACCGATCTTATTCATGCTTTGCTTTCATGTCACCCAATTTTTTACATCTATAAATAATGAATAAGTAACTGTATAAAATCAGCACACGTAGAACTTCCATATGTAAATAGTATGAATGACTATTTGAAAATTACTCATGAAAATAATTGAAATTTTGTACCTCGTATCCGGCTTACAACCCCATCGACTGTCCTATCCAAAGTATTACTGCCTGCCTGTTCTATCTCCTGGTGAAAACAATGAAGGTGTCAGAGATTAACAAGATGACAACAATGTCACAACACATATCACATATTATGAATGTATTAAGACTGTAGTAAGTTGAGGTATACCTTGACTGTTTCAGCTGCAAATTGCTCCAATTTATCAAAGCTTCCTTGTAGCATTCCGACGGGTCCTTTATTGTCTTCATTTCGCAACTTTTCATGGAGGATTTCATTGGATATGATTGATACGACACTGCCTGACCTGATAGAAACAAAATAATGTACAAATGTATTTATTTTGTCTGTGAAGACAGTTTCCTATTTATTTGTATATTTAGAACAGAATATTTTCAAATGTTCAACAAACTGATAGTGTTAATATAGATATCTTCTGTCTGTATGGTCACCACAGAGAAGAATCAGTTTATATAGAGAATTATCTGTCTGTATGGTCACCACAGAGAAGAATCAGTTTATATAGAGAATTATCTGTCTGTATGGTCACCACAGAGAAGAATCAGTTTATATAGAGAATTATCTGTCTGTATGGTCACCACAGAGAAGAATCAGTTTATATAGTCACCACAGTCACCACAGAGAAGAATCAGTTTATATAGAGAATTATCTGTCTGTATGGTCACCACAGAGAAGAATCAGTTTATATAGAGAATTATCTGTCTGTATGGTCATCACAGAGAAGAATCAGTTTATATAGAGAATTATCTGTCTGTATAGTCACCACAGAGAAGAATCAGTTTATATAGAGAATTATCTGTCTGTATGGTCATCACAGAGAAGAATCAGTTTATATAGAGAATTATCTGTCTGTATAGTCACCACAGAGAAGAATCAGTTTATATAGAGAATTATCTGTCTGTATGGTCATCACAGAGAAGAATCAGTTTATATAGAGAATTATCTGTCTGTATGGTCACCACAGAGAAGAATCAGTTTATATAGAGAATTATCTGTCTGTATGGTCATCACAGAGAAGAATCAGTTTATATAGAGAATTATCTGTCTGTATAGTCATCACAGAGAAGAATCAGTTTATATAGAGAATTATCTGTCTGTATGGTCATCACAGAGAAGAATCAGTTTATATAGGGAATTATCTGTCTGTATGGTCACCACAGAGAAGAATCAGTTTATATAGAGAATTATCTGTCTGTATGGTCATCACAGAGAAGAATCAGTTTATATAGAGAATTATCTGTCTGTATGGTCATCACAGAGAAGAATCAGTTTATATAGAGAATTATCTGTCTGTATGGTCATCACAGAGAAGAATCAGTTTATATAGAGAATTATCTGTCTGTATGGTCATCACAGAGAAGAATCAGTTTATATAGAGAATTGTCTGTCTGTATAGTCACCACAGAGAAGAATCAGTTTACTCCTAACATAACAATCAGTTTGTATATGACACCTACACATTTCAGTTTGTGTAGCCCTCTGCATCAACCATGTTAATTTTAACTACTTACAACATAAATGTGGTGAACACAAAAAGCAAGGTGGCGAAGACAACTCGTTGGCACTTGGCTCTGTTGGGGTCCATTTTTGACTTGGATTTTCCACATGTTTTACAACAGCAATAGGCACAGCACCAAACACATCCAAATATGGGCATAAATACAATGAACATTAGACCTATGATGATACAGGCTGCCAAACCACCAAAAACCTTTGCCAACTGTAAAAAGACAAAACATTGTCATAACTGTATAACATAATGATCATAGATTGAATGAAATACAACTACCAATAATGTACCATAATTCTTACAGTGAATGTAAAATACATGTTTTATAGGTTTCCTGATATCTATATATATCTAAATTTCAGTTCATCAATCTGAAAAAAGGATTATCTTCTTTCTGTGATGATACTAAAATTGAGAAAAATGTTGTGTTAATGATTAGTAATTTATACAATCTGTTATATTCTTGTGAAGGTACTCTTAACAACAAGACTGTACATTATTTTTAAAGACTATGCAATTTTACAGTTTCATGGTTTGATCTGGTTAGTAAGTCTTGCTAACAAGAGGCCCAATGTGCCTACATCGCTTACGTAGTTGGTTGATTGACATTTAGTTGTGCAATATTAAAAGGTGACTGAACAAGTTTCAATAACCTGTTAAGAATTTAAAACAATCTTCCTTGTGAAAGTTTAACAAGGTTGTGCATTTGAACAAACTTGGTAGCACTTCATCCTAGCATGCCACAGGTCCAATATCAGTACCCTGGGCCTTTCAGTTAATGGGAAGAAGTGGTAAGAAGATTTCATATTTGACCCCTGTGACTTTGAAATTGCTCAAGGTCATTCATTTGAACAACATGGTAGCCCTTTATCCTAGCATGCCACAGGCCAAATATCAATACCCTCAGTCTTTCAATTACCAAGAAGAAGTTGTTAAAATATTTTTATATATTTGACCACCGAGACCTTGAAAGTGGGTCAAGGTCATTTATTTGAACAATCTTGGGAGTCCATTTTAACAGTATTCTTAAGGCTCAATACCAGTACCTTGGGCCTGTATGTTATTGAGAAAAAGTTGTTTGAAGTGAAAAGTTGATGGACGATGAATGAATGACGGCCTTCCAACAATGGCATAAGTTCAATGGGCCCTCCGGTGAGCTGATAAAACTATTATTGTGTGTGTATCAAGTATAAAACACTAGTGTATTTAGAAAACGTACCAACATCTATTTATTCTCAGAATCACTTCAATCTGATCAAGATAAGTCCTCAGATTTTAATGCAGAGACACAACAAGTACTATTCTGATTAACATTAGAAGCAGTGAATGAAAGATAGTTATTTTTATGCCTTTATTGACTAGATATACCCACATATAGTAGTTTTTATCAATGGCAGCTGATAATTTCATTCCTCAAATATATATAAGGTCTTTCACAAGTTTTAATTTTTCATATGAGATTTTATGCAACAAGTCTTGGAAAGGAACAAGTCAAACTTTAAACATAATTTCAGAAATTCTCATATGAATAAGAATATATAAACTAGTGACATATGTAAAAATATTACATGGGTGAATTCACTGGATAACAGGCAGATTATGTGATATATACCATTATATCACACATGGTACAATTTCAACTGTAGCCACTGTACTAGAGTGTGCATGTAATAAAGGGCAAAGGTCAAAGAAAGACCTCAACAATACTTTCAGAAATATCTGTTGATCTTCATTTATTTTATATACAGGTTCTATGACAATAAAGTGATCAACTTTATGATAAAGTTGTCAATTCAACTGCTCTTTATACATCATATTGTTAACAGAATACATAATTACAACTGATAATAAACTTGGTTGGTGAGAACCAGTCATTCTTAACAAATAAACAGAACTTTTCAAAATACGCTTCAAGACCCTGTATGTAGACATGGAAAATTGAACATGCCTCTATCAGATTACAGGTGTTCAAACATCAGATAATCTAACACTGATAATTATTTTTAAAGATACTGCTTTACCAGGTATACCTAGTTGTAAGCACTTGAGGCGACAAGGTAAGCCAGTTTTTTAAGGTATTTTAAAGTTCTATACATCAACTTCTTAAGGTAGAGAGTCCCATAATTTTTCTACCGCATAAAGGCATTCCATGGTTAACTTCCTGTTCAATCTACAGAATGCATTAATACAAGCCCAGTGACTGATTGCAGTTTAAAAACATAGGGTTACCCTGCAAAAAGTTATAATGTAGAAAATATCATCAGTTGTGCAGAGAAGATGAAAAATTCCAGTATTCCTGCATTATATGACAATGCTGGTGTCTCTGTTTGTTTTTTTCTTTCTTTCTTTCTTCATCTTCTTTTTTCTCTTTAACAGTTTGTGGATTATGATGAATAAGCCAGGAATTAACAGTTCCATAAAAATTTGGAAATCTTTATTGAAGATTTAACATTAAACGGAATAGGACACCTTAATCAGAGAAAATACAGTAATAACCACTGTGACACTTACGTCCTGCCATCGGTCCTGTAGTTCACTATATGTCCCATTCTTTATGATTCTGTTTAAGTCTTTGTAGGCTGTAAAGATATAAAGGCATGTTGTGATAGGACAAAGTAAGCACCAAGTCTAAAATATTAATGTTTAACACATTATTAACCAGAATCATAACATAAAACACGTAACAGCTTACTTACAAAGCATTTTAAACAATGCTGAGGTACATATTTGTCCTAATATGCCATTTTACACAACTTAGTCTTAAAGGCCATAGTATGTTGTATTTCATGCCATTGGTTGAAGTACACAGTTTCTCGGTGTGGCCATGGGTGCTATTTTTGTTCATTAGATTACCCCATTATTAAGGCTTTAACCAAAATTAAAAAAAAGAAATCCTTGCTAAAATTGGTCTTGTCATGTTGTAGTGAACCATGCGGGACTTCATATATTTCAGAATAATATTTTGCATTGTGTTGGAGATAACCATTTGGGAAGTCCCAAATCTGCATTGACACACAAAAAGCTAACTTTACAGAAAGTAAAATTTCCTTAGTGTCCATATATGTTCATGTTGTGAAGACGTTTCTAATTGGAATTTGCTGAAACATGAGTAATTTGTTACTGTGACAGTGTGGTTCAGTTTTAGAAAGATGTTCAGAAATACATTCCTCCTATGAAAGTATACTTTTTAATTGAAATTAGTGATATTTTAGCATTCTTAGCATTTTTTTAGTTGGTAACCAGGGTTATCACAAGTCAGAAATCAAGACATTTTATTTTCTTGTTTACAACCATTTTTATTTCTCTACTGCAACTGCAATTGTTATGTAGTTATAAAGATAGATATATATGTGAAATGTGTATTTTTCATAAACAATCTGCTATACCTTTATACCTGCATCTCCAACATGTCCTATCATTTCAGGAAAAAATTCAAATTCAGTGTCCTTCGACCATATCTCAAAAAAGCTTGCATGACATATTATCACAATGGCAATGTACCAGTGATTGAAATAAAAAACCATTAACACTTCTGTAATATGTTACACTGGATGGCATAGGCACACAGAGAAATCAACTATCTAACAATTTTAGCAGTGATAGCTAGAGCACCCTTCATACTTTAGGACTAAGTCTGATCATATAAGTTGTCAACTTTTCATGTGATTTTAGAACTGAGTCATCAATTAGAAGATCAATAGAAGCCATAACTACACCTCTATGTAACATAGTGTATAGTAAACATGCTATGTTGAGATAAGCTAGATTACCCCCTATACATTTCTCATCTGTGACAGCACACTTTTGTATCACACAAGCCTGTGACTGATCTTGTAGGATGAGAAGTATGACACTCCTGTATGAAGGGCCAGTGACAACCTGTATGAAGGGCCAGTGACAACCTGTATGAAGGGCCAGTGACAACCTGTGGGAAGGGGCAGTGACAGATTCTGTAAGAAGGAAAGAAGTATGACTCCCCTGTATGAAAGAGCAGTGACAGATCCTGAATGAGGGGCAGTATGACACTCCTATATGAAGGGCCAGTGACAACCTGTGAGAAGGGGTAGTGACAGATCCTGAATGAGGGGCAGTATGACACTCCTATATGAAGGGCCAGTGACAGATCCTACAGGAAAGGAAGTATGACTTCCTTGTATGAAGGTGTGCCATGTGAGATTCTTGTAAGACAGGAAGCGTAACTATGTCTCAAAGTATGAGATGGTAATGAACTTTGGGCAGTTAACTCTGAAGTTTGTTTTTCAAAAATATATACTGTATTTATTTTTATATATCAACATAATTATACAAGTACTCATAATGGAAAATAAAGGTAGAAGACAGAAGTCTACCTGTGTAAATGCCAGTAATCAGAGCTACATCTGTGTGGGAGATGCTTCCCACACCTGTTGTCATGGTAGCAACATCAATAAAGATTCAATAAGGATACTGTGCCTTAGTGACAGATGCTTCAGCACATAAGCTGTTTATAACAATTATCATCGACTGATTTATCATGTACAACACACATCTAATATATGCTTGTATACAGGGGTCACAGTTGCTTTGTTTGTAGAGTATTGGCCTACACAACCTCAGTAAAGATCTGCGGTGTGTGGTTTAACGCCCCTTCCCCATTGTGGTCTGTGTTTCTCAGGGAGCTGAGATGCAGACCAGTTTGCGTTGTCAAAGTTGTGTCCTTCAACAAGATACTTTATCATATTACTCTGAATAGCATGAGGTGAACCTCCCATATCTTGATCAGTGAGATAACCACTAGCTACTACCAGAGACTTTGTCTCAAAATGACCTTGGACATTCATGGGTGATAAATCTATCACAAAAATGTGTGTGTATATATAACATAATTTAGAGGTCTACAGATACTGTGGTGATATACAGTTATCTATAGGTATTGTGTATGTAATGGTTAATGATAATATAAAACTGAGTTTAAAATAGCTATAAATATAACATTGTAAAATTATATTTAGTATTCTGATGACATAAAGATGTCATGTGCACTTACTGCATAAAGTATCATTGTGTTCACAGTATTAACCCCTGTATATTATTGTTGTACACAATTGAAAAATATCATCCTTGTTATTGTTTTCAAAACAAAAACAAGTGAATTGATGAAATAACTAAATAACAAAATGCCTAACTCCATTCCAACTGATTTTTAATCAGTCATCAAGGTTTCATTCTGTGCCACTTTGACCTTTTGTAAGAGGTTAAACTGTACACCTACATCTACTCTAAGCAGTAACTGTTTATAATTGGCCTTTGTTTACAGCTGATGTATGACAGAATATTTGTGTAATATCACACACAGCTGTGGAGCTAAACACTAACACAAAAATAAACAGGATACCACATGGTTGGTTTAAAGTAGCATCTGCATACCCTTAAGTAAAATTGTCACTGATAAGAATGATTAAAATTCCAAGCTTAAAACTGAAAAAATATGGAATAACATCAGCACTGACAGACATGACTCAAAACTGGAAAAATTCATATCACAGAAAGTAAAACTGTTATCATCCGGATCTTAGATGGGTTAAACCTAGCTAGTTTAGTAAAACTGTTATCATCCGGATCTTAGATGGGTTAAACCTAGCTAGTTTAGTAAAACTGTTATCATCCGGATCTTAGATGGGTTAAACCTAGCTAGTTTAGTAAAACTGTTATCATCCGGATCTTAGATGGGTTAAACCTAGCTAGTTTAGTAAAACTGTTATCATTTAGATCTAAGATGAGTAAAACATCACACAAAACTTCTGCCAAACCTAAATTTGATTAAAATTATCACCTCTTATCCTATCTAGGAAACTGTTACCAAGTCACCAACCTAAGTATCTTCTTATATGTACAATAGGTAAAATTGTCACTTTTAACGTAGTCTAAATACAATTTCATAAAAACAGTACAGAAATAATCAGATCTTTTGGGGTATTCTTACTTATCCTGGAATGTAACCGTAAGGAGTGAGCACAATATGACACTTACGGTTACATTTATCTAGTGAGGACTCTGTATATCTCAGGTATCCACTGCAGATCTAGGAAAAATTTACCACATTTAATCGATTTCGGGATGTTGTGCCTCCATTCCCACCCACTACCCTACCAGTGTTATCCTGGAATGATTCATAAAAGCATAGCTTAGAATATCAGAAAAAACTTGAGAATGAATATAAAGTTTACCTGGTATGTTGTTTAGGCATGTTCTGTTTAATAACAATAATCTTATGAATAAAAAATATCATACCCTTTGGGAGACTAGATGTATAACACTGTATAGTAAACAGAGGAACACAATTCACTAGCACCTCCATGTGTATCACAAAATCTTGTATCTGTTCTGTATGTCAATTATATCTTGCATCACTTTTGTGTAAAATACCATATCATGTGTCAGTTTTCTGAGCATGATACAACATCTTATTTAACAACATCATGTATCAGTTCTATGTGTCATACAACGTCATGTATCATTTTTATGTGTCATACAACATCATGTATCATTTCTAGGTGTCATACAATATCATGTATAAGTTCGGTGTGTCATACATTAACATGTATCAGTTCCATGTGTATACATTAATCATGTATCTGTTCTGTGTGTCAATTATATCTATCACTTTGTGTGTAAAATACATATCATGTGTCAGTTTTCTGAGTGTGTACAACATTATGTATCAGTTCTGTGTGTCATACATTAACATGTATCATTTTTATGTGTCATACAACATCATGTATCATTTCTAGGTGTCATACAAAATTATGTATCAGTTTTGTGTGTCATACAACACCATGTATAATTTCTAGGTGTCATACAATATCGTGTATAAGTTCGGTGTGTCATACATTAACATGTATCAGTTCGGTGTGTCATACATTAACATGTATCAGTTCTGTGTGTCATACATTAACATGTATCACTTCTGTGTGTCATACATTAACATGTATCAGTTCTGTGACTTACAACATCTTGTATTACAATGTCTTGTATCAGTTTTGTGTATGATATGACATCAAGTATCACTTCTGTGTGTCACACATCATATATCAGTTCTGTGTGTCATACATTAACATGTATCAGTTCTGTGTGTCATACATTAACATGTATCAGTTCTGTGTCATACAACATCTTGTATTACAATGCCTTTTATGAGTTCTCTGTGTATCGTTGTGACTTGTGGGTGTGTCAAACAATATCTAATTCAGTTGAGATACATATTGAACAAAAACACTTTACTTATGGTCATTCTGAATCAGATTTTCACACATTCTTACCAAAATTGTTTTATTATTCATCGACAATGAGAACATTGTTTACTGTACTATCAACAACCTACCAAATAGTGAGTTGTATGTGGTATCAAGTACATGATTTGTATATGGGTAAAGAATTTAAATGAGACCCACAGGAAAGTCATGAATAACTGAAACCCAAAAATCACTGCAAAACATTCATGTGAGTGAGTGACAAAATATAGAGATGGTGTTGGATCCACAGCAGTTACCTGGTAATGTGTTCTTAAATGAGTGCACATACAAACAATGGCCATCAGAGAGACAGGTTATTCTCCCTGATTGGGACAAAATTTAAGTATGAAAAAAAATCAAAGAGATATAAGAGAGTTATGATTTTTGTACACTGCCCTCCTACTCATTGAGATCTATCTATCTAGGAAGTCTCATGATAATACCTCTTATAGTTTTAGTGTAATGCTATGGACACAATTGAAGTATGAAAAATAACAAAGGGCAACAACTCCTAAATTATATAAAATAGAGTGATGGTTCTGGTGCACTGTGATTCTCCTTGTTGTGATCTATTTACCTACAAAATTTTATGTTGATACCTCTGATAGTTTTTTGTTAAGCTTCAGACACAATTATTATAGACGGAGGGACAAAGCAATAACTAACTATGTGCTCTATCTTCTGGGAGCATGAAAACTTCCTGGTTTAAAGGTAACTTTACAGTAACAGAATCAGGTTATCTAGACCTGTATACCACTCCTTAACACTTGCTTTTGTTACTATAGCAGCTGTATATCACACAAACACAATACATCTTATTGTCAGACAACGTTTAGGGAGGGATTTTCATAAAGTGGACACTTAAACATGATCTCCTCACTGAAGATTTACCATCCAGCTCAGAAGTAGTAGTATCAAGCCTCACTAATTGTGAGTGTGTTTGTGTGTGTGTGCTTGACACGGTGTACAGAATAATACACCTGTTCAAGTTTATAATGATGAAGCATGAGTTTCCATTTTAAATGCAGTTTATAAAGTGATGCGTCTTAAAAATATTTCATTTAGTGCTCAAATGAAAAATTTTGAAGATTTCCATCAATTATATTTGAAACAGAAACAAATTTAGTATCGTTTTCATCCTATGAACCATTTATTTTTCAACTGAACTATCACAGATAATATGGTTTCCCATGTCAGACTGGAGACATTCTTCATTTTAATTATCATCTATTGATGTTACAATATGCTATACAACACTAGTGTTGAGTTTACACAACAAGTGATTGTACCACAACATAGTATTTCTTTCGCTTGAGTTATAGTTATTTTTTAAAAGTAACAAAAAATCCAGAGCTTTAGCAAGCATTTTAGTAACATTTAAAAAATAACAAACAAGGGTGAATGAAATATCATATAAACCAACAAGTTTGTGTGACCTGTTTTATCACAATAAAAAAACTTTTCCATTAAATAACTTTTTCATGTTCATGCATGTTTTGTTTACAATACCTTGGTTTTCATATCAGTGTAATGATATGGCCTTTAGTAAAATACTGTTACTTAATATACAAAATTAACAATCTCAGAAAAATGTGGAAATATTATAATCTACTAGAAACCATAACATGTAATTAACGGCTTTTTTATAGATCTATATCAGAATTAAATTATTACAAAACAAAGCAAATTACGTTTTGCCGTTAAATTTTCCCACCAAATTGTCCATTCATTTCCTATGTAGGTAAACTGTTTGACATATTTTGGATATGGAATGTTAATTTAAATGTTCAAACATAAATCAGGCCACCAATCAGAAATAGAAATGAATTCAGGCAAGTGTCAGTCTTCTCTGTCTTTGTGAGCATTCACAATGCTGACATAAAAATGTAGTTTTAAAAGTTAATCCTCGGCAAAAGGCACTTCAGTCAGCCAATCAAAATGTGTTTATGGAATTTAATTCACATGTGTATGTGTGGTTTTTAATTTATTTTTTTGTTTTTGTTTTAACAACAACTGTTATTCCTTGGTATTTGAATAAAGCCCGCCTATTGTGGTAGAAATACAATTAATAAACATCTTCATTTTTCTTAGGTTGCTCATACCAAAGCTAAAATGTCATATTACTGACATTGTATTCGAAATCTGGCAAAAACTACCTACAACTACTCAAACAATTTTAAAACATGTAAATTCTTTTATACTACCTACAGCATGATAGTTTGATTGCTGAAAAAAATGACCTCTCACTTATTGACCTAACCTATCATTGTGGCCTATCCTTTTTGACTACACCTTGTACTAACTCACAATAAAATGAATCACTACTTCTAATACACTCAGAACACGATCCTGCTTGGTCACACATACCGAGAGACATGCATCACTAATTTTAAATGATTTTTCAATGCTTCCTTTTATCTATTCTTTATCTTTCCTATTTCTCTATCTTTCCACACCGTCAATTCTCCCTCTGGTCTATCCCTTCCTCAATCTTTCTACAATGTTCCTCTGTCCTATTCATCAATCTTTCTTCACCCTCCCTTCTCTCTCTATCCTAACCCTCAATCTTTCTTCACCCTCCCTTCTCTCTCTATCCTAACCCTCAATCTTTCTTCACCCTCCCTTCTCTCTCTCTATCCTTACCCTCAATCTTTCTTCACCCTCCCTTCTCTCTCCATCTTTACCCTCAATCTTCCTCACCCTCCCTTCTCTCTCTATCCTAACCCTAATTCTTCCTCACCCTCCCTTCTCTCTCTATCCTAACCCTAATTCTTCCTCACCCTCCCTTCTCTCTCTCTATCCTAACCCTCAATCTTCCTCACCCTCCTTTCTCTCTCTATCCTAACATTCAATCTTCCTCACCCTCCCTCTCTCTCTATCCTAACCCCCTTCTCTCTCTAATCTTCCTCACTCTCTCTATCCCTTCTCTCTCTCTCTCTATCCTAACCCTCAATCTTACTCACCCTCCCTTCTCTCTCTATCCTAACCCTCAATCTTCCTCACCCTCCCTTCTCTCTCTATCCTAACCCTCAATCTTCCTCACCCTCCCTTCTCTCTCTATCCTAACCCTCAACTTTCTCACCCTCCCTTCTCTCTCTATCCTAACCTCCCCTCCCTTCTCTCTCTATCCTAACCCTCAATCTTCCTCACCCTCCTTTCTCTCTCTATCCTAACATTCAATCTTCCTCACCCTCCCTTCTCTCTCTATCCTAACCCTCAATCTTCCTCACCCTCCCTTCTCTCTCTATCCTAACCCTCAATCTTACTCACCCTCCCTTCTCTCTCTATCCTAACCCTCAATCTTCCTCACCCTCCCTTCTCTCTCTATCCTAACCCTCAATCTTCCTCACCCTCCCTTCTCTCTCTATCCTAACCCTCAATCTTTCCTCACCCTCCCTTCTCTCTCTATCCTAACCCTCAATCTTCCTCACCCTCCCTTCTCTTTCTATCCTAACCCTCAATCTTTCTTCACCCTTCCTTCTCTCTCTATCCTAACCCTCAATCTTCCTCACTCTCTCTTTTCCCTCTCCTACTCCTGCATCTTTCTTCACCCTCCCTTCTCACTTTGTCCTATCCCTCAATCTTTCTTCACTCTTAGTTCCTCCCTCAATCCTGTTCCTTAAATTTTCTTCACCTTCCCTCCTCATCTGTCCTATTCCTCTATCTTTCTTCACCCTCCTTCCTCCCTCTGTTCCAATCCTAAATCTTTCATTACCCTCCCTATTCCCCATCTGTTCTATTCACTCCTTTGTCCTCATTCTTTTCTCTGAATTATTCATCAAACTACACCTTCCCCTGTCCTTACCCCACCCTCTGTCCTATTCCTCAATCTTTTCTGTCTCTTGCTACATCATTGTGACCTATCCTCTTTCCTACATCCTCCTTCTGTCCTTCTTCTACATTTAGCTGACATCCTTCCAGTCTCATTCCTCCCTCTGTCCTACCCCTCCCTCATTATGATGAACCTTTCCTCTTTTGTTACCTGTACACTGTCGTCTAATTTACCTATCAATCAAAAACAACGTACCCCTCTCTTTCTGACCTACAATATTGCCCCTTCTACCCTATACCCTCTTCCATTTCTAGCATTTATCCTACCTTGCTGTTATCCCAATCAGTTGTATTACACCTGCACTCTATTCTTTCCTGTCTCTTAAGCCTTTAACATCTTGTCTTTCACCTTTAGCATGACCTGGGGTTTTATTCCTTAATTAGACATGGTGAGGTCACTTGTCCATTAACAGGAACTGTAGTTCATTTCACCATTATGGTGAAATGAACACCTCCCTCCACCTTTGGTAAAGTTAAGCCGCTTTATAATTTGTTTTCAACTGATGTTTTGATCAGTTAACTTAATTATGTTCCTCAATACATAATAAGACAAAAAAATAACAACAAGGGTGGGGAAATATAGGATGGGGCAGGGGTTTTATGTTACTATTTTCTTACTAAATAATTTTTTCTTAACTTTTTTTTCTTAATCACCCTGATTCATTCATATAAACACAAAAATAACAAAAAGTAAAAAAAAAAACTATTTAGCAAGAAAATAGTGAAATGCTTCTCTTTACCACAGCCATGGTGAAGGGATAAAAACTTAAGTGATTGATTGAAGACAAAATATAAAGTGGCTTCACTTTACCATGGGGAGGGGAGAGGGGGGTTCATTTCACCATTAATGGTATTTTAACCCCGGTTCATTTCTTCATGCTCCACAATGACATGTGACACTGTTATTTCCTTCCATAGTAAGAGCCCCCTGTCCTTCCTGAACTGGCACACAAGAGAATATAAATAAGGTGACATAATTTGTTTTACCCTTGTTGAATAAATAAAGCTTCATAGTTTCAGAAAGAATTGCTATGAAAGTAAACATCACGAAGTTAAACTTAAGTGTGACTGTGATGTCAAACCCATTTTAATAAATTAAAGGTGCACTGTATGATATTTAAAACCACTGTGAGTTGCCTGATTTAGAATTACCAGACATGCTTAAATATTGACTTACAAGGATCAAATATATCATTTGTGGTGATGTGGGTAATTATTATGCATCATTGAGCATGTTAGAATTTCAAAATTTTACTTAATAGTCTGCTTTTCACTTATAACAGATGTCTGATAATAGGTAGCAGTATATATCTATTTTATTAAGTTATAGTTTAACTGCTGATGTCTATGTTAAGTATATCATGCCTGAGATACTAGGATATAGGATTTGGCTTCCTACTAGAACAAAGACCAACACAGACATGAATACCTATAGCCAGTATACAATCACAGCTGTTACTGTTGCTATAGATTCTGTACAATTTACTTCCTTCATCAATCTAGTGTATCACAAGTTTTATCACAATACAATTGCAATACATGTAAAAGTATGTCAATCCTGTATTATAATGTACGTGTGCATGTTGGTATATACGGATGCATGTGAAGATCAGTACGTATACAAGTGTACATATGACAAGATTGAATAAATACAATATTTCCTGTAAACTTGATAATGATTAAAATGTGAATGGAAAATTAGGAGAGTATAAATAAAAGATGATAAAAGTTAAGAGTTGTTAAAAGGGATGGAATTTTGAATAAAATTTTATTTGTGAGAAAAAAAATTAATAAAACTCTCAGTATTGCTTACAAACACTTTAAATGTAAAGGTATTGACTTTACATCATTTTACCATTATTACTGGTAGTAAAGATTTTATTTCTAAGAAGGTTGTGGTGACAAGTGTCTCATATTATTAATGTAAACATGAATCCTGAATGAATTTATTGAGTAATCTAGTTTCTTGTGAATGTCTGTAAAAGATATTTTGTAGATCAGGTGATAACCAATGACTTGTTCGGAAGTTCAAAGTCTGTAATTCAGTAACCATGCTGTTTCAAGGACTACCAGGGATACAAGTTGTTAGTTTTGTAGATTTTTTTTTTTCCCCAACACCTTGAATTTCAACACGACATCATAAAACATTCATTTCAGTAAGTCTTAAATCAAGAGGAAACTTAAGTATTAAAAAAAAATAAAAAAGAATAAAACAAAACAATATTGTCAGACATATAGAATTTTTGTCTGATCGGGGTATTGGGCACTGATAGGCTTAAGAAACAAATGATTTAAATTGGAAGACTGAAAAATCAAAGGTGCTTTGTTTCTATACAGAAGACAGTGACCCTAATTTAGCTGTATCATCGTATCAGTGATCCTAATTTAGCTGTATCATCCTATCAGTGATCCTAATTTAGCTGTATCATCCTATCAGTGATCCTAATTTAGCTGTATCATCCTATCAGTGATCCTAATTTAGCTGTATCATCCTATCAGTGATCCTAATTTAGCTGTATCATCCTATCAGTGATCCTAATTTAGCTGTATCATCCTATCAGTGATCCTAATTTAGCTGTATCATCCTATCAGTGATCCTAATTTAGCTGTATCCTATCAGTTTAATTTAGCTGTATCATCCTATCAGTGATCCTAATTTAGCTGTATCATCCTATCAGTGATCCTAATTTAGCTGTATCATCCTATCAGTGATCCTAATTTAGCTGTATCATCCTATCAGTGATCCTAATTTAGCTGTATCATCCTATCAGTGATCCTAATTTAGCTGTATCATCCTATCAGTGATCCTAATTTAGCTGTATCATCCTATCAGTGATCCTAATTTAGCTGTATCATATCCCTAATCCTGAGTTTGCTGCATCCTGGTATTGATGTTAAATATCTTCGTGCTACATGTAACAATATTATGCAAAACATCAATGATTTGGGTGAAGCATCAATCCCAATGTTTCTTAGTTCAATATGATGCAGCATAAATCAATGTAGACATTCAAGTTAACTCTCAAAACTACCAGATAATAGTGTTCAAAACAGCCCCTGGCTTTACGGTATTGATTTGTATCATACTTGCATTTTCTTATCACAATGTCTGGCCAACTTGCCATATGTTATAACCCTGGGGAACTCTGGCATAGCTTGAGCTGAACTCTCATATAGGTAAACATTCTCTCTTTGTCTATCAATTATGACCACTTAATGATAATAACCTCGCCTTTTTGAGGATTCTAATAATCCATTATAAAAAATATATATATATCGACATAAAACACATACATAATGAACTACTTAGTGACTGTAAACCTACTCTATCACCATACAACTCCCAGATATATACAAAAATTTATCTTACATTACATCTTGTACTGTGTAGGTACATTATGTACACATACAGTTTAACAGGCATACATTAATTCTATCAACATATTTTACCAACACTGAGTACATGAATTATGTTGACAGCGATGACATTTATGACAATCTATGAAATGTTCAACTCAACATATTATATCTCTGATTATTTGCTGCAACAATTACAAGAATTTATTGTATAAGCCTGTTTTTAACACTTTTACATTTTAAATAAAACCTAGTGGCAATTTTTTTAACCTATGGCACTCTAGTCTGACCTTGTTACACTTTGAAACTGCATCTTTCTCTTCACCCTTCACTTTATTTCTAGCAGTGTTACTTAGTGTAGTACTTAAAATTAAGATTAACATAGCAATTGATGGGGTCGTGTTACCATGATTTGGACAATTCACAGTAATGACACTATGAAGACACCACTGATGTTGTGAAGGTTAAATAAAATTCTTTGTAAAACTTAACAACTTTTTTTAAAAGATCAGTGTCTCTGTGATTAATTAATATAAACGTTGATGAAGATTCATAATGAGAGGCAAGTGGGGCTGTACCGTGTGATTCGGCATATTAATTTTATTAAGTTATTTATTTATTTTTGAGATTCTCCATTTTACTACATAAAGGTTCAATGATAATAACAAATAAAAGGAAACTTTATGTTGTAGTTCATAGAAACAGTGAATATTACATGCACAAGGAAACATAATTACGCATTAAATAAAGGTAAAATACTGATACATAGGTAAAGGTGTGGTCACCAGAAACTGGTAACCTGGTCAACTTAATTACATCCTGTACAGAGTACTTTGTCCCACCTTTTATGGAGAAAATTGCTTACATTGATATACGCTAATTTGATTTCTACTACACAGAGAGTCAATATACTTATCTCAGTCCAGGTATGTCTAGACCGATCTACTTCCTATATAACTTATGTATATGGTATTCTAGTTTGTACATGGATCGCATTATCTACCTGTTGATAAAGACCATTTCCTATTTCTAATTGAGGTGTTTAAGTCTGTTTGGACACACCAGACAATGACAATTAATAAGTCAATTAGTCGTAAATGTACAACTAGTGTATACAAACTGACTAGCCCTGGGGGTCAGAAGTTCAACTGTTCAGGTAAAATACTCACTAATCGGTCCCGGGTCAGCATCAGAGAAGAACTGACCAGGCATTGTTGCGTCAATAAATCCATGCATTATATCATCGTACAATGTTGATACGCCTTTTTCTAAAGATGATTTTTCATCAGCCCCTGAATCTGAAACTGTATTGTCCTGTTGAGCCGAGCTCGACGTATCATTAGACTCAGCCATTGTCATTGTGAGTAAAATGGAAACACATGTGATCACAATCATAAACGTTCTCCTAGCCATCTTGTTTTTTGATCACTTTAACAACGTAACTCGAAAACTATGTTTGTCCTTTCTGATCGACAGTACGTGTGTATTTAAATCACAACTTCAGCGATCGTCGTTATCGTCACTCTTCGCGGTGTTACAAATCCTACGTATTAACCTTTGACCTCTAGCATTTTTCTTCCGGAATATGTATAAAAGGATGACGTCACACGGAACCGCCCTGATATACCTGTGAAATTTTCACCTGATACAGGTAGACAATACAAGCGACAGGATAATGTCACGATCTGAAATGGTAGTGTGATTCGTTGATCACGAAAACAAACGCCGATAAGTGAATGATAATAAAATCCAACGGATGAAAGGATGAACTTAACTATGAACTAAGCACACAAACCTGAAGCCCGCTAATAATAAACTATGAGTGGATATTTGGATATTTAAATGTGACATGTATGTATGTATATGTATGTATGTATACATATTTATGTGTGTGTATGCCTATGATGTGTGATAATAGCTTTGAATGGTTACATACCGCGGGTTCAGTTGCAAATGAAAAATATGAGTACACCTGAAATTGTACAAACAAAATAAAAATCGATTAATTAACCTATGTAACTTCTGACTATATCTAGCTGTAGTCTTGGTAAGTTGGACGATATCCCATGTGCTACCTACTTACCAGTGGTTGTTTGAAGTGATTTTTTTTTCGTATTATTGATTTTTTACAAGTACCTGCTACAGATGATGGTTACAGTATTTGGCATGCATCGTGCGTAATTTGGTTTGCACATAGAGAGATGGCGGCGAATTTCCATTACGGAGACAAGCGGAATGGATGAAACATCCCCAATTTCTTCATGATTGGGTCATGACAGTATTCCGTTTCGGATTTAGAATGCAGTCATACCAGTCATATTTTCAATTTTTCAATGAACACCAAATCTTCTTTGTGTGACATATTTTGGAAGTTATACATACAGTGAATTACACACAAATAAAGTCCTTTATATAAGATCGAATTATCTTTCAAGTCATATCCATGAAACCAGATACACTAGGACCCCTTATGAGGAGCAAAAACACCATCTGAAGCTGTTGTATTAAAGATTGTGATCATCAAATAGAAGATTTAAACTACCGTCCTCTATAGTCTATAACTTTGTCTTTGTTTCATGATCTATGTATATGAAGTATCTTGTGTGATATATTTTTTTCTTAATAATAGGGCAGATTGCCTCCAAATTTGACTATTTACTCGTCCGTACTGTCGTTATTACTTCAATGATAATATCAATTCTAGTTATGCGCATCCAACGAACATTTGCTTGTTAGGATTCAGTACCAAAACTGTACCATACCGTCGATATTGCATACCTGTAAGTACATTTGTATATCTATTGCGACACATTATGAGGACGCAAAAACTACTAATATCGAACAGTACACACACATTTTTAATAAGAAGAACAGTTTCCAACGTAGTTGTAGAGGAGTTATCTCCCTTAAGGCAGCATCTGCATCGACAGTCACTCGCTAACAATGGATTGGTTTTCGGTTGTTATTTGTTTGTACATTTCAATCCAATACAATCGAACTTGTGTCAAGATTTTGTTAATACATAATTAAGATATATATGAGTAACTAATGCAGAGAATACATTTATCAAAAAAGTCCAAAACTTTAAACCGAATAATGGCGGTATTGTCCGCAATAGTTGCGACTACAATGTTTCCTCTCACAGACCCCTTCAACGCTTGCTTATCATCTATATATAGTTTTATTGTGTTCGCGCGTGCCCGGTTTTATCATTTGCGTGTATACAGGTGAGCGGTAAAGTTCAATGTAATAAAAGAAATTGAATTTGAAGAACTTGATATCAAATTCATTTCCATTATAAACAAGGAGATATGTATTTTCCGGGCTATATTTCATTGAATTTCTAAAAAAAACCATTTGATTGGGTTGTAATCATTGAGAGTTTTATAATTTTATCTGACTTGTAACACTTCCGCATACACCATAACATTCTCCTGTGTTTCTTGTGGTTTTTTTTCTGTCGTTGTTCCTGACATTTCATCTGACTAGTTATTGGTTAACCTTCATTTTACCGATTCATATTAAGATATCCGAAAAACAATACTTCGTAAGAGTAGACATGTACAATGATTAACATTTATATACCTATATCAATATTTCCAATATTATCCCTAATAAGATTGTAATACGCTTAAAATGCATTAATACCACGAGAGTTGAATGATATTTTGCCTTGAATCCTTCAAAAGACAAAAAACATTATTTGATGAAATATATTCCTCTGTCGTATTTCCCACTTTTATGTTATTATAGTACAATAATGGCTAAAAAGAAGGGAGACGTTGTGAAGGCATGGGAAGGGTTAGGATAGGGGTGGGGATAATTTGATATTTTCCTTGTTCAAACTGATGTCCTTGTCAACAACAAAAAACTGAAAATCATGTAAAGCCCAAGTTACCCCATTGTGAGAAAGAACTGGAATAAGTCTCACATAAAAAGGGGGCAAAATCACTATTTAAATTTTTTCGTAATAAGACTAAAGATTTTTACTAAACAAATGCAAGACTTTAAATAAGATAGCGTTTATTAGGTCATTACTATTGCGGAGAAATAGGAATGAACTATTTTTGTTTCAATATCTTTTCGCTTTGAAAAAAGGCCCTCGGGGATTGAATAATCTGTATAACGATGAGATGCGCTGAAAACAACAGAACTTTCTGGAGGCTATCGAGTATCCGGTGTGATGGCCAGCAATGCAGCTGCGCTATCTGTATCTGTATCTAAATGTCCAACTCTATTTTTAATTTTGTACTTGTGTGTTTGTTTATCATTCGTATTTGTTACTTTTTCTTTTTATCTTCGTAAGAGTAGACATATACAATGATTAACATTAATATACCTATATCAATATTTCCAACATTATCCCTTCCCGACAAATGTTGGAGACATCGGGACGTTGCCCGAACATACGTTGTAACATAACACTTATCCATGTAAGTATACTCACGCATCATCATTCCTCGACTTTTTTTTTAAATATTAAATTTCATACATTTATGATTTACAATGATATATCATTTGAGTTCTTCTGGGTAATTGTGGTCAAGGGTTATTATACCTGTATTTCGATTTTCAGGGTTCTAGGTTGAAGGCCAAGGTCATCGTTACTCTGTTTAGAAGCGGCTCCGTTCTTGGAAGGATTTTGATCAAATTCACACACTTATAAAGGACAATTTCGAACAAGTTCGAGTTTTAAAATTGTAGGGTCAATTAAGTTCAAGACTGTCTTCAGAAAATCAGCCTTGATTTTTCCCCAACCACAACAAGTGTTGTAAGATATAAAATGTGCGACACTCGACTGTCTTCATCGTAATCAATGTACATTATATTATATTTAGTATAAACAGTATTTTATTTCAAAATATTTTTACACTAATTGTTAAACAATTTGTATTGGGAATTAAAACAAGGTGAAAGCTTCAATAATGATATGTCAACTTTCTGTAAAACAAATTATCAAAAACCGTATTGTTGTATCTGCGTAATAATCAGCGTGTGTCTCTGATATATGATGTTTGTGAATCTGTGTATAAATGCATGACTTAAACCAGGGACGTATTATACGTCCCTGCTTAAACCATTATTGAATTTCATTTGTTTTGAAAAGCATGAACTGGACTACCCGTACTCGTGTGAAAAAAATGAAGGCATGAACATATGGATGTTTTACCAACAATATCTGCCCTTTTGTTATTCTGTTACATTACACATTACTTAGTTGGCAAAAAAATAACACACTTAAATTACTTTGTATAGCTGTGGTGGTGGGCGTTCGACGGAATCAACCGAATGAACACGTAACTTGAACGAAGCACGCATCTGTGGTTAAGTAATGACAACGTTGATTGCGTTAGGGTAAAACAGGTTAAAAATACAAGCAGGTGCGTGGCATTCGGCTGTTTCCGGAAATCACGTCGATGAACTCGTCCAAAAATAATGACGTCACAGGGATTTTCCGAGTAGGTTTCTCATATAGATGAGTCATCCAGAAGCAATGAACATCAGTACCGAATACGATTTCCTATAAGCCCGCGTTGATTGCTGTTCAGTGGACTCAATCTGAGGGATCTGATACTAGAAGGACCACCCGTAAACAACCGTGAGAGAGGAGAGGGAAGGGCCAAACGATTTCGGCCACTTTTCAAGATGGCGGCTCCTGAAAAGCCAAGTGGTAATCAAGGTACATAGAAAAACAACTGGGAATCCGTTGAATTGGGATCGCTATTTTAAGATCTGTGACTCATTGAGATGTATGACTTCACAGCAATGTTACTCAACTAATGTTACTACTTTATACACACACATTTTATGAATGAAGTCGGTGACAAATCGTAATTAGGCTTGTACTGGTCTTGATATTCTACAAGGAAGTTCGAATAATAAAAAGTAGGAATACGAAACATCTCTGTAAACATTCAGAAGTAAAGAACACGATGCAATATTCTTTTTATAGAAATGTCACAGTCGTTATCAGTTTCAGTAAAGTGGATATTATATGTTGGTTCTAGAACTGAGTTCAAGTTACTTTGAATTTAATAGTAAAATATTTTATTTGTACCCAGTCACTCTATAGGCGGAGTGTCACATCTATAAAACCATGTTGGACACGATGTCACATAGTCATACACAATACTGATAAATAACATAGTTTTATGTCTTTCACTGCAGACTTAATATCCAATACTAATGCACAGATATGAGATCACAAATAAAAGCTTTAGTAAGTAACAGAGATAATAGAAGCAAGGTATAAGGTATCAGTGCAATGATAGTAGAGGTCACTTATAAGAATCTTTTTCTTCATTAAAAAGAACAAATAAACATACATGTTTTAAACATATTAGTGCTTACATGAACCCTGATTGACTATACCAACATACAAAAATCATCACCTTGTCACAGAATAGAAGCTTGTAAACTGATCAAAATACACAGAATTTATTCTTATTGTCTTATCAAATTTTCAATTTCAGTGTTGTTCATGTAACATATGCAGATGTTTATAACTTGTCTGTGATTGTAAATAAATCTCTGTCTTAATCAATGGATCATAATTTTTTTAAAAAGTTACATATGTGTAGTACTATGTTTGACTCCGCTAATCATTTTAAAGAATCTTCCCAGAGTTTGTAGAGATCTAAAGGAGCAGGTTTTTACAAATAAGTGATAATTGTGTACTTGCATTTGATTGTTATACATGAATATTTATATATTTTGAATCATTTTTACCAAAATTAAAAAAGATATTGCTATAGGGCTAAGTTAGATCTAGGGCTTGGATATACTGTTGACTTAGTACATATCATCATGTACTTAAAATCAAAAAGATATTGTCATTGGGCTAGGCCAAATCTAGGACCTGAATATATCATTGACTGGTACATATCATCATGTACTTAAAATTGAAAAGATATTGTCATTGGGCTAGGCCAGATCTAGGACCTGAATATATCATTGACCTGGTATATATCATCATGTACTTAGTCAGAGCATTTATTCTGTCTTAATCTAGTCTGGTTCAATCCTGTTTCCCAGTGATGTTTTAACCAACATTAAGTACAGAATATCAATCAATCTTGGCAGCAGACATACAACATTTTTTGGGGGAGCAAAGACTTGGATGAGAAAAAGAGGGAGGTAACAGAAGAGAAACATATAACTGGACATGAGTAGATGATTCCAGTTACCAAGTAGCTCATTGTTTTTACGATTATCTGAATTTGGTATAAGATCATGAATCCTCATCTGTTGCATTTTCTCTCCCATGTATGTAACATGTCAGGTTTAAGTTTCAGTGATATGATCAGTTTCTTTGTGAAAGTGTTTTGCAGCAGAGCCAATAAAAACTGCTATGGGATTTCCTCTATGTATTTCGGACTATCCTTGTGTGACTATGTTCATACCTAATATTATAATTATGTCACGACTAAGATGTGATTTTAATCTTAGCTATGTAAATATTAATACCATTGCTTTGATGATGACAAGTCGAGCTAGCCGAAACATGTAAACTAATAATCAAACCATGGAATCCAGATGTTGATGCTCCATTTTCTATTTCTTTTAATTTGTCTTTACCTTCCTTGATGGAGTTCTAGTGTATAATGTTAGGTATTATGACTATGACTGAATCCATTAGGAATTTGTTATTTATTAAAGATTGTGAAGTTTTCTATACAGGTCATTACATTTAGAAGGCCATGTTAGATATACTGTTGTAGTAACAGCTACGTTAATCTTAAGTCTTATTAGAATCTGAAATTCCAATACAAGGAATTAATATGATGATATGGAAAATGTTCGCACAGGGTTTTGATAATGGTATAACACACATTGCATATGTACTATTGTAAAATGCATAGTTAAAACTTACCGAAGTGCTATAAATAGCTTTGTCAGCCCCCATCAGCTGAATGAAAAGAAATAACTCTGGGAGATCTGAATGTAAAGCTTTACAACTATACTCGACACACCTTGCTTTTTCATTCAATCTACATCTGTAAATTTATCTGTGTTGATGAGCAATTATTACACACTTCAAATTTATAACCATCAATAGTAAAACTGTGCTGTTTTAACTGTTTTATAAGTGATGAATTCAAAATACTTGTTGTTATTTCAGAGCTACGAAAAAAGCTGCTGATCAGTTTTACACCAGAAAACAACAGACCACAACAGCCACAGGTACAGAATCCAATATCCCAGTTGGATCTGTTAGGTTACCAAACACAGAGGTATGTAAACACGGAGAGGAAGCAACTCTCTACTACCTATTAGGGTACCAGACATAGATATATATTTATCCTGCAACTGGCACTGCCATTTTCTGAATACACCTGCCACATATATTTTTGTTGTATTAGGCACTTGCCCAGCTACTAAACGTTGGGGATAAGGTACATGGCATAAACATTATATACATTTGTAAATCCAGTGAAAAAATGTTTTTCATCTCTTAAGGGTTTTTTCGCTAGTCTATACATTGTATATGATAATATAGATGCTTTTACTTAAAACGGAATAGAGTTCTGATTTATTTGGTTCAATTTAAAAAAGAACCTAGGTATCAAAGTTAGGTACACATACAACACTATATATAATTAACATTTACTTACCTGACAAATATTATGCAAAACTACTTTATTTATCCTTTACTAAGGGGGTAGGTCTATTGCTGGGCAATGAAATGGAATATTTACCGAACAGTAAAAGCTGTTGAATGGGTATATTACCAGGCATGGCATTGTTACTTGATAAATATGATGATTATTTTTTCATGTAAAATTACATTTGTAACTTAGCAGAACTGTACAGAAAAGTATTGTCTTTATTTCAGGGAAAGGATGAATGTAAGATCACACATGCTACAGACAACAGGAAAATTACAAATAGGAGATAAGGTCAGTAGGAACTTCCAACATATTGGTCAATGTGATTTTTTATTTAGGTCACCTGATCTGTCGTCATGTGCTGTCCTCTTTCTGCTGCCTTTCATGCATAAACTTTTTCCATTTTCAACTTTTTAAGTTCCACCTGTGGGATTGAGTTGAAAATTGCCGGAACTGATTCTGAGAGAGTCCTGAAAAAGTGTTATTCTTTTTCAGTCAGTGCTTGGTATTATATGGCTGCCATTTTGAAAAACACATTTGAAACTTCTCAAGATTTCCTGGTGCCATTGAAATAAAAATTGGGGTACTGAAAAATCCTGCAAATTTTACTTTAATGTTTACATAAGATGGTACAAGTAATTGTAAGATTTTCATCAAGTATAACAAGATGGAGTTTTTACTCATTACAATGGTTGTAGTAAATGCCAAGAAAGTTGTCACATTTGTTTGAATTTCAGCGTGAATTGTTCATAAGGAGTATCAAACTATATTTTTGTGAGGGAATTTTATAATATGTTTGAAAAAGTGTATTGTGTACATTGGGACAGAAAAAAATAACTCTTTTTATGTTGAGTGTAGCTTTTCTCATTTTATTTTTTTTTCTGGCAAAAGTTTGTATATTTTATTTTGGTGGCATGTCAGGTTTTCCAATAATGATGTCCTTTTTCGCAGACATATGATTTTACCGCCGATGATTTAAAAGAATTAGTTGAAATAGGAAGAGGAAATTATGGTTACGTCACAAAAATGGTCCACGAAGTTAGCAGTACTGTGATGGCTGTCAAGGTGAGTATCAGTGTGTGTGTGGAAGTGTGATTGTTCAGCCATTTTTAAAATGTGTTTACAGCTTTTAAAATTTCATATATGTTTATTGGTAGAATAATACTGATTCTTTTTCGTATGAGATATCATGTACCATGTGACATAAAGGATATTATAATTAAGGACAAGAATACAGTCAAACTTTGATGTTTCACAGTTCAAAGGACAGGCAAAAAACCCATACTTTGAATCATAAGTTATATTTAAGTTCATTACTATTACATATTTTTACCTCAATAAACACAGCAAGTACTAAAAAGTGCGAAGAAAAATTTCTGTTAATAAATACAAAATGTTCTCATTCATGAAAGAAAAAATGATTCTTAAACAGAAATTAACCAGAAATAGAGCATGCATACTTGTACATGTACTTCCATGTAAAAATTTTTTGACAAATCAGTTTTAAATGAAACACAGCACAGCAGTGAAGTGGTCGTCACATGTTATAGTCATTGTAAAAAGAGTGATAAGAGTAATATTACAAGTGTTTTAGAAGAATAAAAATTTCATGAATTATACCATTCACTATATACTGTTACTGCAAAGGCGATAATGAACATAAGTTAACATTTTATTATTGCTGTTGATTAAATATCATGGCTTGTAAGTACACAATTGAACTTAAATCTGTGTCCAGTCATTAATTAATCTTGTAATATGGAGTAAACAACAGCACACTATTGTTATCAATTTGTGGGGTAGCGCCTTGGGGAAAATGAGTGAAATTCTGCCGTGGTGCCAAAATACCTGTACCAGTATAGGTAAACATATTTGTTGGAATCATGAGGTAACAATGACAGTGTTACCATAGCATGTTCCAAACCTGCTGGCACTGTATACAGCTGATGTTTGGTAGAATATATGCTTCTATGATTTATCAAATATTTGAAAAAGATTTACATTGAACTGATGAATGTGTTTTTTTTTGCTAGCGGATACGCTCCACTGTAGATGAACGGGAACAGAAACAACTGCTGATGGATCTGGAGGTTGTTATGCGGAGTAACGACTGTCCCTTTATTGTACAGTTTTATGGAGCCCTGTTTAAAGAGGTTTGTTATACATTAATGTACAGTGGAACCCACTTAATGTCACATTTGTTAATGTCACTTTCCTGTTAATATCACATTTTCATGAAAAAAATTTTTTTTCCTATATATTCTGTGTAACCTAACATCTGATAATATCACTTATTTTCATTTTGTCACTTGTCACAGTATAACAATAAATGTTGTAGTGGGCACCATGCTACTAAGTTATCCGACATGTCTGACATGCTGTAGAAACTTCTTTAAAATGAACAAACCAGGCTCAATTTCCAAACAAAAAAAGGTCTTTTTACTGAAGACATTTCAGAAAATAATCAACCATGAAGAGTAATTCATGATAACTTTTGTTTGTTTTGTTTCTTTGTACAATGACCCATGGGACACCAAATCATGGCATGTCAATGTTGTTATTAGGAATGTCGCCATCTTTGAATTTATGAGAAAAACACATTTCTGATACAAAGTTTGAGATGCTTAGTTAATTGATTTGAACTTGAAGTTTCACAAAATACGGTCTAGATTAGGCCTAATCACTGACACCGGTAAAGTGACTGTAAAATGTTCTGAAATTGGGTTTTCCCTATGCCATGTTTCATGACATCTGATTGGCAGTTTAAAATAACCACTAATGTAACAATGAAAACATAGCATTTCAAATGTAAACAGTTTGGCTATATTTGTCGGCAATGCTCAAGTAGCGATCCTCAGAACTCCACAGTTTATCAAAGTCGCAGAGATGCACGCTGTATATATATCAACTTTGCAAGGATGGTCTTTTATAAAGTCTATACAATAATGGATGAACAAAACATGAGCTGATGACACTGTAGTGTCACAAATTTGACCACGGGTAAATTGTGCCATATGATGGGTCACAATAATTTATGATAGGAGATTAGATGTTTCGAAGAATAAACAAGGAAAGGTCAAGAACAATCACTGTTTTTATGGGAAAAACAAAATCAAATTACAAGTAAAGTGTCTGCAAACATATAATAAAACTAATTTTCAGATTTAGAAGAAAACATATCAGTAGTTAATGTCATGTTCTGCTTAATATCACATTCCCCCTGACAAATGGAACATGATATTAATCAGGGTCCCCTGTATTTGCAAGTACAAAATTTAGTTTATGATATGGTCATAATTTCTTAATTCTAGCTAAAGATGTAAGGACAGTTAGATTAGTCTGCTTGTCTTTATAATATTGTATTTAATTGATGAAAGCACACACACAACATATGCAGCATTACCAATGCACCTGATATCATGGGCCAACCTGTTATTTACACTAGCCAGGTTAACCAACTCATTTATCCTGGTCAGGTTTTATAGTAACCTATGTTTTTCTTTAAAGAGAACTTGCTTTTGAACACTTAAAGATTTACACTTAAAAACATTACAGAAAGACACTTGGACATCAACTAAACTCTTGTTGTCTGTGCATGTAAAAAGGTAGTGATCAGTTGTGTGATTGAGCAAGACAAGTATATTATTGTTACAAAGGAAAGTACATAGAGCAAGTCTATATACCATGCTGTGAACAGTATGTCTAGTGTATGATCAGGCTACATACAACAGCATAAACTGAGTTAAAAGATATTTATATTTGGTGAGTTAATTGTTAGTTTGATGCATATTGTAGATGTCGACATTTCCAGTTGTGAATGATCACATTGTGAGCCTTCTGAAGTTAGCAATTTGAAGAAATAAGATAGTTCAAGTTCATGTAAAGATATTTTGGAGTAGCTAAAATGAAGTGACTTATGTAGTGTATGGAAATCTTCATTACAGACTAAGATTTATCAAAATATGTAGTTTATAAGATTATGGCAACACATGTTGATAGTTTGTCTTGTGAGATAATGCCATGTAAGTAACAGATCATTGCTGAATTGGGAAAATATGTACAAAATGTTTTGAACGTTTCCCACAAGAAATATCCAGTATTTTTTATCTTCAGTTTCAGAGCATTTTTATTGAAAAAATATTTGAGAATGAGATTAGAACCAGGTGTGGCAGAACAAAGTGCTTCTTTTTTTATTTTTTTTATGATGATTCTTTCATATAATAAACTGTCTCATATGTTTATTTCTCTAGACATGGTATATTCAAGATGTAATAAATGAAGTACTGTAAATTATATTATTATAAAAAGTGGTTCTATTATTTGTGTACAGCTTTATATCTTCATGTTTGAGTGAAAAAATGTCTGGAAAATAATGTGAAAAAAGGATGTTTTGACCCTTCACCCTTGTTGTAGAAGGTCATGACCAGATATTTTGCTATGAGAGGTTGGCAACAATTGATGTGCATAAAGTGTGATGATATAGACATCAAATTGTGCTCTACTTTTGTATCATGACCCAATGTAGTATTCCATCTACTTGTTGGTTTTACTTAATCATTCCAGAGGCGTAATTGTATTGTGATATTAACAGATTGATATAAATTGTTTTATTTTGGTATTTTACAGGATAATATAAATTATATTATTTTGAGGTTTTAGAAGATAATATAAATTGTATTATTTTGAGGTTTTAGAAGATAATATAAATTGTATTATTTTGGTGTTTTAGAAGATAATATAAATTGTATTATTTTGGTGTTTTAGAAGATAATATAAATTGTATTATTTTGAGGTTTTAGAAGATAATATAAATTATATTATTTTGAGGTTTTAGAAGATAATATAAATTATATTATTTTGATGTTTTACAGGATAATATAAATTGTATTATTTTGGTATTTTACAGGATAATATAAATTATATTATTTTGAGGTTTTAGAAGATAATATAAATTGTATTATTTTGGTGTTTTAGAAGATAACATAAATTGTATTATTTTGGTGTTTTAGAAGATAATATAAATTGTATTATTTTGTATTATTTTGAGGTTTTAGAAGATAATATAAATTATATTATTTTGAGGTTTTAGAAGATAATATAAATTATATTATTTTGAGGTTTTAGAAGATAATATAAATTATATTATTTTGATGTTTTACAGGATAATATAAATTGTATTATTTTGGTATTTTACAGGATAATTTAAATTATATTGTTTTGAGGTTTTACAGGATAATATAAATTGTTTTATTTTGTTGTTTTTGCAGGGTGATTGTTGGATATGTATGGAAGTGATGGATATTTCCTTAGACAAATTTTATAAATACATTTACTGTGTCGTATTCAGTTCAATACCAGAGGACATCTTAGGAAAAATTACAGTAGCAGTAAGTATATGTGCTGAAATTCATTGATCAGAATAGCTGTATCTTCAATGTTGTATAAATATGTATGCTGACATAAACATGAAATAGTAACAAGTTGTTTCCTGTCTTTTCATTATGGTTTTAGATGAGTTTAGGGTAGAATTATCTAATAATGTATCAATTTCATGCAATCATGCAGCATCTTTTGCCCATTGTTCAGTTAACATAATGCTACTAGTCCGGAAAAACTCTATGGTTTTGACTACAGATTAATTATCCAATATTCCTCACTAAATGTGAATAACTGGTTATAAGTGTAAAGTATTTAAGATCTATTACAAAGTAAATTCATTAGAAACTTTCATTACTGTGATTACAACAGTTCATAATAATTCTTATTCATCTTTTCTTACTTCTGTGCCTTTGTGACAACAGTATACCTAATAGTAGAACAGTGTACTCTCTAGGCCTCACAGCATCTTCTTTATACTTTACAATTGTGTTTTATTTTCAGACTGTGAAAGCATTGAATTATTTAAAAGAAAATTTGAAGATTATACATAGAGGTAAGTTTGCATATTTAATGTGTGATATATCCGACATTGCATTTCAAACATTTTTTGCAGAAGAAATTGAAAACCTATTTGTCTTTCCTTTTCTAAACCTTTATAAAATAATACAAAAACATTTTGAAATGAGTTGACAATAAACTTTGTGTAAAATATCGTGATGAAACAGTGTCTTTTTATAATTATGAACTTGTCTGGTAATTACCACAGCTTGTATTTTAGTGCTTTGTCAACCGTCTGCCTATATCACCAGTAAATTGCTTGCTTGGGAGATTTTGCGGGAATCAATTTTTAGGAATACTCTGTGATGATAAAAAAATAAGTATTTATTTGGCTTGTCCTTGAGGAACTGTATGATACCTCCAAAAGTATTTAATTGTCTATAATAGTTCTTGAAATTACAGGGCTAACTTTCATAAGGTTCTGGATTTCCCAAGCAATTGGAACTGTTTTCATAGCCAAATATACAGTTAGTAATGTGATACCTATTGGCCATTTGTTTAAAATCAATCAACATGTGTATAGTTTTATGACTATCATTAGATAGCTGATATGTATTGAATATCACGTGTATCTGTAGTTTATTCAAGCACAGAGATTTCATCATTTTAGAAACTATGCTGATGTTGTTATCTAACCTGATTTTACAGATGTAAAACCTTCTAACATAATGTTAGATCGTAAAGGCAACATCAAACTCTGTGATTTTGGTATCAGTGGACAGCTGGTGGACTCTATAGCCAAGAGTCGAGACGCTGGCTGTCGGCCATACATGGCAGTGAGTAGAGATTGTGTTTCCATGTTCACTGGACACTCTTTCTAAAAATTTTCTAAAATCCAAACAACTGCTACTGAGCAGAACTTTTTATTATGAAGTGTTAAATTACTCATATACCCATACCTATTTCTACAAAGGTTGACATTAATACTTAATTTTACAATTTTGTGAAGAAAAAAAAAGAAGATCAATGATTTGAAACAGATCTCACCCATGAAAATTTGTTAATATCATTCTCATTTATGAACTTATTAAAAAAAATCAATATTTGTGTATTTTGAAAGAATAAAGCTAATTATGTAATTTTCATATCACAGCCAGAGAGAATAGATCCACGTGCCTCCAGTAAAGGTTACGACATTCGCTCAGATGTTTGGAGTCTAGGAATCACACTGGTAAGTTGACTGCTTACATATACAGAAAGATAGTAGTTTGTCCTTGGTTATTATAATCTTCATGGTCAAACATTAATGTTCTTCATTGCAGCTGATGTTTTTTGTTATTTTTTGGTTGAATTAATTTGATCATAAATGATATGTCTTGAATCTAATTAAGCATGTAGTCACTTCTTATTGTAAGTGTCTTGCAAAGTTTAAAAAAGCTGAACACTGCCAGCTGTCTAAATCATCCCACGAAACTGAGTAAGTGCTGAAATATTGTTTTTCTATTTATATAATTACTGTATTATTAGATGGAGCTGGCTACTGGGAAGTTTCCGTACCCAAAGTGGAACAGTGTATTTGACCAGTTAACACAGGTGGTGCAAGGTCCTCCTCCCCAACTCAAAGGCACAGAGGGCAGGTTCTCAGAGGATTTTGTAAACTTCCTCAACACATGGTAATTATGGTTTTCTTCTATTTCACAAGGAAATATATCTCCTGATAGATATTTTATCCTTTTCCTAATGTACGGAATGACTTCCATTTCAGTTCCATACAAAATCAACATAAAAGACAGATATTTATAAAAAAAATCATATTTTATTATGTTCGCTGAAGGGAGAGCTTATAGTCGCTGCTTAGTCAGTCTGTCCTTGCATCTTTCTGTTTTTCCGTCTGTCCATCATAATTTTGTCAGGAGCATAACACAATCAGTATAAGAGGTATTAACATGAAACTTCATAGGTAGATAAATCTCAACAAGGAGAGGTACAGTGCACAAGAACCATCACTCTCTTTTGCTTAATTTAGGAATTACGGCCCTTTGGTATTTTTCATATTTAAATTTTGTCCAGAGCTTTGCGCAAAAGCGTATAGTGGATATTACTACATTTACAGTATTGATACATCTATTTTTCTTTATCAGACCCCCTGACATAGGGTTGGAGCCCAATCAGGAAATATACTGTATTTTGTGCACTTAGAAATTTAGAATTTATTTTCATTTAGTTGTGATGAAGTAATTTCAGCCAAGTAAAGACAGGTAAGCAATACAGGCCCTATAGACCACTTGTTGTCTAATATTCCGGCAGACCAAAATTTTTCATTCCATTCTCTTCATGCCTGTCTCTTACCCAAACAGAATGGTCACAAAAGTCTGAATAATTTCATTTCTGTTTAAAAAACATGACTGACTACAGCCAGTGTTGTGGAATATTGCCTTTTCATAGTAAATAAGATATTGTATACCTTATGCTAATAGTATTGTCTTATTTTTTGTAGTTTAACCAAGGATGAAAAGGAGCGACCAAAATACAACAAATTAATTGTGAGTATTTAGATTGTTTATTTGAAAATATTGATGTCCTTCACCAGTATTCTCATATTCTACATTCTCATTCTATTAAACTGGACAAACAGGTGTTCTCTCTGGTGGAATTTTTATAATTTTATATTAAGAGACTTGATAATGTAAATAAGCTTTGCTGTATTTCTCCTATAAGTATGAATCATGTTTACTTCTATACTTAAAATAAAAGCTTTATTGTTATAAAGATAATTTCTGATATTTTTATTCATTTGCAGGAGCACCCGTTTATAAAACGTTACGAGGAGTTAGAAGTTGATGTAGCAAGTTATGTTTGTAGTATACAAGACCAAATGAACGATAGCGCTCATGAAACAGAACAACAGTATGCATTGTCTTCCTCGTGATACTGGGCCTAGCCCTGGGACACACAGACTCTTGGACTTGCAGGGTGTGCACAGTTCTGATGTACACCCTACATATACACACAGTCAACCAGTCATCTGTGTCTGCCTAACCGTGATGACTCCCAGTAGACATGTATGTTTTTCTAGCTGTGGCTGTTTGGGTGGACAGACAGACTGGAAGTTGGTGTGATGATAAACTTGTGACATCAGTCAGTGAGAGAGTGAATACATGATCACCTATGCAGATTTTTTTACAACAAATTGCAGAATTAGGCGATTCTTTTCCTCCACACACCATGCATTGCTCTTAATTATAAATTTCGTATGATAGGAGACACTGTTGATTTACAGACTTTGAACTCTCTTACCATTGTCAGGACAGACTGTTCTTTCACATTACTTGTTTATCCTATCTGATAGTTCTCTGCACAAGGTCCACCGTTCATACACATATCTCTTTAAAATCTTCATGGTGTTCTTTTAGTTACCTGTATACCTCTCAAGATGAGTTTAAGTGTGACTGCTACTGTAGGATATCACCCGGAATCACATTGTTCTGGTATACAGCCTTATATCAAATGTAGTTTTAACATCTTTAAGATGAAGGATTTTTGTGTAAGCAGTCACACAGTTTTTACAGAATTGTAGATCTGTAGAAAATTTCCATCAATACAATTTACTGTATGTCAAAGCAAGTATGAGAATTGGAGATGGCTTCCAATATATGCTGATTGTTGAGCTAAAAAATGCAATTGTTGTATTGTTAGTTAAGCGAGACAGAAAAATACAATTAGCTTTCATGTAATTGAGAGCAACAGAATCATCTTGTTTATTTGCAGAGTTGATATGAGTGAGATAATACAACTGAGGAGTCCTAGAAAATGTCATTATGTGTGCATGAACTGTAATTGCAGTATTTTCGATCTTTTCGTCATTATGCCATTGTTGGCTCCATGTTTCACAGAAGCCTAAATCCATTGGACATGTGGTGATAGGGTTATTGTGTTGTGTTGCTATGAATATGTGTATCGGTGTGCGTGTGAGCATCAGCGTGTACTTGTGTTTGGGTTTTGCACTAGCATTGTGGAGGATAGTGGGTAAGCTCCACTTTTTGAAGTACTGCGTGATATTCTTTACTATTGATAGACAGCAATATATGGAAGATTGATGCCATAGGAGTAATTGTGTGAAACTGTTACAAAATACCTATGTTGTACATTCATATAATTTATTGTAGAATTTCATAGGGGAAACTAAAGGGAAGGTTTGTATGACAATACACATTTATCTAGTTTAGGGTTACATTACATGGAGGGCAGCATGTTATTGTACGAAGCTGACATAGTTTAAGGTTACGTTACACCTGTTCACACCTGATCTGGTTAAGGTGACACAACAAGGACAGCTGAACAGTACACAGCTGACCAAATTTAGGTTGTATCACAGGGAGGGCATTATATAACAGTACACAACAGACCTAGTTAGAGGTTATACTACAGGGAGGGCATTATATAACAGTACACAACAGACCTAGTTAGAGGTTATACTACAGGGAGGGCATTATATAACAGTACACAACAGACCTAGTTAGAGGTTATACTACAGGGAGGGCATTATATAACAGTACACAACAGACCTAGTTAGAGGTTATACTACAGGGAGGGCATTATATAACAGTACACAGCTGACCTAGTTAGAGGTTATACTACAGGGAGGGCATTATATAACAGTACACAGCTGACCTAGTTAGAGGTTATACCACAGGGAGATATAACAGTACACAACAGACCTAGTTAGAGGTTATACTACAGGGAGGGCATTATATAACAGTACACAACAGACCTAGTTAGAGGTTATACTACAGGGAGGGCATTATATAACAGTACACAACAGACCTAGTTAGAGGTTATACTACAGGGAGGGCATTATATAACAGTACACAACAGACCTAGTTAGAGGTTATACTACAGGGAGGGCATTATATAACAGTACAAAACAGACCTAGTTAGAGGTTATACTACAGGGAGGGCATTTATAACAGTACACAACAGTTACCTAGTTAGAGGTTATACTACAGGGAGGGCATTATATAACAGTACACAGCTGACCTAGTTAGAGGTTATACCACAGGGAGATATAACAGTACACAACAGACCTAGTTAGAGGTTATACTACAGGGAGGGCATTATATAACAGTACAAAACAGACCTAGTTAGAGGTTATACTACAGGGAGGGCATTATATAACAGTACACAGCTGACCTAGTTAGAGGTTATACCACAGGGAGATATAACAGTACACAACAGACCTAGTTAGAGGTTATACTACAGGGAGGGCATTATATAACAGTACACAGCTGACCTAGTTAGAGGTTATACTACAGGGAGGGCATTATATAACAGTACACAGCTGACCTAGTTAGAGGTTATACTACAGGGAGGGCATTATATAACAGTACACAGCTGACCTAGTTAGAGGTTATACTACAGGGAGGGCATTATATAACAGTACACAGCTGACCTGGTTAGAGGTTATACTTCAGGGAATGCATTATATAACAGTACACAACAGACCTAGTTAGAGGGTATACTATAGAAAGGTCAGTATACAACAGGACACAGCTGACCTAGTTTGAGGTTATACTACAGAGAGGTCAGTATATAACAGTACACAGCTTGCCTAGTTAGAGATTATACTACAGAGAGGCCAGTATACAACAGGACACAGCTGACCTAGTTAGAGATTATACTACAGAGAGGTCAGTATACAACAGGACACAGCTGACCTAGTTAGAGGTTATACTACAGAGAAGTCAGTATATAACAGTACACAGCTTGCCTAGTTAGAGGTTATACTACAGAGAGGTCAGTATACAACAGTACACAGCTGACCTAGTTAGAGATTATACTACAGAGAGGCCAGTATACAACAGGACACAGCTGACCTAGTTAGAGATTATACTACAGAGAGGTCAGTATACAACAGGACACAGCTGACCTAGTTAGAGGTTATACTACAGAGAAGTCAGTATATAACAGTACACAGCTTGCCTAGTTAGAGGTTATACTACAGAGAGGTCAGTATACAACAGTACACAGCTGACCTAGTTAGAGGTTATACTACAGAGAGGTCAGTATATAACAGTACACAGCTTGCCTAGTTAGAGGTTATACCACAGGGAGGTCAGTATACAACAGTACACAGCTGACCTAGTTAGAGGTTATACTACAGAGAGGTCAGTGTATAACAGTACACAGCTGACCTAGTTAGAGGTTATACTACAGAAAGGTCAGTGTATAACAGTACACAGCTGACCTAGTTAGAGGTTATACTACAGAGAGGTCAGTGTATAACAGTACACAGCTGACCTAGTTAGAGGTTATACTACAGAAAGGTCAGTATACAACTGATCTAGCATCACAGAGAAAGCAGTATGTTATGTTACACAGCTGACACAGTTTTAGTTAGTACACAGCTCTAGTTTAAGGTTACACCACAGGGATGGCAGTATATACTAGTACACAGATAACCTATTTATTTTGGAGACATTCAAAGTATTGATGGATAAATCTACAATAAATGAGACATGTATGTTTTTCCTTTAGTCGGAAGTTGTATTGTGTTATTCACACAATTTTAGATCTGAATTGGATCAACATTTACTTTGATATTCTTGTGGTAATTAACATTTTCAATGTTGCATGATAAATATCCATTTTTAAGGTTTTTACTTCAGAATTTCAATAGATTTCATACTTTGTAAACTAGGTATTTATGTGCAATAGAAGACCAGAGAAATTTCCCAGCTGTAACAGTATATATAGACTACTGTCTTTTTGTACAGAAGGCAACAAAAACATAATAATGTTTATTATAAGCACAATGATTTAATTGATTATATTGCTATAAAGAAATGTTAAATTGATGTTAGATGGAATACATTATCATTCAAATAATACTTAGGATACCTGTTAGCACCAGATTTATCAATAAAACCTGTTACTAAGTGATGCACATATTGTCACGGGAAATTCACGTTTCAACATAGAAGCATATTACAAGAATTTGCTATGCAACTTGCAGTTCAAAACAAGGAATTTTTTTAATCACAGTCATTGTGATACTACTTGTCTACTGACTTGATATAAAAAAATTGCATGCAGATTAATTTCTTTCTCCTAGAGAGAAAGATGAAGTTTTATCAAATTACATGTAGTAGTGTAATGTAATGGACACATTTTATGTCAGAATTTGGTATGTAATATTTTGAACAGTTTCACTATATGTGCATAGATTTCAAAACATTTTCCATTTAATCATTCCTTCTCAAAATGACATCTTGTTACAATGGAATCTGTCATTTGAGAAGTAGTTGTATTCTATTCGACAGTTGTCGGGATAATGATCATGACATTGGCCAGTGAACTGAGGAGCAAATGTGGGCAAGTTCCATGAAACAGTGAGCAGATGTTGGCAAGTTCCCCAACACAGTGGGCATTATCTTCTGTATGGTGAACAGATGTTGGCATGTTCCCTGTGCATTGAGCATAATTTGATGTATAGTGAAAAGATATTGGCATGTTTCCTGTGCAGTGACCATTATCTGCTGTACATTGAGCATAATTTGATGTATAGTGAAAAGATATGGCATGTTTCCTTCGAAATGACCATTATCTGCTGTGCATTGAGCAGATGTGGACATGTTTCCTGTACTGTGACCATTATCTGCTGTACATTAAGCAGATGTTGGCATGTTTCTTGTGCAGTGACCATTATCTGCTGTACATTGAGCAGATGTTGGCATGTTTCCTTTGCAGTGACCGTTCTCTGCTGTACACTGAGCAGATGTTGGCATGTTTCCTGTGCAGTGACCGTTATCTGCTGTGTTTTGAGTATATGTTGATAAATTCATTGAGATGGCAGACATTAGCCATCACTATCTGCTCTACATGGTACAGACATGGACATGTTTCTTGTAACAGTGAGAATTATCTGTGCACAATGAGCAGATGTTCATTGTGAAAATCAGCAATATCTGGTGTGTATTGAGATGTTTGCATGTTCACCAAGACATTGAGCATAACCTGCAGTACAATGTGCAGATGTGGGCATGTTGTCAAAGTCTTGTGACACGTGACAGTGATATGCTGCATGGTGACCCAGGCCTTTTGACACTGGACAGTAATGTGCTGTGTGGTGAGCCAGGCCTTTTGACACTGGACAGCGATGTGCGGTGAGCCAGGCCTTGTGATACTGGACAGTGATGTACTGTGTGGTGGCACAGGCCTTGTGATACTGGACAGTAATGTACTGTGTGTACCAGACCCAGGAATATGTGAGACTGAAAATATATTAGATGCAAATTGATTTTCACATGTGGCTACTTTAGATGAATTCATGCTGGTAAATACTTTTGTAATGTATTATTACCGTTTATTATACAGAATAGTACATGTATGCAATTTTTAGAATCATTTTATATATATCTTGGCCATGACACAGCAAGAAATTGTCATTGATCACTTTACCTTATTAGTCTGGAAAATTTTCTATGATTTACTTGTAACATTTTTGTTACAGATAAATTTGTAACATGTAGCCACAACATTGTAAAGCAGGAATGATTTAAACATTTGCAAGATGACTATATGAACCCCTATATTTCATGTCCTTGAAATTACTGTCTTGCTGTGTGTCATTGTCAGGGCCAATTTATCTCTTCTTACAGGACCATATCTCAGGTCTGATTGTCACGCAAGTCACATTATATATATTACCACGGAAACAGTCTCTTCACATGTCAGTTATACAGATATATTCTGCTGATAGATTTATTTCAATTCCCCATTTGATGTCATTAGTCGAGAACATAACATTTTCTGTTGAAAGTTGGTTACTATAAAATCTTCAGTATGTTCTAGGTATATAGTGTTGGGACTAACCACATTATGTTAGGACTTGCTACTGTTTTGTATTTTCTAGCTACCTAGTGCTGGAACTGACAACTGTGTTGTATTTTCTGGCTACCTAGTGCTGGAACTGACAACTGTGTTGTATTTTCTAGCTACCTAGTGCTGGAACTGACAAATGTGTTGTATTTTCTAGCTACCTAGTGCTGGAACTGACAACTGTGTTTTATTTTCTAGCTACCTAGTGCTGGAACTGACAAATGTGTTGTATTGTCTAGCTACCTAGTGCTGGAACTGACAACTGTGTTGTATTTTCTAGCTACATAGCATTAGGAGGAGCCACACAGTGCTGGGACTAGCCTCTTAGTACTGAGAGTGGCCACTATGTTGTATTTTGTAGCCACATGATGCTGGGACTAGCTACATAGTGCTAGGACTAGCCACATAGTGCTGCGACTGGCCATATTGTGCTGGGACTAGGTGCATAGTGCTGAGAATAGTCATCTAGTACTGGAGCCAGTCTCATGATGGTGGAACAGACCACCATCATTTATGTAGTGCTGGAACTGGCCACATAGCGCTGTGACTTGCTACATGGTGTTGGGATTAGCATATAGTGCTAGAACTAGCCACATACTGCTGGAACTGGTCACATGGTGTAGGGACTGGCCACATAGTGCTATGACTGGTCACATGGTGCAGGGACTGGCCACATAGTGCTGTGACTTGCTACATGGTGATGGGACTGGTTACATAGTGCAAGGAGTAGCTATATAATGCCAGGGACTGCTCACTATGTTGCAAGTATTTTCTAGCTACATAGTGCTGGGACTAGCTACATGATGTGGGGACTAGCTTCTATGTTGTAACTAATTCTCAATATAATGTTATCTAGCTACAAAGTGCTTTACCTAATTACATTGTTAATGATTTATTTGTGCAAAGAAACATGATGGTTGATTGTTAATACAAAATTAAATGAAATTCGGAAAAAAAATGTGTGGTTATTTCTCATGGGATACATGTACTTCAATTTTTTTTCTACAGGTTATACTGTACACAGAGAATAAGAAAACTTATAACCTTCTTAAAAGTATCAATGAAGGGAAAACAGGAATTTGGGTGATGGCCAATAAGACAAGAGACCCATGGGGTCTGCATCACTCACATGACTAATTCACCTATTCTGTCAGCCTTGTGGTCAAACAAAAATCAGTTCCATTGTTCATAATTAATTCAATCCCATTCATCCATGGTTGCTTTAGACCAAACTAGGACATTATCAATGTAAGAACAAAGATTTTTGAAGCACCTATTACATCCCACAACTGGGGCATTTGAGAGGTCAGACTTCTGGTTTATACAAAATTTGGTATCTTTCAACCAGGTATGATTCAAGTCAAATCAGGATGGAATCAAGGCACTTCCATATCAGAAGGATTTTAAACAGTTTTCTCAACTTCCCTATTGGCACAGAATCCTGGCATTTCTACAGAAGAAGGATTTCAAAGAATTTGCAAAATTGCTCCTATAGTTCATGACTAGTAGCGATGTTTAGAAAAAAATGTAAATGGATGGTCATTGCATCTTGGCATGAGCTCACCAATCCATTGGACCCGGTGATCTTAATAATCTATTAAAGAGGGAAATCCTCTTGAAGCCATTTCCATCAGACCATTAATGGGGGCATTGAAGTTCTATCATCTGTGTTTTTCTCATTTCCCTCATTTTTCAAAGGGGGCACAATAGGATTGGTTTGCCAATATAGGATCCATCAAGCATATGTTGAAGCTGTAAGTTTTTGCCTGTGTATGGAGAAACATTTCAATTTATTACTGGCGCTTTTAGTGATGTTATCTAACAGGTAAAATGCCATTTGGCAATGATCGTAAATGGAGGCACTTTTACAAAGTCAAAGCTTTCATATCAATACCAATGCACAATATTTCTCAGATAAGTTATTTTTTTTAATATAAATATAGAATAATTTTCCTTAGTTTTTTGGTTAAAATTGCGTATATCTGAAGTTAAAATTTTCTACCAAAATATATTCATCTTCTCAGAAATTGTGCTCATATGACAATGACAGATATGTATGAGTATGTGGCAAAACACATCAATTTCTCCTATCATTATTATCAACTGATGTTAAATGGAGCAATGAAATGAAACTAAGTGGAAAAATTGGCTGTTTGATATGTAAGATTATTTTAAAGACGCTGAAGTGAAAAACACCTTTCCATATACAGCTTAGTTGGTGAATAAACTGTGTCATACAGCTGTTTCATAATTTTAGGACAAGTCAGTGATGTTTGGGATCTAAATTGTTCAATCTTCAGGAGGTGACATTGGAAAATTGAAATTGGTTGGAATAAATGTTTATATGCTAGGTAGATATACAACGTAAATTTGGTAATTTTCAAAATTAATATTTAAAAGGACTGTATGAATTACTGGCAGAGTTTACCATCTAGAAGTAAAAAATAACTTGTGCAGTGTCCCTTCCTTACGCTAAGCGCGTTCTGTCATTTTACCCAGATTGTTAGCATGAAATGGAGCTGTCTCTTGCTCGTTGTTTCATTAGCAATACTGTGCATTAAATAATTAACTAAGCTGTATACATGTGAAGGTCTTATTAATTTGAAATGTGTAATTTGTATAATTCTTTTCAATGGCGACCATAAAACTAGACCAATTAGTCCATGTAAGAAGACATGCTCTTGTTAATCCAATACATGATGAAACAACATCATTAGCCTTTGCCGATGGTCTTCAATAGCTTTCTCTGACGAGCGTGACATTAGGTTAACATGGTGAGAAAAATTAAGAGCCATACAAAGTTAACATTTTTTTTGTAATGAAACAGTGTAATTCCTGCGTATGGTGATCGGATGTTACGAAGAGAAGTGAGGTTTTGAAAAAATATTTACCCATTATTTTTATCAACGGTAAGTTGCTCGTTCACTGTTTGGAAATGAGGTTATAGTTTCTTGACTGAAAGAAGTTTGGGTGGACTTTTGTCTGTGATGAGCTGTATATGTATGCAAACAAGGTAAACATGATTAATATAATCATTGAATTTGTTTTAGTTGGTATTCCTGTGCATTCTGAATAACTGGATGAAGATGATTATAACATTTAAGTACTACATTTAATTTGTCCTTATTTAGTTGTCATTCATAATGCCCACAAATGCCATGCAAATGAACATGATTAAATTTTTATGTCATCTGACCCCAAGAGTCATGATGACTTATAGCAATTGTGATTCACCCATCGTCATCTGCAATGCGCCGTCTGTCATGTGTAAACTTTTGACATTTTAAACATTTCCACAAGTTCCACCAGTGGGATTGAGCACCAACTTTTATGAAATGATTCTGAGATGATCCTGACCAAGTGTTGTTAATTTTTCGAGTATGCTGGAAATCCAAGATGGCCACCATCTTGAAAAGCATATTTTAAACTTCTCCTCTTCAACTTGTCTGAAATGATCCTGACCATGTGTTGATATTTTTCAGGTTGGTCTGAAATTCAAGATGGCTGCCATCTTGAAAAAAAAATATTTTGAACTTCTTCTCCCGTACCACTCATGCCATTGAGCTAAAAATTAGTGGAATGTTAAGGAATGGTAGCCAACAAAGTGTTATTTTTTGACCTTGTTGAAACTTTGACAAGGCAGTCAGGGAGGCCATTTTGTAACATGATTGCACAATCATGGTTTTCCTGTGCAACACCTAATTCAAACTTCTCAAGTTTCACCTGTTAGATTGAGCTCCAACTTTACTGTCAAAAAAACGGGTAACACTTCTTAACGTTACATTACCCTTACCAAAACTACAATCTGCATCATGGAAAACATCTTCTTAGTAAGAATTCATTCAAAGTAGCAAAATTAACTCTTCTCCATGCTGAAAGTTTTTGTAGTCTGATGACTGTTAATGCCCAAGGTCCTCATGTTTACCAAAAACAATAAGTTACTCAAGATACCTCATTTCTCAATTACCTCTTCAAATATTGATTAAAATACGATATGCGAGTTAGTTAGATTTCAACTGGTCTGCACTCTGGTTTCGGCATTTAACAAACACCACTGGATGCATGTCATGCGCACGTGTGCCAACTCTGGTTTTAAAGCGTCGCTGTGACATTACCAAAGACAAGCCATGAGGAAGAGGGAAGAATGCCGCAGCAGACGATATTTTATGAGACAGGCGAAGAAGACTTGGTTAGTAAAGGTATTGACTCAGAAAACATTTGTAGTTCTGAATCCCCATCAACAGGTAGTATCCAACTCTTTGAAATAGACATTGGTGTGCTAAGTTTAGTTGAATGAGATACAGCAGCAGCCGATTGCTGAGACTTAAGACAGTACGTCTACTCACTCCTGTAGGCCTAATCACTACTGTACGTCATGGAACCTTGAAACAGACGTTTCCGTGTTTACCCAGATCGCCCAAATATTATGCAATCGATAAGAAATAGAATGAAAAACAGTCTTCACATGTACTGTTATTGCTGATGTTTTTCCAAAACAGAAAATAAATTGTTGATTAATTAATGCATAAGAGTTATCTCCCTTCCATCACCTAAAACATGATATTTACTAAAATTAACATAAGTTTTACCGTTTATCTCCGTTCGCTGTTACTTTCAACATCACAATGACAAAAGGTAAAATACACCCAGATGGGTTTGTAACTCATATTTGTACATTTTGTCGGACTATTACACCAGGGATGTATAATACATTATATGTATTATATGTCCCTGATTTCACTAACAGAGTATCCCATGCTAAGTACCAACTGTTGCATCTGCCTACAATTGTTCCCATTATTGACCCCTCTATCACTTCATCTTCTTGAAATATATGCAAAATGTCCGAACGTTAACTGAACAAAGCACAAGCAAATTCTAGGATATCATAATGTGAACTTTAATGTTTTAAGATGAATACATTGTATTTTTTACATACAGGAGTTTTGCATAAAAACACACCAGAATAAAATGGCAACAAGCAGATAAAAGCTCTGAGGTTCAAACTTAGAGAATCTCTTTCTGAGCTGCTCAGAGTTTCATCTTCTTTTTGTGATTTGATTCATAAAGCAGCAAGCCCCTGTGAAAAAACCACTTATTAATAAGTGCATGATGTTTTAACAGTTCACATATTGATGAATTGATTCACTGAAAAATTGGTCATAGAAAACAATGTTCCCAAAGCACAATATTATCAGAAGCATAATTAAGTGCATTGTGATTAAGAAAAGTTATGTAACATTTCTTACTGAGACAGTGATAAAAACTGAACTGTTGTTACAAGAATTAATTGATTTCATATAATTTAATTAATGCAACATTTGTAAACTCTATTAAATCACTATATATCAATACAGTGAAATATACATGCACAAAATGTACTTGAAAAATATTTTTGCAAAAAGTAAAAATAAACTTACACTAAGATAGTGGAAATTGAAGCTAAAATGATAATTAAATTGGTTAACTTGAAAAAAAGATTAAGGTTTTGTGAGTATGATCAAGTTTTAAAAACACTGTGTTAGGCAATTATGTTGCTGGTTGTATTGTAATAATGGTGAATGATAGAAGAACTTATAACAATCATACTGGTCAGTTGTTGAGTACATATCTATAACTTGAAACAGAAAATACATATGCACAAGTGACTAAACAAAAGAACAGTTTCCTGGCATTTGTAAAAACCAGAACTAATCACAGTACTTGAACATGATCACATCCATCCATCCCTCAGATGGGTTGGCAGACCAACACATTCAGATGGCATCACAGAATGTTTTCAGTCCATACCTGGATTTACTTTGTTTCTTGTTTTTTTTTTTTTTTTGAACTAATAATCATGCAAGAGATCCTGAACTGAATGTAAGCGAGGACAAAGATTTCAGTTGATCTCACTTTATCATAATGGTTGTTCACCTGATCTCTGTCACATATCCTAAAGGTTGATCTCTATTGATCAAAATGGTGTTCACCTGATCTCTCTTACCAATCCTAAAGGTTGATCTCTATTAATTACCATGGTGTTCACCTGATCTCTCTCACCTACGATAAAGGTTGATCTCTATTGATCACAATGGCATTCACCTGAGCGCTCTCACCTATCCTAAAGGTTGATCTCTATTGATCACAATGGCATTCACCTGATCTCTCTCACCTATCCTAAAGGTTGGCCTCTATTAATCACAATGGCATTCACCTGATCTCTCTCACCTATCCTAAAGGTTGATCTCTATTAATCATAATGGTGTTCACCTGATCTCTCTCACCTGTCCTAAAGGTTGATCTCTCACATATCCTAAAGGTTGATCTCTATTAATTACCATGGTGTTCACCTGATCTCTCTCACCTATCCTAAAAGTTTATCTCTATTAATCAGAATGGTGTTTACCTGATCTCTCTCACCTATCCTAAAGGTTGATCTCTTAATCAGATCTCTTATCAGAATGGTGTTCACCTGATCTCTCTCACCTATCCTAAAGTTTGATCTCTATTAATCACAATGGCATTCACCTGATCTCTCTCACCTATCCTAAAGGTTGATCTCTATTGATCAAAATGGTGTTCACCTGATCTCTCTTACCAATCCTAAAGGTTGATCTCTCCATGGTGTTCACCTGATCTCTCTCACCTACGATAAAGGTTGATCTCTATTGATCACAATGGCATTCACCTGAGCGCTCTCACCTATCCTAAAGGTTGATCTCTATTGATCACAATGGCATTCACCTGATCTCTCTCACCTATCCTAAAGGTTGGCCTCTATTAATCACAATGGCATTCACCTGATCTCTCTCACCTATCCTAAAGGTTGATCTCTATTAATCATAATGGTGTTCACCTGATCTCTCTCACCTATCCTAAAGGTTGATCTCTATTAATCATAATGGTGTTCACCTGATCTCTCTCACCTATCCTAAAGGTTGATCTCTTAATCAGAATGGCGTTCACCTGATCTCTCACATATCCTAAAGGTTGATCTCTATTAATTACCATGGTGTTCACCTGATCTCTCTCACCTATCCTAAAAGTTTATCTCTATTAATCAGAATGGTGTTTACCTGATCTCTCTCACCTATCCCAAAGGTTGATCTCTTAATCAGAATGGTGTTCACCTGATCTCTCTCACCTATCCTAAAGGTTGATCTCTTAATCAGAATGGTGTTCACCTGATCTCTCTCACCTATCCTAAAGTTTGATCTCTATTAATCACAATGGCATTCACCTGATCTCTCTCACCTATCCTAAAGGTTGATCTCTATTGATCAAAATGGTGTTCACCTGATCTCTGTGATCTTCAATTTTTCCATGACATGTTAGAAGGGTGCAGAGAGTGACAATGATTGCAACCCTTGGAGTTTCAAGGATGCCATAAAGGTTGATCTCTTTTGAAAATAATGGTGTTCACCTGATCTCTGTTACCTAACATAAAGGCTGTTATTTTCAGTTGGGGTTTATTTTTTCACTAATTTCCTTGAAGAGAATGAAAATATGAAGAAAAAAAAATACACTGAGAATGTCATTTAGAGAAAATCATACTATGTATAGAGCTTCTGTCGGTAATACATAGATATGAACCATCACATACACACACATGTCTAGTTGTTTTTGATGTAAGTGATGATTAGTACTTACCTGAAACAAGGCTATTTTGTGGTATATCTTTTACTTTCAGATTGAAATATGATGATTTGAGTTACACACAATGAGCATGACATAATGGCTCCTGTTGTTACCAGTAATGTGGATGGGTCATGGGGTTATGTTGTGTGTGTGGCTGCCTTTATGGTCCAGTTTGTCGTCTTTGGCATTGCAGTGTCTTTTGGGGTGTACAACATTGCATTGCTTGAGCACTTCCAGTCTTCTGTTGCTGCCACATCCATGATTGGTGCTTTAAACATTGGATTGCTACTAGGAGGAGGTAATTCTAATGCCTGTTTTCTGACAAATATAAAAGGGTCTTGTAGTTAATTTATTATACCTTTGTGATGAGGTCCATCATGTCATCAAATGGGACACCATCTTCTCTTTTACAGACCACACAGTCATTTATGCAGCAATTAGATAAAATGTACACAATTTTAATTATCTATAGTAACCGTAACCTACATTTGTACTACAGAAAGTACAAATACAAGCTCTTACAAGAGGTGATGTTTGTGAACAGGTATAGGTTTCCATTTACTCTTATCATGTCATACAAATCTGAGGTGTGAGGGTATTTGTATTGTGTGCAATGCCTTGTTTAATGAAATAAATGCCTAGAAATACTGCATGATCAGCTGATCCTGTATAATCTCTTATAAGGATATTGTGTTAATTTGTACAGGACCTCTAGCCAGTTATCTGATGAGAAAGATGAGTTACAGGAAGGTGTCTTTCCTTGGATCTTTCCTCAGCAGTGTCGGTCTACTCCTCTGTCCATTTGCACCAAACATTATCTATCTTGATGTATTTTATGGTGTTGTAACAGGTAAAAATGCAATACAATCTTTAATACAATTTATAATTTTAAGCAAATACCGAGGTATACAATAGACAATTATAAGTATATACCATGGTAAACAATAGACAATTATAAGTATATACCGTGGTATACAATAGACAATTTTAAGTATATACCGTGGTAAACAATAGACAATTTTAAGTATATACCATGGTAAACAATAGACAATTTTAAGTATATACCGAGGTATACAATAGACAATTTTAAGTATATACCGAGGTATACAATAGACAATTTTAAGTATATACCGTGGTAAACAATAGACAATTTTAAGTATATACCATGGTAAACAATAGACAATTTTAAGATATGCTTAGGTATACTCTTGACAATTTTATGTATATACCTAGTTATTCTATAGACAATTTTAAGTATATGAAAAGAGATATACTATAGACGATTTAATTCATATGCCTAGGAATACAATAGACAATTTTAAGTATATGACTAGGTAGTAAGTTTTTTCTTCTGATATTGTATGTTTATTCTCATAATCATTTACTAGTAAAAACATGCACCATGGATCTGTTCATCTAGAAATCGTGCAAAAATAGAGATGTTCTTTAACAGTTTTCTGCAACATAATACAATAGCCCATATTATTTCAGCTCTAGGACGGTTTTATAAGTAATGGGTGTCTATATGTTTTTCCTTACAACATGTAGCATTTATGTTGTAAAGGATTTACCTATGTATAGTTTAAAGCATTTTATGTTTTGAATAATAAATTATTATGTCTGTAACTATTTTCAGGTATTGGATTCTGTCTGGTATATGTGCCATCACATACACTCTCTGGTCTTTATTTTGACAAGCACAGAAGCCTGGCTACTGGGTTGGTAACCAGTGGATCAGGCCTGGGAGGAGTTGTCTTCCCTTACATCAGCCACTTCCTTATTACTGAATATGGATGGATGGGGTCAATGTTTATCATTTCTGCCATCAATATGAACAATTTTGTATTTGCTGCATTACTTCTTCCTGTTCCTGTTTCTAGAAAACCTAAAGATGCTGTACAAAGAGATGAGTTGGTAGTCATGTTGACTTGCACAGCTGATGAAGCACAAGTGTCAAGGCAAAATAGAAGTACGCAAAATAAAACTGGTAATATAAATCATACTTCAGTTGAAATAGAGCCTACGTCAAACTCCAATGAAAATTTTAGGGCAAACTCTCTAGATGGATATTTGAGAAGAAACTCTCTTGAGCCCAATTTAAAGATAAACTCACTGGAGCATAATTTGAGAAAAAACTCTGATGAAAATTTGAGGACTACCTCTGAGCAAAATTTGAGGACCAACTCTATGACACACTCGGAACTTCTGAGGACAGACTCACTGGAGAAAAATTTGAAGACCAATACAGAACAGTGTGAAAGAGAAACAGACAAGGAAGTGAAAAATTGTTATGTTTTATGTAACTTTGTTTTCTTGATTTATTGCATCAACAATATATTCTGGAACATGGGTTTATCATTGGTTTTTGTGCTTGGTCCTGAATACTTTACAGAATTTGGGCTTACTGTAAAGGAGTCTACCATTTGTCTAATGTGCTTCAATGCTACTATCATAGTTGGTGGGGTTTTTGGAGGGGGTGTTGGTAATCTGCGTTGTGTCAGCAGGATGGCCTTATACATAACAGCCAACTTCAGCACAGGTGTGTTCATATTGTTGCTTGCATTACCATTTACGCACACATTCCTTGGAGTATGTTTGGACATGCTTAGCATGGGCATGGTGTTTGGTATCATTCTTGGATTGCTGGTTGTTGTTACAGCAGACATATTGGGGGCGCAGGCACTTGGAGATGGCATGGGTTATCTCCTCTTTGCAAACGGAATTGGTAATACTGTTGGACCACCTATTGGAGGTATTGATATAGTTGTTTATTTTCTGTTTCAGTCAGAAATGAAATAATACCACAAGGCCAACATGTTTATACATGTATTTTATTTCATCTTATTTCTTAAGATAGATTGTAAGCATGCAACTGGATTGTTCAAAAAACATTTGTTATTGTATTGGATTTAATATCATCAGTGTCATTAATGCAGAGTATTCATTAATCAGTCTATTTCGAACAGCTTCTTTCACTAATTTTTTTGTTAAATTTTTGATAGAGGGTATGTGTGGATGAATTGAGTTGAATCAGATTAGGACTGCTGTGTTTTTTTTACTTTAAAGTTATTTCACTTTTCAGGCTGGATAAAGGATGTGACAGGCTCCTGCACTTTGGCATTCTACATGGCAGGGTCCGTCACCTTGGTTGGTGGAGGTATCATGATGATTGCTCCTGTATGGGAATACAGTTTGTCTAAATTCAACCATCAAGGGTCCAGGGATGAAAGCCTGAAGGATACTGGAACATCAGGCATAGAGATGTAAGACAGTAATTTCCTCAAACATATCATTGTGTTCATTTATTTGTGATATTATCTCAGATACTGTTGCTCTACGTCCAATTAACAGCCATGGTCATTTAAGCACATGCCACGATTGTTTGGTGGAGGAAAACTGGAGTTCTCAAAGAAAAAAGACTGCATTTAGTACCTGGCAGCTGCCCCACATAGGCCTCAAACTCACGACCCATAGGTGGATAGCTTGTGATAAAGATGGTTAGATGCCTTTACCATTCAGTCACTGTGGCCCATATCACCTCAGAATCCAGAAGGTCAAAGTTTCTGAATTTCACGTAATAATACACTGTGATTTGCAGTTGTAAAGTTTAAAGTCACTGATACTAAAAATAGAACCAGGAATACACGTTTAAAACATATCATGCAAGGCCCCAACAGAATGCAAATATTGTGATATGTACAATATTCAATACAGGTTTAGAAAGGTCCTAAAGTCTAGGTCATACTGACTAAAAATACATTTTGCACATGTAGACTTCTTGTTGTGCATATGATATTGTATGATATGACAATACAAAATTGTAAAGACTTTGAAATCACTGGTGACACATGTGAGGGATACTTTGTTTATTACTATGGTTTTCTTCAAGATAGCATATGTGAACAAGGCCATACTACCAATATCCTTCAAACCAAGATAGTTACTTTTGGGGAAGAGATACTGCCAGGCACCCAGTGGGACCCTTATTGACTAGTCAGAATTCTATTTACTGTTTTAATCAGTTACAGCCATAGATGGTTTTTATAGTGACAATTATTTACAGTTTATATATGATTACATGTGGTATGTGTATATAGCCTGGTGCTTTAGTTACTAGCCTACCATTCATATTTCAGAGCACAATCTAGACTAAGTATACTTTGTATGTTGACTCATCATTTACGTATATATATGTAGGTATTACTAATGTTAAGTTTAATACTCACTGACATTTTTATTTTTTATAATCAGAATAATATATATGTCGCTCATAAATATTGGAAAGATAATTTAAGACTGTACATTTTTTTTTTAATATGGTATGATGTATTAGGATAAAATATTTTGGCGGTATATTTTGGAAAAATTCTGATATATGATATTCATGCAATTTGTTTAAATTTAAAAAAATATTTATCAGATATTAGTAAATATTCAGTTTCTTTCAGTTGATTTTTTTTTAAACTTTCAAATGTATGCTATTACATATTGCACTCCTCAATATTTTAGAGTGTCAGCCATATATACTGATGTGTTTTCAAAAACATATCGTTTGCCATTGTGTACAAGTAATATTCAATCACAATGTAAAGTTTGATGAAATGAATTGATTGTCGCAGTTTGCATAAATGTTTTATATATCTTTCCAGTTTTTATGCTTATTTTTTTATATCAAGAGTTACTAGTCCTACAAAAGGCTTTAAAAACTGAATATCAAAAGAATCTTGACTATAAATTATTGTAACCTGTAATAATTAGGAGGTTCACCTTTGTGTATTTCATGTTGTTGTTGATAAGTCTGATAATCATGTAATGTAATAGTTATCTGGGTGTTGTGTTTTGCAAAAGATGTTTCTGTTCCTAATGAAAATAAAAAAGATTAAAATCCTGAGTAAATGAGAGTGTTAAATAAAACACTGGTGATCAAAATGTATCTCCAAATAACAGGTTTGTCTTATGAAAAATAAACAAGACACTTTATATCTTTCTCCATTTTTACCAAATTGGCTGTGTTATTCTCTCAAATTATCAGTAGCATTTCTTCAGTTTGAAAACATTTTAATGTAACTGTTGGGTATGCAATATACTGTTCAGTCAGATCCATAAAAACAGTAATAAAAACATATCTTCTGCCTGACATATGTAATTACACAAAATGTATAGACTTAAATGTCTGTGGTTTATACAGTACAGGTGTACTTGACTTCCAGCAGCCTCAAATTTTACTTACAGTTTATCTTTAATCTTTATAGATATATTTAAAGAAAATTTTCATATTCAAGCATATGTATTTTTATACTTGCATAATTCTTTTTTAACATGATAAACTACGAAAGTAATATTTTTTGCAGATATTTCAATTAGTATAAAAATTGCCCACTGGTAGTGTTTATATAATTGTATATTGCATTTGATGTTAATTTAATATTGATATGTATTGTATTTTTTGTTTTCTATTGTTGTTTTTCCTCAAATTTTCTGTAAAAAGTGCCATATTTGAATGATTCACTTTAGTGAATGTAAATAAAGGAAACAGATTTTTACTATCAGTACTAGAGGCCTAGAAATACGTTTTTTTTGGGAAATATTTGCTAAATATTTTCTTTATCCCCCATTTTGTCAAGTCTTCAATTGCCCTGAAGTATTATGTACATAAAATTTACCTTATTTCGGCTTCAACATAAAACTTTTTGGCCCTATCGGCAGTTGGGCAAAGTTGCAATGCCATCCAAGCTTCCCATTATACAGTACTAGGTTTAAGAAATACATCAATGGTGAAAAGTTGACTGAATTCAAGGTTAACCAGACAGTTTATTTTTGCCGTGTTTGTTTTACCTTTTTTGAAATCAAAATTCAATATTTTGTACGAGACATCTGTAGAAAAATCATTTAACAACATTTCATTGTGAATTTGTGTTGCTTTTTACTGGAATGTTTACAAATATTTTTACTCAGTTTTTTTTGTGTTTTTTGGTTGTTATAATAAAAAATTGTTTAAATTCTTAAACAGTAGTTTTTGTTATACATTGTATTACGAGTGAATAGATTTTGTTATTCCTGAAAGTAATTATAGAATTTTCAGTTCACCCTGTCAGAACAAATGTACAAATGTAGGATGTGGAAGAAACAGTTGGGATCATCTACATCTTGTAACAGTTATGAGATTGATATGAGGAATCAGTAACTGGTTAGAATACAACCTTGCAACAGGGGATTTTTGTCCGAGTCATACCATCAAAATGCTGACCCAATGATACCAAGAAACGCTATTACTTGACATGAAGAGTTGAGAACCATCATGCTAAATAACTAGGAATCTGTTTCTGGAATATGATCCATCCTAGTTACAGAGCAATAACTTAAAACTAGCCAAGATATCATCCTCGATACTCCTGGGATCACGATTACTTTCGCTCTCTGCACCTCTAGAATATGTCATGACAAAATTGAAGGCACAAGCAAAGTGATCAAATTGGTTCCAGGAGAAAAAATAACCAATCACTGGCTAATATGCTCCTTTCGAAGATTACAAAGGAGTAATGCCAAACTTCAATGCCATTACAATATCACATCATGTGACCTCAAGATTGGTTTGATGTACATCAAAAGATCAAACTAGTCTTTTCGTATTGTCCACAAGGTATCACACCTGGAACATTCAATTTTGCCATTAAATGATCCAGGGGTGCAGAGAGCGAAAGTGATTGTAACCCCTGCAGTATCAAGGACATGTTCCAGGGGTGCAGAGAGCGAAAGTGATTGTAACCCCTGCAGTATCAAGGACATGTTCCAGGGGTGCAGAGAGCGAAAGTGATTGTAACCCCTGCAGTATCAAGGACATGTTCCAGGGGTGCAGAGAGCGAAAGTGATTGTAACCCCTGCAGTATCAAGGACATGTTCCAGGGGTGCAGAGAGCGAAAGTGATTGTAACCCCTGCAGTATCAAGGACATGTTCCAGGGGTGCAGAGAGCGAAAGTGATTGTAACCCCTGCAGTATCAAGGACATGTTCCAGGGGTGCAGAGAGTGAAAGTGATTGTAACCCCTGCAGTATCAAGGACATGTTCCAGGGGTGCAGAGAGCGAAAGTGATTGTAACCCCTGCAGTATCAAGGACATGTTCCAGGGGTGCAGAGAGTGAAAGTGATTGTAACCCCTGCAGTATCAAGGACATGTTCCAGGGGTGCAGAGAGCAAAAGTGATTGTAACCCCTGCAGTATCAGGGATTCCAAGATTTCTACTCTGTAACCATGTATAGCATTGCTTAGTTTCATAGATAGATTTCTATATCACGCACAGCCCCAAAGTCCATGGTGCTTATAGGGACTTCATCCCCTTGTCACTTTGAGCTACTTCTTTATCTTAATGTCTTTTCCATAATTATGTAAGTATCCAGGTGAGTTATAAAGGCCTTTTTAAAACAGTTGATGTACCCTCATATATCCATGATATTAGAGCTGTCAGGTTAATAGCTCATGGATATATGGAAACTATTCAAATCCCATCTAATAATGTTATGTGTTTACTGGTCAGGAAGAGATGTGTAGATGTTACTGGAATCTAGTCCTCATAATGGAACTCTATTTTCAACCATCAATTTTAATGAAAAGGCTTTTCCAAAATTACTTAAGTATACTGGTGAGTGATAAAAGCCCTTTTAGTTTCGGTTTCTTGTTGATGTATTTTTTCAAAAAGAAAAAATTATGATGAAATGAATCTATTCCTTGAAGTTTATTACAATCAACATGACATTATTATAAAACCATGGAAATTGTAAATGACGTCACAAAATGTCTTTATAATACATATTTCTCAGATCTCCACGTCACAATCATTGAACACTTGTTAAGCAGAATCTCATGTAAATTAAAGATTCTGTCTTGTGTTTTCCACACAATAACATGCGATAAACAAGCACTGGATGTGTGTGGATCACAAATCCTTGATCTTATCAAGGTCTTCAAGTCTCTAATTATGTAGCACTATGCATAATATTGTAAGTTGGCCTTCTTTTTAGCTTGTACTTCTATTATGGCATCCATGTAATCTTCATGGGCTAGCTCTGTAGCTCCTCTCCTCAAAGCAATCATACCCTGAAGAATCCAAACAAAACACCACATAAACTCATTCGCCATCACGAGAGATTATGAAAAATCAATTAATTGAATAGAAGAATAGAAGAAGATTTGTCAGTGCAATAGGAACATCAAAGCTCATTATAACCAAAGTAAAGAAAGACATTCCCACTGAGCTAAACAAGGCTCTCCCATTTGGGTCATGTCTTTTTTGTTAAAAAAATTAACTTAAACAGCCTAGACTTTAGAATAAATAGATGGATCATCACAAAAATCATAAGTTGATCTACATTTTACAACTATATTGTATATTCCTGATTACAGTACAATTATCTTTATCTGCAAAGGCTACAAACAAGAGTGGAAATGATATTATGACTGAATGACGATGAAGGGCAACACTAAATGTCCTTGCTTTTTTTGATGCATAAAAATGACTAAATAAACATACCTTTCTTATGTTTATGGAAGAATGCAATATTGAAAGAATAATGAAGTGTATTTTTATAGATTTTACGAGGATTTTCCAATCAAAGTTTAAAGTGAATTCTTCAATGAAGTAGACCTTTTCAATGGACACTCAATGATTTAAACAATGTCTGTATTGGGCTGGTACTTACTGCCTCAACACACACAGCCTTCAGCTGAGCTCCATTGAAGTCATCAGTACATCTTGACAGTTCCTCATAGTTCACCTCTTTGCTGAAAGCCAGAAACATAACAAAACAGTTTGATGAGTGATACAGGAAGTTGAAATGAGGTTTTAAGTGACTTTATCATAAAAGAACCATATCAATCACCAGTAAAATCCAACCAAAACTTTTTTTTTAGAAGTATTGAGATAAATCTTGAAATGTAAAGATCACTTGATGTACAAAAGTGTCTTTGCTACCTGACATTCATTTTCCTGGAATGGATTTGCAGAATGCGTGCCCTGGCCTCCTCATTGGGGTGTGGAAACTCAATCTTTCTGTCTAAGCGGCCAGAACGGAGGAGGGCTGGGTCAAGGATATCAACTCTGTTTGTGGCAGCAATAACCTGTAATACAACATGTAATCATCAATGCAGTATTCAAAATCTCCCTGTTCTACATCATATATCTAGTAATTTTACTGTCTTACAACTAAGAGATAAGGTTAACTGACAAAATACATGTTTAAATTCAAATATTCTACAACTCTTTAGAATCCATATAAACATTGGTCATTTTCTGTTACTTGCTGTTTAAAACTAATCTATTACTCAACTACACTCAGATACCTTGATTTGTGCATTGGGTTGAAATCCATCCATCTGGTTGAGGAGTTCCAACATGGTTCTTTGTACTTCCCTATCTCCAGCTTTCTCAGAGTCAAAACGCTTGGTACCTGTAGAAGGTATGAGAGATAAACTAAATGGCCTGATAACTTTAAAGAGAAAAACGTGAAAATTTCACAAAACAACCCTGATCAGTTTCACTAACCACTAAGCTGACACCAACAATTGGGCATATTCAATAAAAAAGAATTATGCTTCATCACTAAATCAGTAAAGGTGACCTTGACCTCAACCCTCCACCCACCTTCCAAAACAAGTAAGGAATTTCTTTTCAATGTTGATCATCCAGAAAAGAATTTATAAAAATTTGAACTGAATACTAATCCAGACCTGTATCTGTCCTTACTCAATCTTTAACTACTTGTAGTAGTGATTGTAATAACATTATTAACACTTCTGCAGATATATTATTATTTTAACTAATGGTTCTTTAACAAGTGCAATACAATATTACAGGTTCTGCTAACATAAAAAATGTCTGCTGCAAATTATTGTGAAATCTGCTTTTTCTTCTCCAGCCATGATATCTTTATTTTTAGTGACATCGTTATGCCATTTATGATTGAGATATTATGAAGTTTCACTAGCTGCTCTACGTATTATTCAAAATGTATTCATACCAAAAATACTACAGCTGTTTTTCATTGGTGTTGTGACACTTATAAAGGTAGCTATGTAACACATATATGTGGTAAACTTTTGATCAGTCTGAACAAACATAAATAAATATGGACCTGTCTGAATTACACATTCAAACTACCCTGCTATTCAAACTAATTGTAGGTTTTAATTTACGGAAGATATATATCTCTGAACCAATATTTGTTTACAATAAAGCTATAAGTATATTCATTGTCCAATCACAAAAAAGCATCCATTTACAAGCCCTGATGTAAAGTTGCCATAGAACTTTTTTTAACAGCTGGCTTACCAATGGCATCTAACTCATCAATGAAGATAATTGCTGGCTGTTTCTCTTTGGCGAGTGCGAAGGCATCCCTCACAAGCTTGGCTCCATCTCCAATGAACATCTGTACCAACTGCGGTCCAGCTAGCTTCAAGAAGGTGGACTTAGTTTGTGCAGCACATGCTCTGGCCAGCAATGTCTTACCTGTACCAGGGGCACCATACAACAACACACCTGCAGGCATTCAAATTACATGTACTGTACAGGACATACTATAATACTTTGCATTTATAAAGACCTAAAGACAATAATTTTTTATTTCTGGAAGTGATTTTGCAGACTGTATGGTGAGTAGATTTAGCATCTGGAATTATTTTTAAAAACTGCTAAAAACATTCTCTCACTGGAATCTCACTGGCTATCCAAAGGTGTGGAAGGTATACAGGAAATTACATACACATAAGTGAATTTTAGCAGTCTACCTATAAACTTTGACAAATATTTTAAACACACATGCGTGGCCTAACTAGTTCTATTAACAAGTATATGGCCACTTTCGTATAACCTAGTAAAAACAGTTCAGGTGGGCAAGAACTATTTCTACAATAGATGAATGCACTTGTACCAGAAGCTGGAATTGATAAATGTAAAACTCAAAAATGTAGGTTAAAAATTCCTGTCAAACATAAAAAACTAACAAAAAATAAAATATATCTTATTTTAACTTGCAAAATATAGTATAACATTTTGATATATGTGTGTGTGCAACAATCCTGCTTTACGGTAAAATTCTATGAAACTCATGATATCCAGCAAGTTTGTTTTGGATAGGTATGGCTGAACCCCTCAAACTGCACATACCGAATATTCCACAAACCAGCCTCTGTTTCAATCTATACCTAGCATTTTTTCTTTCAGGTACAACCTTATGCAATAGTTAATGAAATATGATAATGTGTGGCAAGTTTCAGACACGTTCTTTTTGCATTATATACAAATAATAATCTGACACATGGCAACCGGTAAACAACATGTGAATTTTCCAACACAGAATCGTACTAGCAGAAAATATATTAGATAGATGACATGTGAATTTTCCAACCAAACGTAGACTTCTATTTAATCCTGTCTCAGTATACATTCCATGTACTAACCTTTGGGTGGCTGTACACCAAGGGCTTCAAATCGTTCTCTGTGAGTCATTGGCAAAACTACAGCTTCTATTAACTGAAATAAACAAAGAAATTTGAAGAGTATTAAAATCAGCACCACTATGCATCAATATAAATATTGTAACATGAAGGAAATGTCAAAGTAAAGTTGATTTGTTGAATAATTGATAACATGCAAACATTTTTACTATCACAAAATCCAACATTGGATTCACTTACTTCTTGTATCTGTTTGTCCAGTCCACCAATATCTGAGTACTGCTCTGTTGGTCTCTCGTCTACTTCCATAGCCTTTACACGAGAGTCAAATCTGTAATAAAAGAAGGGGAAAAAATTGTCAATGTATAGATAAAAATTTGTCTTCCTCCACAGGACTTCATTTAAAAAATTGTTCCCATTTGAACCATTAAGGAGCTTTTTTTATTATATTTGAAAAGTCAAATCTTCAGTCATGCATATAAATCACTCCAAAAAAAGACACATGAATTTGGTTACACTCCCCCCTCAACTATTTCATTAGTAAATTTCTATGAATACGACTTTAAGATATCAATTGTAATATATCAGGGCTCTCACACCCCATTTTGGGACTGGGGCCCGGAGCCCTTAGAATTGGGAAAAATAATGGTGTTTTCCTTAGAATTGGGAGAACTTGGGGTCTAAATTGGGAAAAAAAGATACTATTTTGCATTGGGAATGGGGCCAAATATCGGCCCCAAATCTGGCAGATCGAGAGCCCTGTATATCCAAAGAAAAAAACATCCAAAAAACAAAGTACACAAATTGTTACATTTTGATATTGGTGTATTGCAAAATGTGAAACAAAAAGTTAATTCTTTGATTCTCAAAATTTACTTAAATACAACTTTTTGTCACAGATGAGATTTTATTTTAGGCTTTATTTTACTAAAAGCTACTTCTTTCATCTTTCAAGTTATGTTTGTGTATGTATACTTACTCCTGAGGAAGGGTCTCAAGTACTAAGTATGAGTCTTTGTTGACACCCTGAAACAAGTAATGCTCATTCAATAGAAATCAGCAGTTGATGAATAATCATTCTACATAACAATGGCCTTATCTTTTATTTACTGTAATTTATTTTGATGGAGTTGTAATGATCAATCACTTTGAAGCACCCAGAAAACTATCTGTACCACATCAAAATCTGGTTAGGATAATAATTTGTCAAAACATCATACTGAAAAAAAAAAAGATTCTCTGAAAACATTTCAGACACAGTAAATTCAAGAATCATACATGACATTCCTCAAGTCTTTTATATTACCGTTAATGGTTCTTACTAGAAAATATATGTTGTTTAGTCATTTAATTTTATCAAGCAGGATGAACAAACTGAGTTTGAGGTGGTTCAACAATGTGTGCAATGATGTAACACCCTAACACAAAGAACATCACATACTTACCACCAAGTCACCAGGATTTAATTTCTCAGGATCCACCAGGCCTATGACAGGTAGAAAATAGGTCTGAAATAAAAATATTTTGTTTTACGTTTTTCAACAATACATTCGGAAAATATCAAAATAACAAACAGAACTACCGCAAAAAGTTTTACAGTAGATCGCATTACCTATACTATGTGTGGAGTGTGAGGATACACAAATAATGTAAGTAGTGTTACCTGTCGAGTAGAAGTTTTGATCACAGCACACTTGCCCTTTCTCTGTGCATCCAGATCAATGTTGGCCCCATCCTCCTCACCAGTCTCTTGAGGATCCATGTCAAGTAACTGCAAGTCACAAGTTCTATCACAGTGATAATGACACAAGACACAAAATTTCTTTTTCATCAGGCATTGGTAAATCACCTTTTAGCATGAGAGTTACAACTTAACTACATCCAATTTGTTGACTGTAGTAAATGACCTCAAAGTTTGGGAAAACATAAAGTGCTTGAAACTGGAGGGTTGTTACAAAATTATGCTTTGCATAGTTTTTTACTCTTTATCAATTTTTTTTTGTTGGGAATTTACGCATAAAATTCATCTATCTTAAAAGCATTTTAAAAACATTGTCAGCCATCAAAACCTTTTGAAGACCCCTGAAAGTGACCAGATCCTTTGTATGCATCATTCTTCATTTCTAACTTTTCAATGACCTTTTAATAACTGCACTTACCTCTATGACATTGGAAACTAAATAAGGCAGAGTCTTGTTGACTTTGATTTTCTCTGTATTTTCTTTTATCTTTTCTTTGGTCGCTGTTAAGTCATGGTTGATGCGGAGAATTTCACTTTTCATAATCTTTGAAAATAAGTCATTACATTTTTTGCTTTAAATGCATAAATGAATGGAAATCACACAAAAAAAAAAAAAAAAACAGACAGTTGCATGAGCATTGTAGTATTGTAAATCAGCTTGACAAAACTTGTGTAAGTTGAATATATGATTATCAATTTCATTTAAATCAAAAGATAATATTTGATGCTTAATTGTAATGCAATCTAATAATTTCAATTTAACACAAGGTGTATATTTCTTATTTCTATTACTTACTTTAATTTCATTTTCTAATAGCTTTGTTCTTGTGACTATTTCATCTGTCGAAAGTCTCAATATTTCTTCTCCTAGACTTTCCTAAAACAAAAAAATGTAAATTCATCTGAATAATATGATGACAGTTCAGGATATAACAATACATTGTTATGTTGCTATAATGTGAACTAGGTCGGAGAAATCAACAAATTTTTGTATTATATGCAAACTGGTCTATTATATGCCAACTGGGGTATGGATTTGTTACAAAAAGTAGCTGAAATCAAAAATTCATATGCAGATGGGAAAGTAACGAATATAGATGCAGTGCTTCCAGACTATATGGCAGATGTTACGATAGTACAATTACTGTGGCAATGATAGTCACATTAAGTTTCAGCACTTTCAGCCAACATCTTTAAATAAAATATTGTTTACTATGTCATAAATTAATGCGACTTTTAATAATATATAGCAAAAATAACTGTTAAAATAATTTCAGTTATTTTCAGAACAAATCCATACTCCATATTGGCGTACAATGTATATTAGGCAAATTCGTGTTTTTTTTCTGATTCGGTAACTGTTATGTCATTATAAATTAAAAGAGATAAAATGAAATGGAATTAGTAAAAGAGTTAAAAGAAGTAAAAGGCGTGTAAAAGGCTACATCGTGTTGTTGTGAGGGGGGGGGGGGGGTTGGGGGGTTGATACAACATTGTCAACAACCACCCAACCCCCTATTTTTTACGCCTGCACAGCTCTGATATTAACATCTTTGGCAAATACACAGAGTCACTGTCAGATCATTTTGGCAATAACACCTCAACAGCAGAAAACATAACAAAATATAGCAAACGTTAACTCTATGATGACAATGTGGAATTGAAAGCCTGACCTAAAAATTATAACTTCACACCAAATATACAATCCATTTACAACATCTCTCAATTCGTTTCAATAAAGATATACAAATATTTCATAAAAAAGTATCAATATATATGCAAAATTCACTACAATTTAGATAAAGTCTACCTCTCCGTCATCCCAAATCGCTTTATCTTCTAAAGTTGCCATTTTCGCCGGGGTTTATGTATGTATCACGTGACCTACAACTTCCGCTACGTCGGCGCGTTCGAAGAGGTGTGTTCGTATCAATGTTTTAATATCATGTCTAACAGTTTCTAAAGCCTTGTGTGGCCAATATACATTAAGCACAGTATTTCTAACGTCAAATTAATTTTTACCAACATGGGGACCAATGGGTCTGCGTTACTCACTTGGCTACATTACATTTCACACCACTGACATTGTCTAAAAGAGAGAGAGAGAGAGAGAGAGAGAGAGAGGGAGGGAAATAAATTGACCTCTGAGACTTTGAATATGGTCAAGGTAATTTCTTTTCGGAAACGAAGTCGGACTTGATCCCAACCACAATTTAACCAAGTACAAGCTAAATGTAATATGGATTCAGGCTTTTCCATCACTGAGAAGTCGTTTGAAGGTTTTGACAGTTTTAACCATTTGACATTGAATATGAGTGACCCAAACCTCAACTTTGATAACTTTCAGCCTCCATCGGCTGTCAAGCTTATCACAATACGACTCACTGGCAGAATAAGTTGATTTAGTTCTTTCATGCCAATTTTATTGGGACCCATACTCAGAAACGACAATAACAAACTCTGTCGAAATCCATGATGGTAGTCTCTCAATTTTTTTTTTTTTTTACTTTTCAATTGGTCCCAAATTGGACAATGCACATTTGAGAGCATACATAAGAAATTTGAGAATGAGTACTTCTCCTGAATTAGCAATTAAGACCATGTGAATACAAATGCAAATTTTGATACCAACTCAAAAGTTTCTTGGTGGATCAATCCATTTAAATAACTTAACTTCTACTTCCTGATGAGGCTGTCAACAGCTTTTTATGAAACAATTGCAATGTAGTTAAAATTTGAATGCTGTGTATTAAAAGCAAGCCATTAAATATGAAATCATTTGTCAACATTAATGTCCCAAGCTTTACTTGAAGTGTTTCAACAAAAATACACTTCGTATATTTACTATGAATCATTTTGAAAGTGCTTGATCGGGTTTGTTTTCTGGAGTCTGGAGGTCAAAGTGACTATAAGGTCATATTTCATAAAGCGTTTCCTTACTGAAACAGCCTTTTCTTTTCTGAGAGTAATCACCAAACTTCATACATTTTATCACAAAGACATCATTAACATGTAATGAAGAAATATAGGTTGTCACAGGTCAAATGGTTTGTCATTTTGTCAGTAAATCACTATAATCTTCTAAGGATAAGTATCAAATGTCCAGTTAACTTTTGAAATAAATAAAGCAACACAAGGAATAACTCTTATTGAAACTGTATTAAACAACATCATGGTTATATAGATAAAGGTAACTAACAATAAGCTCACTAATCTGTGAGCAGCCAAAGTTCCCAAGTGGGATGTATCATACAGGGATGGCAGGTAACCAAGCATCCCTTAATAAATATTACAGCTGTATATACAACAGATCTTCATATCACTATGTTGATCTCATACAATTTGTAATTATTCTGCAAATGAATAAACAGATCCTTTTTTAAGGGGACTAGTATTCCACAGCATAAAAGACAACCAATTGCATTAATGTAGAAAAAGACTGAAGACTATAATCTTATTGATCAATATATGATACAATCATTGACAATAGTGACTTCAGACTTAAAGGAAGTATGAGATTGTCATTGACTACAGACTTACAGGAAACAAGATACAAGTTTTGAATATTGTCTGTTGAACAGAAAGCCTACTATCACTGACAACAGACTTACAGAAAGTATAATACAATAACTGACTATTGTTTTAGAGAATTAAATCAAATCACAAATAGAAGACTTGAAGGAAATATCATAAAACCACTTACAAGAAGTCTGATGAAGTAATTGATTCAGCAAATAAAAAAAACAACCAGAAAACTGTCCCCTTGAAAGATCTGATCCATTTGCTTGAATATATACAAAATGAATATTACTCAATGTATATATTGTAATTAAATAAAAAGAGATTCAAATATTGACAAGTTGTATGCATTAAGAAAGAAACCTGACTAAACTATCACAAATGTGACTGATAATCTTGTACAAATAATTCAATTATGTTTTCAATTTAATTCAACAAATTGATTTCCAAATAATTTTGAGTGGGTGAAATGTTTGATAAAATAGATGAAACATGACTATCACATGTGACATTACCAGCTACTCAGGATGTGACATTTTAACATTGTGACAAAAACATAAAACAAACATTATGCAATGACATTGTGTGCCTTTTTAATACAATTTTTCATATTTTTTCTTTTAAAGTTCAATTAATTTAAAAACTCTAAGTGCTACAAGATACATTTATAAACAGATAATGTCCTTTAATAAGAAGTGGAAACAAATATGTCAACCAAGAGGAAAACAGTCAACCACTATACAATGGAGACATCCTGTTTATAAAGATGACTTGGCAGTAATCTTTTCATCAGTGCTGGAAATATAAAATCTGTAAATTGTATTTACATTGTTGTCAAATGAATTGTTTTAATTGCAAAGCCTTTTGCATCTCTCTTTCATAAACCAGACTGAATATATAGTGCATTTTTTTAACTTTAGGTAAAATATATAACCAAAACACTATATAGATACCTTATTGTTTTCCCTTGATCAAAAACTAATTGCTACTGAATCAGGCAAATTTACAGTCTCTAGGCATAAACACATATATCATCAAAATTGTTAAATTTCAGTGGGAATAGTTTACACTCTGATAAAGAAAAAATGTGAGAAATCTGATTAAGAGGCAACATAGTTCTCTAGCATACACAAAAACAGTAATGTAACTTAACATACAAAATATAGCACCTTCTATAGCAAATTTACATAATACATGTACACTTAAATAATCCACAAAAAGCACAGGCACAACCACTGAAGGCAATTTACAAATAAACACCAAACTACTAAGTCTTGTTTAATGTTTCCCAATACACAGTCAACTGCACTTTCTCTACCATTAAGAATGTTTGGTCACACCAAACGAAATTCAAGGTTTGGATTAAGAATATATAGAAATCATTTATTAAAATTGTATCTTCAAAACATGAATATCTGAACAAAAGTTTGTCTCAGTAGAAAAAACATGTAAAATTTTTCATTGAATGAAATGTTGAGCTACATAAAGATATAATTAACTTCTTACATCACAGATAATTCTCAACAAAAAAATACTTCCATACTGCTATTGTGTCATTACGTAGCAGAAAAAGGGGAGGAACAATTATCTCTATGTAATATCTAAGAGGAAAAGACTATTCTGGGAAGGAAGACAAAATGTAATGGGCAGAGTAACTACAACTATGATCACTGAAACTTGATCCATAGTAGCTGTAGATGCAGATAAAGTGCATTCTCTCAGCCCAAGTCAACACAATATAGATACATCAAGTACAGAAAAATAAAAACAATGCCAATATATACAGATAATACTGATTGACAATATAACAAAACAAATGATATGGCCAAGTAGATACAAAATAATACAGCTCATCAGTAATCTTAATATCAATCAATGGTGAACATGTACTTATAGATTTTGAATATTCAAATATAAATATCAAGCTCCTTTCATTCAAAACTTCAAAATACAGATATTTTTTCCCAGAATACATACACAGTTGTATATGCCTATATCCATGTACACTACCGGCTCTACAAATGAGAATACAGAGTATCGACACCAAATTTGAGAATAAGGATATTTCTGAACCAATCCAATCCTGGTATACAGGATATTGCTGATAGCTATATATATATATATATAGTGACATTTATATGAGAAATTTCATACTTGCAGAAACAAACACTAGATTTTCATAATGTGTCTTGTATAGAATAATGAATGATACAAATCTTTCAATGTCAATTTGATAAGAATCTTTCAGTGTCATTTGAACTCTGACATCTAACTGGCAAGAACACAGCTAACGCTGACTACAAAGTTAGAACATTAATGAATGACCAAGGTGTGTATATTTGAAATAAATGTCATCACAATGATGAATCATTACTGTCAATAACCACTCCTGTCAAATACCAATAAGCAAGATACAGTCAGGACACAAACAGCTAAAAGGCACAACCAAATGTTTAAATGAGAATGCTTTCTGAGCAAGTTTATCAATGAAACATTTGGAACAAAGATACCAGTCACAGTTCAATTTCTCAAAGGTTGGCTCCTATAGACAAATGTCTAATGATGTTTTTGTTATGATTTAGAGAAATCTTTTACATATATATATGTAACAATATCATGAAGGTGAGAGTAAAATCTTCTTATGATGTGGCTACTATCACAAACACCAAAATTAAACTAAGTTGCATAAGCATATGCATGCGTAATGGGAAGTCGTGAAATATCATTTTTTACTTCAACAACATCATGCAGTATATAATTTTTTCTATTATCACTGATTTTTAATTGGTATATGTTCTTGTTTTTGAATGACCTTTTGGCGACCTATCAAATATCAGAGTATAAAAGGCAGTTGTACGACATGGATTTCTAATAGGTTCCTCCTCCATGTCTGGCATGTAAGACTGGCAACTATTACCAACTAAACACAGTTAATCAATGCTGTTTTTGGTTCAATTTGACTTAAATGTAAATTCTATTTCTCACTACGTTATTCTGCGCTTTAGGATCTGACATCCCATAAGGGGTAATGTTCTGGCATTCTAATTAAACTGGTGTTAATTTAATGATCAGATACAATTGTACCTGATGTATTTCACTTGAAATACTTTCCAATTCGTTTACTTTATCCTTTAGCATAGGCTATTGTTCATCATAGATCAAAAGAACAGACATGAGGCAATTTTCAGTAACATGATTCATACACTGATTGGAAGACATCATACTGGCAATCCATCCCTTGTATATCCATCACACGGTATTACACAACAGTACAAAATATCCCAAACAGGATGTTAGAAATGCTGCAATACTACTGATGTATAAATCTTAGATTTTTACATTATTTTTGACTATTGAACAGTGTTATTCAACTGTAACAAGCTTCTGTTTTTAAATACAAAAGAAATTTATCAAAAGTCTAAAAGTATAAACACTATGTGAATTTAGCACAGTCTGTTAAGACACGTTGTACCATGAAGTATATCCAGTCAAAAAGAACTCAAATTTTATATGATTTAGCACTACTGACCAGTATCTAATATTTACTGGCAAAAGTAGTTCAAAAAATGTTTCAGGGTTTGCCAATTAAAATGTTTCAAGATTTACCAATGAACACCTTTAAAACAGTTTATACACAAGTATGTATATGCCAAAACAGAGTTGATAAATAGCAATCTATTTAGGCCTGATGTGTAATGCTGTGAAGTCAGAACTGTAAAATTCTGAACCGATTATATATTGTATAACCAAATTCACACATCAAAATTATCTTTGATAAAAAATCCAAAAAGAAATGAAATATTTATTACCAGGTGGATGTGTACCAGGTATCCATGAGAGACATGATAAATCAGGAAAATTAAGCAATAAGATTGATTTACTATGCTTCACTGACTAACACAAAACTGAATGCTAAGTTAGGGAGAGTCTACTGACCTATCAAGAAACCAAACCTCACACGTATCAACTACTGATCAGTACAGGTGTAAAACAAGAAGGCAATTCATATACTTCAGAGATAGTCACACAAAGTAGGACAACAGATTCTCAAAAATACCATTATTTATTATTCATTATTGCTTTATACTTCCAAAATGAGCAAAGTTCTGAAGTGTACCTTTTACATGGATTTTCAGCTGAAACATTTTGAAATGATATAAATAGTTATACATGATGTGTTGTCAGAATGATTTCAATTAATGAACCAATAAGGATTTTTATGAACCAATGATGTTATTCTATCAAAATGTTTCAAAGTACCCCCTTTCCCAAATTTTAAACCACATCATGTTACTGAGATCTCTTTCTTCCAGACTCCCTACACAAATAAACTCTCTCACACTGAACAGATTCCTGTCATTATGAAACAGCACCAAGAAGGTACAGCGACTCATTACAGCCATCTTCACCTAACCCCCTTCCACACAAATTCACAACATTTTAAGACCTCATATAATTCTCAAATGCCTATTGACTAGCTTTACATATGTATAATTGACAAGATTCCACTTGTATCTATTGCTTTAAGTAATCAAGAAAATAAATGCTTTTCCAATTTCAGGTTATTGCTGAATCAAAGACTAGTTTGAAAAAACATTGGAAAGTCACATTTTTTGTCACTATGTTAGAAAAAGTTTCCAATAGAAAATAAAAAACATGATGTATTCTTATATCTGATTCAACTGACAAACAGTTACCTGATCTTATTTTCAATTTAACCAGCACATGAAACAGAATATAAGATCACATAAATTGGAAAAACACAAATTTTCCAGAAACTAAAATTTTGTCAGATTTTGGTGTCCATGTCTAGAACTTTTAGCAGTTCTAGACAACACCATATATCCCTGTGTGTTAGCTGATGCAGCAGCTGCGTCGACAGTTGGCGGGAGGTGAGTCTGTGGGATTGAGATACTTATTTTTCTTTGATTTATCACGGTGGATGAAACTCTGCATTCTTGCTCTCGTTTTGTTGGTGAGTGCGTAAGACTTCAGATATGATTTCAATGTCTGTGGTAATGGAAGTTGATCAATGCCATATATGGTTGTCCTTGCAACAATCGTGTGACATGCTATCTCCTGAAGGCTCAATACTAAAAAATAAATAGAACAACTTGGAATAGTGTTGTGATTGGTTTGCTAGCAATAATCAATTAATTCAAATTGAAATAATTACCAATTCATCATTTATTAACTAAAAATTCATGCCACCTTCCTTAGAATAATTATGTATAAGATCAAAACTATTTTTTCCTCTTTTTGTTGAAGGTAAATTAACTGGAGAATGCCGAAACCTTTTGGTTTAAATATAAACCCTTTCCTCTTACCTAAAATAATTGTTTTTCATCATCAATCATGTCTTTTACATTTTATTATCCAATATAACAAGATGTTCCAAATAACTAATTCATTTGATAAAATAACATTGGTTTGCAATCTACCAATCTGAACCACAAAGCCTCAAATACAAAGCATTGAAATGGAGATTAGTCAATCTAGTTCTACACTTAAAAAATCCAAATATTAAACGATTTCTTTCAAAACTTTGTATTATTTTTAGTCAATAAAAATGTTTTCACCATCCTGATAATACAACAAATTATTTTAAACAGGATTTCATCATCAACAAATGATGTTCAATTCATCATAAATATTCATGCTGTTTACAGACCTTAGAGGCCAGATCACTCATGCAATAAATGTACACACCTTTGCTTGGCCCCCAAGTACGACTCATGCCATTCCGTTTTAAAGCCAGACGAGATAGTTCTGCAAAAGATTCTGTCACATTGAAGTCACACAAAGGGCTCACTTCAAAAAAAGCCATGTCATTTTTCAAAGCATATGCTTCTGCTGTTGCTTCACTCACTTGTCGTTTGAATGCAAGGTGGAGACGGTTGCCAACTAAAATCTTGGGAACACCGGGTGCATGCTGGAAAATGATTATCAGTCATCATCAGAGACAGTTTTTTCTTTCATTGAAATCTGGCTTCAACAACAAGTTAAATAAATTAATACAAATTTATAAAGATCTGCATTCTGTTCTAAACTTTGATATAAAGCCTCAAGATAGTTTCCCAGAGAGTACAATGTTGAAAAAAATGTACTCACCTGCATGCCATGACAATTGAAACCAATGGGACTGCATTGCTTATCTGATATTCAGTGCTTAATATAATTACATTTCACATCACTGATATCCAAAATTGGTCTAAATCACATTTACTCAAACCAACTTTAAAACTAGTTAGCTTATAGCACTAAAGGCTAATCCTCATCAATCATTAAATATATTTTTCCTAGAAGATAAATTTCTATTTGCATCTTAATTGGACTTCCCTCCTTGAATCTACCAATCAAATACCATGATGCTAGACATTTTGGTAAATTATATGATGTTGTTTTCCGAGTTTTGACAAATTTGACCCCTCTGACATTGAATATGGGTTTGTATAATTTCTTTCCGCAGTTTTAGGTTAGGCTTCATCCCATGAACCTAGAGGTCAAGTACCTTAAATCTATGTTATATGATATTTTTCATCTTCCTTCACAGTACCCAAGGTATGTTTTTTCCATATTTGAAATCAATAACAACAGACTACAACACTTATAAGACAAAATAAATTAATATCAATGAATTGCATTTATGAAGAAAATACGGGCTTATTAGGTCAACTACAGTTTTTGATGATTGAAAATCCAAAACATTTGCAGGAATATTTTTATCTTAAGACCTGACCTATATCATTCATATTATAAAACAAAACATATCTTATGTCATAGAGGATGCTGTGCAAGTTAAGACACTACCTGGTCAATTTCCTTGATCCAACGGTCAATGCCATCAAATGACCACTTATTGGTAATGTCATAAACCAGCAGAATGCCCTGTAAATACAAAATGTGTACACATGAACTAACTTATAGCAATATCAACAGAGATTAACAAACTGACAAATATCCTTGTGTTACCATTATCTGAATCACACAGATTATTTCCGAAGTTAAGATTATATCACTGTGATGTATCTAAAACAGAGCAAGCAACATTTTACCATGGAAAATTTGTCATAATAATTAAGCTAGAACTGTGACAATAAATAACTCTGTGAACATTTTTATAATCTGATGGAAAATAAAGTGAAAGTTGAGAGATTTTCTATATACAGTAAAATATGTAGTTATTTTGACTTCGAAGGTATGAAGGTTGATCAAATCAAAGTGATTATAAAGAATGGGTACAAAAAATGATACTATAAATAGTAACAGTGACCTTGCTGAAACCTTGAACATATTACCACTCATAAGATTTTCACACCTGATTTATACATGATTTTTCTTTACAGTCTGTTCAGAAATAAGTCAAATCAACAAAGTGATAGCAAAATGTGAGTGTATGCAATTGAAAACTATATCCCATCCAAAACGTCATTACAATGGGAAGGATATTAACCCTAAACAAGATAGTCTTAGTGTAGCAACAGGTAAAAAAGCATTTACTTGCAAACTTAAATAATACCTTTGAGTGATATTGTTATAACTTAGAAGGTAATAATGAGCTATAACGTGATGATGCCATAGCATGTACCACTGACTACAGAGATCACATTTCTCACCTGGGCTCCTCTGGAGTAAGACCTGAATATGGTGCAGAATCGTCCTTGGCCTGAAGTGTCCCTGAAAATAAATCATTACAGGTAAGAATATCAGAAAAAATTGTAAATATGGTGTTCAATCCTTATATATGTGAAAGTATCTCCTATTATAGTAATGTCAAATAGTTTGTAGAATTGTGGGCATGGAAAAATTGTATATAGGGTCTTTCACACAATATAAGGTAATATAAGATATTTACCAAAATAAGTATGAAATTAGAGACTACAGCAGAACACTGGTGCCCCTCACAATGATAATTTCTATATATGAAGCAACTGATAATCAATAGCTATTTAAATAATGAAAGATGGTAACTAAAAATTACATAGAATAAAATCAACCACTAATAATATAATCTTACCATAACTGTAACTTCACACGCCTTCCATCCAATAATATGGTTGTAGTTTTGTAATCGATACCTGTGACAAAACAAAATATATAAATGATTTTTAAATCCATACCTGGTCATACAGGTCATACATGCCGAGTCCGATTTTGAGACAACATTACATAATACAATGTATTGACACATTTCCTTCTTTTTTCCCCACAGGATTCTGGCCAACATTCATGGAAAAGCTCTTCTCCTTTGGTAAGATTTGTTATTGCTGTTATCATACATGCATCATTTTGATATCAACATACACATTTGAAATCATTGGTATTGATTTTGCTCGGTACAAAAAGCATATTTAAGGATTGTATCTTAGGCTACAGCAACTCTGGCAATGCAATGTGAAATTTTCTCCTCGTAAATGCTATAAAAAAAGCAAGGAATTAGTAATTATCACCTGGCTACGATTAAAAAAAAAAAGATGTTGGTATATAAGTAAAAGACATGAATGTTGTATCAGGCTTGCTCGATAACAAGGCATTGTACCATGTTGATATCAAGCCTTGACCGAGAAGGAGGCCAGTAATTAACTTACATACTATTAGTCACCCTGCTCAGGCAAACTTTATGATCACATTTATTATATCTATGACTTAAATTTCTACAACAGTTACAATATAATGCAAATTCTTCTCTCTCAATGCTGACAACGATTCTTTTACAGAAGCTTTTGGTTGTTGAGGAGTGTGATATAGAAATCGATTCATCTCTTTTTATCTTATAAGTCAAATGACAAACTCAAGCGACCAAATATGGCAAAGTTCAAAACCACCACCGAATTATTGACACCATATATATTACCACAACTAGAGAATCCGTATGGAGACTCTGTAGCTCCATCATCCATTCCCCCAAGCAGCTCTTCCTTCCCGACATCACTGTCTCCAACCAAGAGAAACTTGAGCAGGTAGTCGTACGGTTTTGGCGAGCCTGGAACTATGCTAATGTTGGGGGAACTGACACCACTACTCATATTTTAGCCAATTACCACGTTATCTGCATGGTGAATGTCCCTAACTTTGGTCCATTGTAAAACAAAATTATCATTAAAGGAACCATCGGTGATGATACAACGAAGCGAATTTTTTAGTGTCTCGCTATCTCATCTTGAATATGTAAACATGTTCATCTTCCTATCCATTTTCATCCATTTTCATTCTGAAATGCTCACGCAACCGGAAGTAGTTTACAGGAAATTGGAAAATGACCATTTACTATTTACAGATGGTGGCGGATGGCGGGTGTTTTGATCTGTGATAAATGATCTCCTGATGCCATCAGTACCGGTGTAGACAGTATTCTGGAATGATGAGTTGTAACCAAGCAGAGGTAAACTTTTAAAACAGTCCTACTGTAAATTTCTATATCTTGTGCAAGTTCGTTTCAATAGATCTATATTCCATACCAATAATATATTGCTGTTGAACTGCCATCGCCTGGACACAAGATTTATGGTTAAATCGACACAGCTGATAATCGGCCTTCAATTTATCTAAGTATATATTTTGGGAGAGAGTGTCAGAATAATAAAGTAGTATTGGTCTGAATATTAAATACATGTATACATTTATAACGGTATGTATATCATGATTCCACAAAATGGCCTTGTATACAACAAGCAAAGTGGGATATAGTGAGACATTGTCTGTCTATCCTCCACACTACCGATGTTGAGCCAATAAAATGGAGTTGTTAATCAGATATGCGAACTTTGATCTCTTAAAGGATAATATACCCCATAAAACATCAATCCCAAACTGAATTGTGACATTTAATCTTGTCCTTAGTACGTCCTATTTATGCCAGATTTTGTAATTATTCCAGATGTATACAAACAGTACTGCAAGATTTAAATCCCAGTAAAGCAACTGGACACAGAGGGGTAACCCAAGATCTTGTTTGCTTCATTTTTATTTTTTTTTTTAATTTCATCAAAACTTAGTTTGTTTGCTTAAAGTTAGACCAAAGAGCTGTAAAATCTACCTTTCATATTCCTCCTCCTTTCAAAGAAATGTAATAATTCCAAATATATCCTTTGGGCACATGTGCATAAGGAGCAAGACATCCTCAACTTTCTCCAAGAGTTAGGGAATTTACAATCTGTATAATTTGGATGTTCAGACTTATAATAATAATAATAAATGACTTTATTTAAGAGTCGATAACACTTTGAGTACAAGACTCTTCTAACAAGTGGTCGACAGTAAAATGTACAATATATACAACATTAAGATTACAACATCACATATGGTATAAAAATCACAAATATCACAGTAAACTAGCATAATCATGAAGGACTAAGATGTACATCAATAAAACAAATGTAATGATAAAGGCACATAGTGAAAACGGTTATAGAGTGACTAATAATATAATAAAAGGACTAAATTAGCGAGGTTTTGTAAGGGATACAGGACTGATAATTAAAACAATTAATTGGCAACATTCATAAAGGTACCATATTATCTTAGGGCTGAAATAAGACTGGCATAAAAATGTGGATCTAGGTTGGTAAATTGGAGATATTTTCTGGAAACTGATTCCACAAAGTTGGTCCAGTATATAGGAAGGAATTTCTAAACTTTTCAGATTTGTGTTTAGGTATGATATAGTTACCAGCAGTAGATGGACATCTGTGTGGTTTGAAATATTAATTCATAATATAATTTTTCAGAAGTTGCAATACTTAAGTTAATTTGAATTGTTAGGAATGACCCCGTCCCAAATTTAATTCTATAAAAATTGGACTAGAACAACAATTACTAAAATTGTTCAATACAAACTCGTTATTATTCTTGTTTTATTTTTATTTCAGTTATTGGCAAAGCTTGTGCATATGAAGAAGGAACTAGCAAGAAAAGAGAAAAAACTTAAGGTATTGGATCAACACTGTAAGATAGATATGAATAACCTTGCATATAACATACACATGTAAAAACTGCCCATGAAAATAGATTATCTAAGTCTCATAGTAATAGTGATAGAAAAAAAATCTGCATACATATATATTAATCTTTTTACTTACTGGATATAATATTTGATTAGTTTGAAGTACTTTGTGATGTAATGGATATATCAGACAATTTTATTAAAAGATGAATTTAACTCAGGTAAGAGCATGACAAATTATATTAATATCACACATTTTTAGTCAGTAAAATGCTGTCTAAAGTCAAGTCACAGTACATGCTGTTGTAGAGGGGATGACCATTCATAATTACTAAACAGTTACTAGTTACTATCATGATTTATTCAAAACTTAATTTCATTTGATATTATATCTATTTTGTATTGTATTTTGACATTCTTATTGAAGGAAAGACAAATGAAGAGATGAAGTTCATAATTTCTTAAAGTTCAGTCAACTCTGAGCTTGTTCAACTAAAGATTTTTTATAGTATTGATTATTTATCCTGATAACCAGCTGATTATTAAAAACATTGTGATTACAATCAAACAAGGGACATGGACTATATTCTTCATTTGTTTCTTCCACAGAAATGTGCTCGAGCAGCCTCTGCCAAGGAGTATGTAAAAAGGCGGTTAAGAGAACAAGAGGTACTAGAAGGGAAGACTGATATGCTTCACGTGACCTCTGACACTTGTCTTCCTCAAGTCTCTTCTGATACATGCCAAACCAATAAGTCTCCTTGTCAAAGGTCAAGCCACAGTACTGTTTTAGTGGGACTGACCAACCCTGGCTACTACACAATAGCCAAATGTTCAGACTTGTCAGTTGAACCAGGAGCAGCATGTAATACTAAGCAGTCCATTATTGGAGAGACTCACAGATCTACTGGAGTATCAACAATCCAAAATGATATTTGTCAGGGACAATCAGAAACAACTGCCATTGAACTGGCTGACTGTTCTGACAATTTTATGCAGAAAAGACATCTTGTTAGCACTGACAATTCTGACAAAGATGGAAATGTGGAAATAGTTTCTGTTCACACAAATAAGTGTTTACAACCTGATAAGCAAATATCTGAAGAAAGTGGCAAATGTTTCTTTGACAACAGAAGACAGGATGATGGGGTCTCTGCTGTAAGTAGTAGTTATAGTATCAATTCAATAACTGAGATTCCAAGAAAAGAAACTGACGAAACCTTAAACTGGAATTCTTCAAGTGAATCAATGTCTAGTAATGAACAACAAAGTAAGAGGTCTTTATCACTTAAACGGAGAAGGAACACATCAAAGTGCATGGTGGATACATCAATATTAAACAAAGACCATTCAGTTAACCTTTCTCAGGACCCTGAATGTGTGCAGAAAACACAACAGAACATTGGTAGAAAATCAACAAATACTACTGACTGTTCTATGTTCAAAGATGAGAAGAAAGATGTTGCATTAAAACAAATAGAACAAATTAACCCATTGAAGCAAAAACACCCTGTTGGGAAGCTGAAGGAAACAAAACTAGGGTCAGAAAAAAGCAGAGTCAAGAGTAAGTGTGTGAAAAGAAGGCGAAGGACAATTGGAAGAATTCTGGATATTGAATTGGAAAAGGAAATAGATATCTCGGGATCTTCCCAAAATAGTGAGGAGTATGAAACTCTGCGGTTAATACAGCAGAGCTATCGATCAGGGGTAGACTACTCTACCCGACATGGTAAAACTCATAATCTCCCTTCAATGCTGTCTTCAATATTCCAGTACTTCATTGACGAAAATCGGCGACAGAAAGATTGGAGTTATTTTAGTCTTCCAGAGGATCAGTTTGGAAGAATGATGCAGAAGCGTTTAAATCCAATGACAGAGGTGAAATTTGAAAACACTCATCAGGGAAATCAGAGATTTGAACCTCCAATTGCAGAATCAGGATCAAATTTCATGGAAACTCCGCTGGATTTTTTTCCCATGGATAGTAGGGTAAAGTCAACCAATCATCTTACAGAACTGAAAATTAAGAACAGTTTTAAAGCTAAGGAATTGGAGAGTAGTGAAGATTTTTTGTTATCTCATCATCATGATAAATCTACTCCTGGAGTGTTTTTACCTTATTCCTATACAGGAGATGTAAATGGTAACAAAATTGAACCTATCACTAAAGAATCACCTCTTGTACCAGTATCAGTGGACTGTCCAGGTCTCTGCCCATGTGACCATGCCAACCAGGAACACAGCAAAGACTGTCTTAAAACAGATTTAGATCATTTGTGTAAAAAAGAACTGTCTGTGAACTCGGACAGTTCAGTATTTAACAATGAAGTCACATTGTCAAGGAATTGTTTTAAGAGCCTAGAAACACCCAAGCGTGGAACAGAAAGCTACAGTGAAGAATCTATTACCATGTCACCTGCCTTATTTACCTCTCCACCAAACAGCCTGGAAACTAAGGATTCTTCCTCTTCTAGAGATTGTGGCTCACAGGATAGCCAGATCAACAACCCTTACAGAGTAAATAAAGGCGAGAGGCTCAAACACCTCGGCTGTATACAGGTAATCACAAATAGATCAGGGAAAGATCCCCCAATACATTGGCTATATAGAGTAATCACAAATCAGACCAGGGAAAGGTCCCCCAATACTTTGGCTATGTAGAGTAATCACAAATCAGATAAAGGGAAAGGTCCCCGAACACTTTGGCTATATAGAGTAATCACAAATCAGACCAGGGAAAGGTCCCCCAACACTTTGGCTATATAGAGTAATCACAAATCAGACCAGGGAAAGGTCCCCGAACACTTTGGCTATATAGAGTAATCACAAATTAGACCAGGGAAAGGTCCCCCAATACTTTGGCTATGTAGAGTAATCACAAATCAGACCAGGGAAAGATCCCCCAATACTTTGGCTATATAGAGTAATCACAAATCAGACCAGAGAAAGGTCACCCATGGCTATATAGAGTAATCACAAATTAGACCAGGGAAAGGTTCCCCAACACTTTGGCTATATAGAGTAATCACAAATCAGACCAGGGAAAGGTCCCCCAATACTTTGGCTATGTAGAGTAATCACAAATTAGACCAGGGAAAGGTTCCCCAACACTTTGGCTATATAGAGTAATCACAAATCAGACCAGGGAAAGGTCCCCCAATACTTTGGCTATATAGAGTAATCACAAATCAGACCAGGGAAAGGTCCCCCAATACTTTGGCTATATAGAGTAATCACAAATCAGACCAGGGAAAGGTCCCCCATACTTTGGCTATGTAGAGTAATCACAAATCAGAAAAAGGGAAAGGTCCCCCAATACTTTGGCTGTATCAAGGTAATCACATATCAGACAAAAAGAAAGTCCACAAACTCCACGGCTGTATCCAGGTAATTACAAATCAGAAAAGGGGAAGTCCTCCAACACCTCAGCTGTATCAGGGTAATTACATATCAAACAAGGAGAAGTAGTCAAGCATACATGGACTCCACACTGATATGAAAAACAAGCTGATAGAAATTAGGCTTATCAACTATGTGAAGTCAATCTCATGTAAAGCTAGTGAGTGAGGTGCCTCAATCACTTTAGCTTATCAAGGTTTTAAATTATATTGGGATGAGCACATTGAAGTATCCTTATAGAAGGCAGCATTATGTTTTGGTAATGCTGTTATAATTCTTTTAACTCTCCTTATTCAGATTTCTTTGATAATCTGAGATAATTGTCAGTCTATATTAAGACCAAGACAATTACTTATAAGTGCCAGTTTGCAAACAATATTGTGTACATGATATCTCAGGGACCCATTGACAGATTTAGTTCATATTCACATTATACTTTTAATTGATTAACACCTCAATAGATTTAAGATCAGGAGAAAAAAGATAGTGAGTAGTGGAATATATCTATGTGAGTCCCTGGTCACTTTGTTGGCTTAATGGACCAAATGTTTTGATATTTGGCTTGTATGTTCCCGAGATGAAACCTGACTAAATTTGCGAAAAGAAATGACCTTAACCTATGTTCAATCTCATGGGTCAAATTTAAACAACTTCTTCTCATGGACTGAAAGGCCTAGAGGCATGCTATTTGGCTGGTATATCCTTAGGATGAAGCCTGACAATGTTTTGCAAAAATAAATTACCTTGCTTCATATTCAGGGCAACAGGGGTCAGATTTGTCCGGAATATTCCTAGGATGAAGCCCAACAACATCAGTTTTTATTGTAAATGAAAATGTATTTATTGTTGCAGTTATCACAGAATGAGTCCCTGAGGTGTGTTGCTGCTTGTTGTATACAGATCATTCGTCGCAGGACTGATGTATTATTATGTATTGGCCAATCAACAATGAGTCTATGGAACCAGAGGGGAAACACATACATCTGTGTTAACACATGGCAGCTTGAACAGGTACTTATAATCTAAAGTGGGGTCTACCATAGCTCAGACAGAATCATTGTCAGACTAATGCAGCCACAAGTGAAGATCTGAGGTGTGTGATGTGATGATCACTTGTCAGGACAGTTGGTACTTCTCAGGAAGCTAGAGGTGGAATCCTTCAGTAAGACACTTTACCCCAGATGTTCTTGAAAGCATGCTATAGGCCTTCTACATGACGTTCAGTAAGCTGCTTCAAGGAGTCCCCATCTGAAGACAATCCTGGCCTATCATATGCATAATTATAGAGCAACAGGGAGAAAGTCCTGTTCTCTACATACTGAGCAAAGACAATGTTGTAGATGGCTTATTATGTTTGACTGATATCTAAATTAACTCCCTTCCTTAACTGAAGACTACAAATTTATGGAGAGCTACACCTACATTGTACCATGTGTTGTATAGAACTATATGTACAGTAACCCACTTCTTTATTCTAGGATTACAGATCTGTGGAGAATTATACCTACATTGTACCCTGTGTTGTATAGAACTATATGTACAGTAACCCACTTCTTTATTCCAGGACTACAGTTCTGTGGAATGCTATACATACCCTGCTGTGTTTAGGGACAATTTCTGTTACTTTGTGGTTGTACTGCGTGGTACTGAATGCTCTGTTCATGTGGTTCACTTCAACGCCAGAAAAGACAAAGCAGAGCTAGTGCAGTGTTTAACAGGAAATAGGTAAATATGGATCCGTAGACCTGAGGTTCAGGTTAAACCCAAGTGTATCTGTATACTTTCCTTTTGTGTAACACTGTCTACTGGGAAACAGGTAAATATGGATCCGTAGACCTGAGGTTCAGGTTTAACCCAAGAGTATCTGTATACTTCCCTTTTGTGTTACGCTGTCTACTGGGAAACAGGTAAATATGGATCTGTAGACCTGAGGTGCAGGTTAAACACAAGTATATCTGTATACTTTCCTTTTGTGTTACGCTGTCTACTGGGAAACAGGTAAATATGGATCTGTAGACCTGAGGTTCAACCAGTCTTTTTAAACAATTACAACCCTGCAAATAATTTATGGTGATGTTGCACATAAATCAGCATTAAATGATGCAGTATTTTTATAATGTGAAGGGGTACATCTGCAATTGTTCTTGTTTTGAAATATCTAATCTATGATATACTCATGAAATGTTTATTTTCTTGTACATGTCTTTAATTGATGTTATGATATGGCATCAATATGTTTACCATGTTTTAGTGTAACTGCCTGCTGCCTCAATGTAGAAGCTTTAGCCGTGGGCCACACTGACCATGATACTACTAAAGTGGTCAAATATTTGGTGGACAGTGATGGTCAGCTGATATCACAACAGGAATTTGACCACTGCTCAGACAGTTTGACTACACCGAAGCGTTTGATGCTGGTGGAAAATCTCCCATCAGCATTAGCTCTCTGGTCCTCCAATAACACATTAGTGCTATGGTATGCCTATAACTTTATGCTTTAAACTTATAAGAATTTAGTAATGTGAAAAGCAATGTATCAGTGATAAAACTAAAGGTGACTACACTGTCATTCTCCCTCTTAGTCTCCAATCAGTACTAACAGAGGTGACTACACGGTCATTCTCCCTCTCATTCCCCCATCAGTACTAACAGAGGTGTCTACACTGTCATTCTCTTTCTCAGTCCCCCACCAGTACTAACAGATGTGACTACACTGTCATTCTCTCTCTCATTACCCCATCAGTACTAACAGAGGTGTCTACACTGTCATTCTCTCTCTCATTCCCCCATCAGTACTAACAGAGGTGACTACACTGTCATTCTGCCTCTCAGTCTTCAATCAGTACTAACAGAGGTGACTACACTGTCATTCTCTCTCTCATTCCCCCACCAGTACTAACAGAGGTGACTACACGGTCATTCTCCCTCTCATTCCCCCATCAGTACTAACAGAGGTGTCTACACTGTCATTCTCTTTCTCAGTCCACCACCAGTACTAACAGAGGTGACTACACTGTAATTCTCTCTCTCATTCCCCCATCAGTACTAACAAAGGTGACTACACTGTCATTCTCCCTCTCATTACCCCATCAGTACTAACAGAGGTGTCTACACTGTCATTCTCTCTCTCAGTCCACCACCAGTACTAACAGAGGTGACTACACTGTCATTCTTCCTCTCGGTCCCCCATCAGTACTAACAGAGGTGACTACACTGTCATTCTCTCAATCATTCCCCCATCAGTATTACTACTATTTTAGCCTGCAATCTATATCGTATCAGACAGTGAAGGATTAACTTTGTTCTGCAAATGTATCTTATCAGGCAGAATGGGATATAGAATTTGTCTGCAGATATAGAATTGACAAATTTTAGCTCACTTGGTCCAAAGTGATGCTTATCATGCGTTAATTTCTCAAAAACATTACTTATCTGGGACTGAGAGAGATTTTGATCAAATTTGGTCAGCAGCAACATTGAGGGAAGGAGATTTTGTATAAATGGTGGACCTGAGGGACAGGGCTGAATAGGGGAAGTAGAGCAAATTCTTCTCCTGAATGCATACCAAGATTCTGTGCCAATTTCTTTTGAAGCTACCTTTGGTAAAGGGAAATAAATATTTTGTATAAATGGTGGGTATTGGTTACCTGGGACAAATCCTTTAAAATCTGTCTTCTGTAGGAATATCTGAATTCTATCTCAGTTTATTCTAAAGCATCCCTAGGTGAACAGGTCTCAAATTTGTATAAATGATGGGTCACAACCCCTGGGACTTGAGAAGAAGGGCCAAATTCAAGAAACAGAATAACTTCAAAATTCTTCTTCTCTAGAAAGACCTGGAATCTGTCCCACTTTGGTCTGATCATCCTTGGTTGAAGGGAAATCAACTTTGTATAAGCAGTGGGTCTCAGCCTCCTGGTGCAGGAGGGTGGGCCCAATGGGGAAAATGCAGCCAATTCTTTAAAATTCTTCTTCTGTAGGAATGCTAGGATTCTGTCCCAATTTGTCCTGAAGCATGATATGTGAAGGGGAATCACTTTGATATAAACAGTAGGCCATGGCCCCAAAGGATAGGCGATGCACATACCATAGGAAGAAATAGAGCAATTTCTCTAAAATCCTTTTTCTGAAGCAATGGTAGGATTCTGTTCCAATTTGATCTGATGCGTCCTTTGGTGTAAGAGACTTTTGTATTAATGGTTTATCTGACCCCTGGGGCAGAGGGGTAGGGCTAAATTAAGAAATATATATAAATCTTTAGAATTCCTTTTCTTTTAATTTGGATAAAGCAATATTAGCCAGCCCAATCCAGGTGAGCAAAACAGACTCTATGAATCTCTTGTTATTTTCATATCACTTTATTCCAGGAATATTGAAACAGGGACACTGGTATGGACACTTGAACTTTCAATGACCTGGCCTGAGGACTCCACATTAGTCTCAGTACAATGGCAGCAGGTCAGTATATTAGCCAGCATCAATTTCCATTCATGCTATTATTTCGAGTAATTTACAGTAATGAGATATTCATTTATTTCAAATTGTAGTTTGCCATGGATTTTTTTGTCAGCATTATCTCTGAATTAACAGAGTGATGAGTAAAAATGTGGATATACCAGTAATAGACATATGGCTTATTAAGTTGTAGTGCTGGAAAAAACTCAATGCTAAAATAGCTATTGCAGATTAATAAGTGTATTACATATATAGCATCCAGTTCATTAAGTGTATTACTTTACCAGGAGTATTTTTTGCTGTCTTTGCTTAATGACAAGAAATCTGATGATGCTGGTGTTCTATTGGTGATAAACCCAGAGACAGAAATAAGCAAAGAATTGGTCCACTATTCTGCCATTATGTGGGAGGGGTGAGTATAGTAAATATATATACTATCATCATTCATTATGTAGGAGTAGTGAGTTATAGTAGATTTATCATGCTATATATTGTCTCTAAGTGGGAGGGGTGACTTAAAATAGATTTATCTTACTATATATTGTCTCTAGGTGGGAGGGGCGAGTTATAGTAGATTTATCATGCTATATATTGTCTCTAAGTGGGAGGGGTGACTTAAAATAGATTTATCTTACTATATAATGTCTCTAGGTGGGAGGGGCAAGTTATAGTAGATTTATCATGCTATATATTGTCTCTAAGTGGGAGGGGTGACTTAAAATAGATTTATCTTACTATATAATGTCTCTAGGTGGGAGGGGCGAGTTATAGTAGATTTATCATGCTGTATATTGTCTCTAGATGGTAGGGTGAGTATAGTAGATTTATCATGCTATATAATGTCTCTAGGTGGTAGGGGCGAGTTATAACAGATTTATCTTACTATAAAATAATGTCTAGTTGGGAGAGGTGAGTTATAGTAAATTCATCCTGAGTTACGATAGATGTATCTGCTTTAGACTGTATAATATATTCTATTGATATGGGTGAATTCACATCTTTATATTGTGATTACAGAGTGAAGTGTGTTGGACAGCTGGATGACCGAATTGTTGCCACAGACTACAGAGGCCAGACTTGTGTGTGGGACCCTTACACTGGCCACCTGGCATATCAGTGTGATCCCTCCACAGGTATCAAAGGTCTTGGCAACTATTGGAGGAAACTCATCACCATGTTCACCAATTGTGTACACATCTTTAAGTGACATCATTGTGTACACATCTTTAAGTGACATCACTGTGTATACATCTTTAAGTGACATAACTGTGTACACATCTTTAAGTGACATCAACTTTTTCTACAAATTTCCACTAGTCATAAATAACTTAGTGAATTGTGACCAAATTTGGACTGAACCATTATAAGCAGTGGGTCTGGGCACCTGGGGGCAGTAGGGGTGAGGCCCAGTGGGAATCTAGACATGTAGTGTGTTGTTTGCGTAGATATTTAGAATGTTGTTTCCAGCAGTTTCGATGAAGCAGTGGGGCCTATTTTTGTGCATACATCTTTCATTTACATCACTAACTTAAATTTCAATGTACACTTCATTTAGTGACATCACTATGTAATGACAGGCAATATGTGAACATCAAGAGGTTTAAAATCACCTCTAATTAGTGGTATTATCATACTCCAACCATTAATGACTACCAGCATGCAAGATTTAAATTATTAAGTAAATCCAAATTAAGTGTTTTGGGACCAGTCTTTTCTTGTGCATCAGCTGTTATTGCTGTCCTGTGTTTGCAGTTGTTATTGTTTTGCAAACTGTGTCCAGGCAATCATTTAACAAGATAACAAAACCTGTTGTCCTAATTTCATATTTTGTCTCTCTTTGTACTTGTTCTGTGAAATATATCTACTTTCTTCTTTGATTAGATCTGTGATAATTTGTACAAGTATTGAACAATGTTCTTGTTTAACACAATAAAATTTATTGTTAAAGCATTAGTCATTGATTTACTTCAATATCATTGTGTAGATTTCGGTAACTTATCAGTCACCGAGCTATTATAGTGAACTGTGGTGTGGTGTTGGTTATCCAACCATTTTCTTATTCTGTTAACAACTTCTGATGGTTGATATAAGCAGCCAGTTGCTGCTGGGTATTTTTTTTTTAATTGGAGAAAAAAAATCAGCAATTTTGATATAAATGTTGTATATAGCTTGTCACATGGATCGCTGAGGACAGTTAAGACAGTGATCTAGAATATGGCTAGGGTCCCAATTTCACTTAAAAATCTGTGGACCTAACAATTCAGTCCTGTCTACTTTCTGTTATGTGGTTCTAAGTGGCAACATGCTTTTGAATAAGGCTGCTAAGGTGGTCCACTTAAATGTGGCTGGGTCTATAAGAGAACCAAATACAACTCCTGAGTGACTCTCTTGTCTGGGTCAACTTCTTTCCAAATGGACGCCATCTTGAATATGGTAAACCTCAATATTCCAGGCATTACAATCACTTTCGCTCTCCACACCCCTGGAAAATTTCATAGCAAAACTGAAGGCACAAATGAAGTAATTTCATTGGCTCCAGGAGAAAAAAAGAAGACCAATTACAGGCTGATATGCTCCTTTTGAAGATTATAAAGGAGAGAAATCCAACTTCAAAGTCATTACAATTCTCTACCGTTATGCAACCTTGTAATTCGTCTGATGTACATCAAAGGATCAAACTACAGGCAGTCTTTTTGTGTCCACTAAGTGTTGCACATGGAACTTTTGATTTTTCCATAACATATTTCATGGGTGCAGAGAGCGAAAGTGATTGTAACCCCTGGAGTATCAAGGATGGAAAATGGTTAGGACCTGTATTAAAATCAGGGCTATCTGTGGACTTAATACAAATAGTAAAAAGCCTATCACATTAAAACTTTCTGTTAAAAATACCTTAACAAGTTTAATGCAGCAGCTATGGAAGTTCAGGAAAAATAATCTGTGGACTTGATCAAAAACAAAAAAATATATAAAACCAAATATATACTCAGCAAGCAGAACCCAGGCATTGTGTAAACACAGCTGTGGCCTGCATATTAGTCAATTATTTAAACCCAGAAGTGGATAGAATATTTCATATGCAACCTCAGGTAAATCCCTAAGGTGTGTGGTTCAACACTCCCAACCCAGGGCAATATGTTTCACAGGAAGCTGAGAAAGGGATTGGTCTGTGTTGTTGTGGTTGTCTTTGGGTGAGACACTTCAAACCCATTGTTCTGGATGGCATGCCTCACGTTTGTTGATCAGTAAGTTAACCACCAGCTTTTGCAAGGAGATCTGCCTCAAGATGACCCTGGCTGTTCATGGGGCAAACAATCAAAATGCATACTTACAGTAGATGTGCCTCAAAGAACAGCATTTGCTTTAAAGAACAAGAGAAAACTACAAAGAACAACAATGGCTTTTATTTCATTCTCTCATTATATTAATGCCATACCATTCAATGTGTAATCTTCATCATTATACTGAACAACATTTGTTACAACTCTGTACAATGTACCAAAGTTCTGTACTACATTACATATAGCTTAGGTCCCAAGTCCTTGAAGAACTTCAGATATCTCAAATTCAGTGTTTAATTTTGAAAGTTTTTGTCAAAATATTGCTTGATATCATATCAGTACATATTTTGAATATGGACTATTTCTCCTTATTTACGACAGATGCATCCAAATATTCATTTCATATCAAATTAGAAATTGGTATCAAAAGAATATTTCATGATCATGGATATAATTTGTTAATCAACACAAACTGACAAATCTGTTATGGTTGGTATGTACATCCTATAAACAAATACTGACAGCAAAGTCATTATTATTCATCCTGATTAAGACTCCACATTAACATCAACGAACGTTATCCCAAAAACTGTTCATTGTTTGAAAATATTTCTGTTCAAATATGATAAATATCATATTCAGACTGGCAATGAATAAACATCTTTCATTATCGAGGTATTCACAACAATGATCTCTACACATAACACAAAAGTAACATTGGTACATCATCACAATCAACAAAACAACAATAAACATAGGCACCCCTGTAATTCAAGTCTGGTAATATTAAAACATGTATTCTACCGTAACACATTTAAATTGACTGCAACATATGAATTAGCAAACAATTATCCTTGTAAACATAGGATCACAGCTAGTGTAAATATGATAAAAGCTTGAAACAGGAGGGACATTAGTACAAGTGTTCAAAACGTCAGTATTTCCTTTGTGCAGTATCACCAACTTGCCAATTTCTTCAGGTTAATCTGATATTGATGTTAAAAAATTCTAGAATAGTCTTATATTTCTTTTGATCAATATTTAAAATTTTCTTTTTGGATCAACCCTGGCAAAGCACTATCTCAATGCCAACGAATGTAATAACTATATAACAATGGACAATAAGGTGTTTTTAGCTGATGACAATACAAAACACCCAGTCACCCTTGATTTTGAACGCCATGATCAGATTATTTGACGAGGTTGGTGACACTGTCTTTCTGCTGATTAGTAAAAGAATTAGACTAATTCAGACCTCTTACACAATATCCCCTGACTACCAGAAACAAAATGCTGACTAAAAACAAAGTCTCTCCGTGAATGACTAAAACATTCTATAATTTCAAAATATGAATCCGTATCCTCTAGTTACATCAATGTCATCTCTGTTGTCTGTAGTACATATTCTAATACTCTTCTTCTGTGTCCCTGTACATACAGGATCTTATATGAATTTTTATGTCATATGAGACTACGAAAATCTCATGCGAAATGAAAACAAATTTTAAAATACCTTTCATCACACTACTCAGAAAAATTACATTCTGAGAGGTTATAAAGTAAAAAGATGGAGGACAAAATCAAATGGAGGCATTGTTCATGTTATGATGTCACAATCGATTTCGAAATGGTATAGGTAATGAGAAATGCTCCAGGTCATATTAAATGGTAGATTAAGTGATAACGATTGATTTATTTTAACAATATATTCTATACAGATCTGTTGTTAACAGTATATTCTATACAGATCTGTCTTTGTCTACAGTATATACTATACAGATCTGTTGTTAACAGTATATACTATACAGATCTGTCTTTGTCTACAGTATATACTATACAGATCTGTCTTTGTCTACAGTATATACTATACAGATCTGTCTTTGTCTACAGTATATACAATACAGATCTGTCTTTGTCTACAGTATATATATACAGATCTATATATACCATACTGTCTTTGTCTACAGTATATACTATACAGATCTGTCTTTGTCTACAGTATATACTATACAGATCTGTCTTTGTCTACAGTATATACTATACAGATCTGTCTTTGTCTACAGTATATACTATACAGATCTGTTGTTAACAGTATATACTATACAGATCTGTCTTTGTCTACAGTATATACTATACAGATCTGTCTTTGTCTACAGTATATACCATACAGATCTGTCTTTGTCTACAGTATATACCATACAGATCTGTCTTTGTCTACAGTATATACCATACAGATCTGTCTTTGTCTACAGTATATACTATACAGATCTGTCTTTGTCTACAGTATATACTATACAGATCTGTCGTTGTCTACAGTATATACTATACAGATCTGTCTTTGTCTACAGTATATACTATACAGATCTGTCTTTGTTTACAATATATCCTATATACATCTGTCTTTGCTTGTTAATTATGGTATGCTTAATGCAAATGTTTGAAGCATATACTTCAGTTAGATCTGCACTGTGACACCAGTAGTTTCAATTATATCTTTTTAAAAGTGCTAGAAATTACCTGTACATAGAAATCAACCAGCACAAGATGACATTGTTGTAAACTATCAAACTAAGTTAGTAGACATTGCAAATTACCATGAAAAAAACATTCTAGAGCAGTGAAATAAAATGAGATTTTCCTATGAAAGGTTGGAACTTTTGCCAAGCTCTGTAAATAAATATAAGAGGTTATTTCTAGGGTATGACACTGTTAGTGGTTACTTGTTTCAAGATAATTTTGCCATGCTGCAAAAAAAAAATCACAAAATTGTGGAGAATATCAAAACAAAAAATATCTTTTAATAAAACTAAGATCATTTTCCATCATACCCTCGGAAATCCTTTGATTTTGTGAGGAATCGAAAAGAATAACTTGAATCCTGATGATAGCTTTGGACATCCTTCATCATAGCTTTAAGCAAACTATTCAACAACTATGGGCATCCTTTACAATGCAATTAACCATAAAGAGTACCACAGATCTGTAAAATAAACACCCGTCCTGTGCTAAAGTGACAAATAATTTTGTGTCAAAATGCATAAATAAATAGAGATATGTAATGAGATAGAGAATAAAATCTTATCATCAAATCAAAATTGGGAGGTTGCAACTGCATAAACCATGAAAACCAATTTTCTAAGAGAACAGTCAAACACATTCAAATGTAGACAAAAATACCACTGAGGAAAAAAATCAAAAGAAAAGGCGGTAACACTTTCCAAATCGTCTATTATTACAGATTATGCTTATAGTGTAGCAATCAGGCTGATCAGTTTTCAGTATTGACCTATATAACCTCAGATGAGGATCAATGGTGTGTGGTTCTATGCTACCTACCTATTGTGGTGTTTAAGCTGAGAAACAGACCAGTTTTTACTGCCTTCACCCTAATTGCTCTGCACAGTTAGGGCTTCCCATATATTGCTTAGAGAGGCAGCCACTAGCCACTATGAAGAAATCATGGGGCAATAATCTGGACAAACAAACTCTAGCAATCCTTTAAAGTTAAACTTGTCCTAAACATAATTGTACTGCAGATCTACAAACTCTACCTTTGTCATCATCATCATAAACCATTTGTATGTTCAGATTATGTTTCTTCTTTAATTTTTTTTTCATCAAACTAGACCCCTGTGACCTTGAGGGTCATTTACATAAAGAATTTGACAGCACTCCATCCCAGGTATGTTTTGTATATAAGGCATGTGTTGAGTGAAAAAAAAAAAAAAGACAAATGGATGGAAGGATGGAAAATAAACCATTTGAGCTAAAATCTGATAGAGTTCTGCATTCAAGTTTAAAAAGCTGAACACAAACAAACAAACAAAAGACAATAGTTCAACAGCTAAAGCTTCCCATGAAAAAAAAATCCAGAACTAGTAGCCATATTAGTTTAGATTTAAAAAAATCAAGTAACGGACAAATTGACAACACATCCTAAATTACATTCTGCCAATTTTTTTTAAAGAGTCTGTGAGTTCCGAAGTTTCCACTTAGATTTTCAGTGACGGGCCCAGTGCACCATTGCAAGTCACTTTATTTTCATGCAACCTTCTTTTCTTCATTCAGTAATTTCTAATGCTACAAATACTGACATTTTAAACTAAATTCTAATATATGAACAGATTAAAAAAAATATTTCAATAATGCCTAACAAGGATTACGCAGAAATGCATAAAGTAGGCCATGATTGCTCAAGGCTTTAATAACTGATTGTCGTGTTGCTAGATGTTTTACTTTCACTGTGAAAACTGTACAAGTAATCAGTTTTACTGTATGTTACATGGGATTCCAGCAACATACTATGAAATGTATGTATTCCTAAGAAATGAACATTTATCAAAACCATGCATGTATTCTCAAGAGGTCAAAGTAATTTGTAACCAGAACAGCACTTGGTTTAGATCCTTGCATAGACTAGAGACTAAGTTTGTACTATGTAGAGGTCAGACAAACAGTGACAACCTTCAACCATCAACCTCTTCATCTGTAAGTCCTGCTTAAGTTCTTAGTCGTGTGTTTCTGTGAAAATCATAAAAAAATCTATTAAAATTTCCTTTGATTCATCAATATTATTGAAGAAATCATATCATGCAAATAGATTGTCTAAAGTTTAGTCTTTACATTCATCATAGACTTCAAAAAAGTGCAAATCTGAATCACTTGAAGAGTATTTATAGAAGTTACAAGCAGCCCATCATTCACTGCCTCATTTTTTTACTTATCTGCTACAATGACATTTTCCAATCTGAAATGAACAGAAATATTCTGATTTTCATGAAATCAAAATTGCATCCATCTTTTACTTAGCCTTTCTACTTGTTGCTGCTTATGTTATAATAATATGGTAGAAAAAAATTCTAATCACTCTAAACTTCAAAGCAAGTGATGCATTTGAAGTGAAATGCAAGATTCATGCAATCAAACCAAGCCAAATAACAGGAAATAAAATTTTAACTGACCCTTACAAAATATACATCACTCTTGTAAAGCCGGGCACTGACCATTACAAAATATACATCTTTCTTGTAAAGCCAAGCATTGACCACTACAAATATACATCTTTCTTGTAAAGCCGGGCACTGACCACTACAAAATATACATCTCTCTTGTAAAGCCAGGCACTGACCACTACAAAATATACATCTCTCTTGTAAAGCCGGGCATTGACCATTACAAAATATACATCACTCTTGTAAGCCGAGCACTGACCGCTACAAAATATACATCTCTGGTGTTAAATAAAATCCAAGTGACCAATGACCTCTATAAAATATACATCAATCTTTGTTGTTACATTGCTGTTAACACATCGAGATTACCCAGGATGAATGGTTTAGAACTCACCTCTGATGAAGGACAAACAGATATGGGAAGTTATGGTCATTTCACATTGTAGTTCCTGTTTTGTTGTTAAGATTTATTATAGAGTTCAAGATTACTCCTAACATGTCTTACAATGAGAGTTGGTTCAGGACAGCCATTTCTACTGATACAAAATTATCTTTCTGCAAAATAAGGTCAGGCCAATGTCTTCTCTTCATTCAAATCTAATATATTTGTGAAATCGAATATATAGATATATTGATTATCTTATAAACATGAAATGAGACTGATAACATCTTGGGAACATTTCATTACAGGGAGCCTCTGCAAACCAAAACAAAAATGCAAGTTTCAAGTTAAAAAAATTGCTTATGGAAACAAACTAGATTTAAAACCCTGTTTTATCACACAATCTACAAATATATGTACAGTGAAAAAGTGTGATGATGTTATATCATCTTTTGATAGTGTCATATTATGGTAAAAAGAACTTAGAATTTGTTTACATAACTGCTCTATAGTCATTCAAGTATTCATATCGTAGATGCAATAGAAAATATTTGCAAATGAAAAAAAGTTCAAAGCATAAATAAACCAAATCACAAGATACTATGCTTGCAGATGCCAAGAATTATATATAAAAAAAAGAATGACAGATTTATTGAAAAAAAAATTATTCAATTGACAATAAAATTTCAAAAGTCTTATTTGATATACATTGATGTAGTCACCACATTGCAAGAATGTTATATATATCTCACTACCATTATACATGTACTATGCTTCTTCTTAGACAAAGATTGTGGAATATACAAAAATATTTCTGCAACCAAAATATTTTAATATCTACTCTTATACAAAAAATATCCATTCCAAAATATCATATCTATTCTGAAACACTCTGATGGCACTGGCTTAACCTGTGAAACATGGTGAATACCCTAATATCTCGGTGAGAATATGAATTGCCCCACAACACAACATAAACTTCAACACAAACATCTTAGTAGATTATTTCTGTAGAGAGACAAAGGTAAGAAATACATGTATACTGCCAAAGAAACCAATGAATACAACATACCTCAACAGAGAGACCAAACCAGGAAGTACAAGTATACAATGTACAGGCGTACCTCAACAGAGAGACCAAACCAGGAAGTACAAGTATACAATGTACAGGTGTACCTCCACAGAGAGACTGAATCATGGTGTACAAGTATAAAATGTACAGGGGTACCTCCACAGAGAGATCAATTCATGGCATACAAGTATACAATGTACAGGTGTACCTTCACAGAGAGATCAAACCAGGAAGTACAAGTATATTATGTACAGGCGTACCTCCACAGAGAGATCAATTCATGGCATACAAGTATAAAATGTACAGGGGTACCTCCATAGAGAGACCAAAGTATGAAGTACAAGTATACAATGTACAGGTGTACCTCCACCGAGAGATCAATTCATGGCATACAAGTATACAATGTACAGGCGTACCTCCACAGAGAGACCAAAGTATGACGTACAAGTATACGATGTACAGGCGTACCTCCACAGAGAGACCAAAGTATGAAGAACAGACATATATTGTAGGCGTACCTCCACAGAGAGACCAAATCATAAAGAACAGGCATACATTGTAGGCATACCACCATAGAGAGACCAAGTAATGAAGTATAAATATACAACATACTTCTATGCATATGTACATGTATAAAGATACCCCTCATTAAAGAGACCAAGTACTTAGACACCTTTAAAGCTGTAAGTATACCTATGAATAGATAGCCTATCACAAAGTATATTAACCTTAGAAAAAAATGGAAGATTTGAAATATGAAATTTCTTGTAGGGAAAACAGGTCTAGAGATTTGTAAGTTTGATAATGATTGCTGGATTCCTTACTTAACAATTAACATACATCCAGGTTTCCCTGTCTGATGATTAACTGACTGCCAGGTCTACCTGTCTGATGATTAACTGACAGCCAGGTCTACCTGTCTGATGATTAACTGACAGCCAGGTCTACCTGTCTGATGATCAACTGATAGACAGGTTTCCCCGTCTGATGATTAACTGACAGCCAGGTCTACCTGTCTTATGATTAACTGACAGCCAGGTCTACCTGTCTGATGATTAACTGACAGCCAGGTCTACCTGTCTGATAATTAACTGACAGCCAGGTCTACCTGTCTGATGATTAACTGACAGCCAGGTCTACCTATCTGATGATTAACTTATGACCAGGTTTTCCTGTCTGATGATTAACTTATGACCAGGTTTCCCTGTCTGATGATTAACTTATGACCAGGTTTCCCTATCTGATGATTAACTTATGACCAGGTTTCCCTGTCTGATGATTAACTTTTCCTGTCTGATGATTAACTTATGACCAGGTTTCCCTATCTGATGATTAACTTATGACCAGGATTTCCTGTCTGATGATAACTTATAACAGGTTTTCCTGTCTGATGATAAACTTATGACCAGGTTTTCCTGTCTGATGATAAACTTATGACCAGGTTTTCCTGTCTGATGATTAACTTATGACCAGATTTCCCTGTCTGATGATAAACTTATGACCAGATTTCCCTGTCTGATGATTAACTTATGACCAGGTTTCCCTGTCTGATGATAACTTATGACCAGGTTTCCCTGTCTGATGATAACTTATGACCAGGTTTCCCTGTCTGATGATTAACTTATGACCAGATTTCCCTGTCTGATGATAAACTTATGACCAGATTCTCCTGTCTGATGATTAACTTATGACCAGATTTCCCTGTCTGATGATTAACTTATGACCAGATTTCCCTGTCTGATGAATAGCTGACGGCCAGGTTTCCTTGCCTGGTGATTAATTTATTACCAGGTTTCTGTGCCTGATGATGAACTTACAGCCATGTTTCCCTATCTGATGATAAAATGAGGGCCAGCTTTCACAGTACAATATTCCATGTCATAATTTTCACAATATACCCTTGCACCTCCTTATTACTGGTAAGTTATCTTTTTTTATTATGTACATGCATCTTCACTTTCACCTTAAACGCATGTATCTTTAATGTAATGTGCACACTATATATATGTCTTAGGTACGTGGCTCTACAAATTACAGTACATGTACATCAAAGCAAGCAAACTATGACTCTCTAGAGCTAGCTTGTGTCAATAATATATGTAATTTTTAATTCATATTTTTACATACCCAAATAAGGAATGAACAAACAGAATAATTAAACAACATGCTCTCCATATCAACCAATAAGGAATGGGACTGAGGTCACCAACTTTTGGACATGTGGTTACTGTGGAAATCATCCCACAAGTTTGGATGGATACATTATCATACTCTTTGCAAAAGGAACAAATCTTTAGCAGTTAACATTGTTTAGATGTTTTATATTTCTATACAAAGACAGGTTCAGTATCATCAGTTGATTTGGTGACCTGTGTCATCCGTTACTAACGGTTACCTCTCTCGATTACAGCTCATCACAGAACCACAAGTCAGTGGTGCAATGATTACCTATTAGTAAGTTATGTAAATCACTTATATTTCCTCATATGTATTATTATAAATGTCTTAAATTATTTCTGTGCCTGATAAGTGACATGACTAGAAAATCCCAGCCTCTGTTAGAGACCATAAAAAGTAGCAAATGATATATGAACAACCACTGGAAGAATCCAAGATTTGTTTGAAACTCAGTGAAGGACTCCAGCCAAGAAACCATAAAGATTACCCAGAATCTACCAGAAATTGATGGATGGAATTATAGGCTTATCAAGATAGAGAAATATGAGTGATTTACTCTGTGGTAAAGTTAGTGTGGGAGAGAGCAGTGAGAGAGATATCAGTCTTCCATGCCTATATTGCGGAACAAGTAAGACATGGACTCGTTGTTGTGTATCCGACGAATGGCTTCAACCAGCATCACACTGATGTCCACAGTCCGAATCTTATGACACTGCATCTTTTGGATCTCGTGGGGCACTGTATTGGTTACCACCACCTGTAATCATCAATTGTCTAAATATCATATGTATACAACAGGTTATCTCATCCAAGATAAGATGATTTCTTTTATCAATTTTGCTCAATTTTCTCAATTTGTTTTACACAAATTTGATCTTGTGTTAGACAGATACACAGTCAATATCACTATTTTGAAGCATTTTCATACATTAGACAAACAAAGTATTCCAATCCGTTAAAAAATATGGTAAACTAGAGAAAGAGCAGTAAGGCTGTATATAGCTAGTGTGAGAAATATATAGTTAGTGTGAGAAAGAGCAGTGAGGCTGTGTATTACATAGTTAGTGTGAGATAGAGCAATGAGGCTGTGTAATACATAGTTAGTGTGAGAAAGAGCAGTGTGGCTGTGTATCATATAGTTAGTGTGAGAAAGGGCTGTGAGGCTGTGTAATACATAGTTAGTATGAGATAGAGCAATGAGGCTGTGTAATACATAGTTAGTGTGAGAAAGAGCAGTGAGGCTGTGTATTACATAGTTAGTGTGAGATAGAGCAATGAGGCTGTGTAATACATAGTTAGTGTGAGAAAGAGCAGTGTGGCTGTGTATCATATAGTTAGTGTGAGAAAGGGCTGTGAGGCTGTGTAATACATAGTTAGTATGAGATAGAGCAATGAGGCTGTGTAATACATAGTTAGTGTGAGAAAGAGCAGTGAGGCTGTGTATTACATAGTTAGTGTGAGATAGAGCAATGAGGCTGTGTAATACATAGTTAGTGTGAGAAAGAGCAGTGTGGCTGTGTATCATATAGTTAGTGTGAGAAAGGGCTGTGAGGCTGTGTAATACATAGTTAGTGTGAGAAAGGGCTGTGAGGCTGTGTAATACATAGTTAGTGTGAGAAAGAGCAGTGAGGCTGTGTATTAAATAGTTAGTGTGAGAAAGAGCAATGAGGCTGTGTAATACATAGTTAGTATGAGATAAAGCAATGAGGCTGTGTAATACATAGTTAGTGTGAGAAAGAGCAGTGAGGCTGTGTATTAAATAGTTAGAGTGAGAAAGAGCAATGAGGCTGTGTAATACATAGTTAGTATGAGATAAAGCAATGAGGCTGTGTAATACATAGTTAGTGTGAGAAAGAGCAGTGAGGCTGTGTAATACATAGTTAGTGTGAGAAAGGGCAGTGTGGCTGTGTATCATATAGTTAGTGTGAGAAAGGGCTGTGAGGCTGTGTATCATATAGTTAGTGTGAGAAAGGGCTGTGAGGCTGTGTAATACATAGTTAGTGTGAGAAAGGGCTGTGAGGCTGTGTAATACATAGTTAGTGTGAGAAAGAGCAGTGAGGCTGTGTATTAAATAGTTAGTGTGAGAAAGAGCAATGAGGCTGTGTAATACATAGTTAGTATGAGATAAAGCAATGAGGCTGTGTAATACATAGTTAGTGTGAGAAAGAGCAGTGAGGCTGTGTATTAAATAGTTAGAGTGAGAAAGAGCAATGAGGCTGTGTAATACATAGTTAGTATGAGATAAAGCAATGAGGCTGTGTAATACATAGTTAGTGTGAGAAAGAGCAGTGAGGCTGTGTAATACATAGTTAGTGTGAGAAAGGGCAGTGTGGCTGTGTATCATATAGTTAGTGTGAGAAAGGGCTGTGAGGCTGTGTAATACATAGTTAGTGTGAGAAAGAGCAGTGTGGCTGTGTATTACATAGTTAGTGTGAGAAAGAGCAGTGTGGCTGTGTATCATATAGTTAGTGTGAGAAAGGGCTGTGAGGCTGTGTAATACATAGTTAGTGTGAGAAAGGGCTGTGAGGCTGTGTAATACATAGTTAGTGTGAGAAAGAGCAGTGAGGCTGTGTATTAAATAGTTAGTGTGAGAAAGAGCAATGAGGCTGTGTAATACATAGTTAGTATGAGATAAAGCAATGAGGCTGTGTAATACATAGTTAGTGTGAGAAAGAGCAGTAAGGCTGTGTATTACATAGTTAGTGTGAGAAAGGGCTGTGAGGCTCTGTTTTACATAGTGTGAGAAAGAGCAGTGAGGATGTGTATTACATAGTTAGTATGAGATAAAGCAATGAGGCTGTGTAATACATAGTTAGTGTGAGAAAGAGCAGTGTGGCTGTGTATCATATAGTTAGTGTGAGAAAGGGCTGTGAGGCTGTGTAATACATAGTTAGTGTGAGAAAGGGCTGTGAGGCTGTGTAATACATAGTTAGTGTGAGAAAGAGCAGTGAGGCTGTGTATTAAATAGTTAGTGTGAGAAAGGGCTGTGAGGCTGTGTAATACATAGTTAGTATGAGATAAAGCAATGAGGCTGTGTAATACATAGTTAGTGTGAGATAAAGCAATGAGGCTGTGTAATACATAGTTAGTGTGAGAAAGAGCAGTGAGGATGTGTATTACATAGTTAGTATGAGATAGAGCAATGAGGCTGTGTAATACATAGTTAGTATGAGATAAAGCAATGAGGCTGTGTAATACATAGTTAGTGTGAGAAAGAGCAGTGAGGCTGTGTAATACATAGTTAGTATGAGATAGAGCAATGAGGCTGTGTAATACATAGTTAGTGTGAGAAAGAGCAGTGAGGCTGTGTAATACATAGTTAGTATGAGATAAAGCAATGAGGCTGTGTAATACATAGTTAGTGTGAGAAAGAGCAGTGAGGCTGTGTATTACATAGTTAGTGTGAGAAAGGGCTGTGAGGCTCTGTTTTACATAGTGTGAGAAAGAGCAGTGAGGATGTGTATTACATAGTTTGGGTGAGAAAGAGCAATGAGGATGTGTATTACATAGTTAGTGTGAGAAAGAGCAGTAAGGCTGTGTATTACATAGTTTGGGTGAGAAAGAGCAGTAAGGCTGTGTATTACATAGTGTGAGAAAGAGCAGTAAGGCTCTGTTTTACATAGTTAGTATGAGATAGAGCAATGAGGATGTGTATTACATAGTTAGTGTGAGAAAGAGCAGTGAGGCTGTGTAATACATAGTTAGTATGAGATAAAGCAATGAGGCTGTGTAATACATAGTTAGTGTGAGAAAGAGCAGTGAGGCTGTGTATTACATAGTTAGTGTGAGAAAGGGCTGTGAGGCTGTGTATTACATAGTTAGTGTGAGAAAGGGCTGTGAGGCTCTGTTTTACATAGTGTGAGAAAGAGCAGTGAGGATGTGTATTACATAGTTTGGGTGAGAAAGAGCAATGAGGATGTGTATTACATAGTTAGTGTGAGAAAGAGCAGTAAGGCTGTGTATTACATAGTTTGGGTGAGAAAGAGCAGTAAGGCTGTGTATTACATAGTGTGAGAAAGAGCAGTAAGGCTCTGTTTTACATAGTTAGTATGAGATAGAGCAATGAGGATGTGTATTACATAGTTAGTGTGAGAAAGAGCAGTGAGGCTGTGTATTACATAGTTAGTGTGAGAAAGAGCAGTAAGGCTGTGTATTACATAGTTTGGGTGAGAAAGAGCAATGAGGCTGTGTATTACATAGTTTGGGTGAGAAAGAGCAGTGAGGCTGTGTATTACATAGTTTGGGTGAGAAAGAGCAGTAAGGCTGTGTATTACATAGTTTGGGTGAGAAAGAGCAGTAAGGCTGTGTATTACATAGTTTGGGTGAGAAAGAGCAATGAGGCTGTGTATTACATAGTTTGGGTGAGAAAGAGCAGTGAGGCTGTGTATTACATAGTTAGTGTGAGAAAGAGCAGTAAGGCTGTGTATTACATAGTTTTGGTGAGAAAGAGCAGTAAGGCTGTGTATTACATAGTTTGGGTGAGAAAGAGCAATGAGGCTGTGTATTACATAGTGTGAGAAAGAGCAGTGAGGCTGTGTATAAGTTAATGCTACTTCCTTATGTTGTTTCAAATCTTATATCAAGGAAAAGATTTTTATCTCCAAGAAAAGTTTAATTACCTCATCTATACAGGAATCATCCAGTAAGCGGGGAGCATCTGAGGAGAGCAGACCATGTGTAGCCATTACATATACCTTGTATGCCCCCCGGTCCTTCAGCACCTCGGCAATGTTAACATAGGATTTCACATCATCTATCATGTCATCCTGTTAGGAAAAAATATAGAACTTCTTGTTTAGAAATGTACAATGTACAAATCACACATGAACAGCAGTTTCATCCATTATGTATACCAGGTACACATTAGCGCAATAAAGGCTATCAATAAACTGTATTTTACTGCAAATAAACTCTTTTCGTCAATCTTCTTTTTACTAGTGAGGAGTATGGTACCTATTTGTGGCAAAACATGGTAGTGTTATGACTGGCTAGATACAGCAAACCTACTCACCACTATTATAGCTATTCTTCCTCCAACATCTCCTACTACATTTAAAGGTGGTTTCTCTTTAGGCAACAACACTGTAAATAAAAAACATATTGTAAATATATGTTGAAAAACAAGTGAACAATTTTCTCCCTTTATTGGAACTCTTGTGATATTCTTTATGTACCATTTATTTATGTGTGTGATGTTACAATGGATCAACAATGATGTAACATTGCTAACCCAAGAAATTTCCAATACTGCTACAGGCATTGCACAGATGAGAAAACTGGATGATAACAAGAGATCCTAGAGGAATCTTGTCATCCATTATCATCAGATTTTTATTAGCTCTTTAGCTTTCCCTTTCTTTTCTCTTCTTTCCTCCGTTTTTGCTCTTAATCATGAGTTAATCTAGAATTTGTGAAATAATACCCACAGTGGAAAAAGGGGAATTTTTGGCTTATTCTAAAGTGGCATCATGGTATAAAGATAAAAAGGAAATCCCTATCTGTTGAACAACAGTCTGTTTATGGAAATTTTTTAATCATATATGATAATGCATGGCGAAAAGCATGGTCGCCTGAAAGCATTAAAAGGCTTCCCGCCGGAATCATTCGCAACAATGTTGGCAATTAATGTCATTTATTTCCTAATTCTGAATTGACTTATAGTTATCAAATAACATTTACCATATATAAACGTAATTGAGAGTATAAAAGGCGTGTACAATTAATAGCAAAATTAATGTTTGTATTGTGATGTCTCTTTAAAAAATTGAGAAATTTTGGACAGCCCTTTTCCTCATAATTCAAAAAAGGGATAGGGTAAAATATATGACATACATGGAGATGACACGAATAAAATATAACAATGGCGAGTTTTGATTGATAATTCTTTTTCATGATGGCATAATTTGAAAATATGTTCAGTAAAATATGCTGCTTAGTCTCTATTTCAGGAAATTTTCCATGCTTTCAGTATGAGGAATACTACCCTTTCCAATTTAGAGGAATTTGTTTATTCCTCCCAAGATTTAGCAACAATAACCTTTATCTATAAATGGACATGGTCACTTGTCAGCTATTTGATTTTTTTGGTACATCCAATAATGAATACAGCACCGGTATGGACCAAGAGGAACTTTAAAAAAATCCATCTTAAACTTCTGAAGAAAATGGAATAATAATCTTTCATTGTCAAATAAAAAATGGCCGCCTGTCTGCCATTTTGTTTTTCTGATCAATCCTAAAATCAAGGGGCATAACCAGGGACTATAGGGCATCTACAAATGAAATTTGAGAAATGGTATCTGTCACAGAAAATCCTGTCTTTTTTCTGAGTTTTTCCTGGCAAATCATGGTCAGAAATAATACATTGTTTAGCCAAAATTATGCAGATTCATTTTCAACCCTACTCTCTAGGACACAATAGAATCTTATAGAATTACCTGGTAATATTTCAAGACCAAATTCCATTTTATGGTGTGCCTGTCTTTGCAACGGTGGGGAATTGCGTCCATCCTCGGAGTCTGTTTCTGTGACTTTATCATCTCCATGTATAACAGCTATTCCCAGGTGTAACCGTTCAGCATAAGATGTAGCACGCTTCACAGAATTCGGATTTCTAGCAACTATTATGGCATTTCTGTAATCTGGTATCTTTAAAGAACAATTTTAAGATACATAAATATTGCTTGCAATACAATTGTTCTGATGAAATATAAATAAATTGCCTATTAATATGGCTAGAGAAAAGAAAGTTGGAAAAAACGACATACTGATAAAGTGGTAAAACAAACATTTCAAACAAGAATCATGCATTTCGCCTTTCTAGTTTGTTAATGTGGTACATTGTAATTTTAAATGCAAAATTCACAAATAGCAATCTTGATGGTCACCTGAGTTAAGCCATATCAGGTATAAAAGTTGTAGGGTAATTAGCTTCCATGTGTCACAAAAAACAAAATGTGACAGTGATAATAGTAAAGTATTAGCTTGCAAGTGTCGTGAAAAGAAACTATGATATTGATGATAGTAAGACAAGTGATATGTTTTTGGTGGTCAGCCAGTGTCAGTATAAACATACCATCAAAACAGTCTTCATATAGTTCAAAAATGCAATTTTCCTATATTTTTCCTATATTACTGTATTTCCTATAAAAACTGAAGTAAACTTCACATGAAAAAAGATTTTTGAAATCGGGAGTCAATTTGACCCTTTTCGGGCCAATCCATCAGCCCCTGGAGGTCAGCTAGGATCAATATGTGCATACTGTCAAGTCGTTATCCTTTGTTTATAATTCTAACAAAGTTTGAAATATTTCCAATGGAAAAATAAACAAATTATGCTCGAAATGTACTTTTCCTACATAAACTTTAGTCAACTTTACCCCCTCCTCACAGGGGTAAAATCCTGGGGCTATGAAATTCACAATTTTGGTTAAGCACCTTAAGACGCTTCCATCAATGAATTGCATTTTATTTTCTGGGTGTTGAGAAGAAGATTTTTGAAATTTGAGTCAACCTGTCACTTCTGGCCCTCCCCCACCCCACAGGCATTCAAGTGTGGAGGACCATATCATTCACCATTTTGGTTCAACTCTTGCCAGGGAAGGTTTCTGCAAAATTTTGTTGTAATTGGTGAAGGGATTTTTTAGAAGTTGAAAATGTTAAAAGTTTACAGATGCACAAAAAACATTATGTCAGACAAAAGCGATAGCAATAGACCACAAGACTTTAAAGACCTTAAAATTTATGTCCCCTCCCTCCCGAATATACACTGTTTTTCATGATTAAATATTGATGCAATACAAAACACAAAATGAAAATATCATATCTTGTACACTTCTCAAAAGTCACTTAAATATGATATTTTCATCCTTAAATATTCTTCCTTGGGATAAGACGGTCAAAGGGAGAAAACTACTGTAAAATCCTGTTTTTGTGAGGCTCAAAATTAAATGTCTATCATCTCATGGTCATGTGGGTGTTTGGATACATTGTACCTTAAAGATAATAAAGAAATAAACACCTTCCAACAATAAAAGATTTTACAGTACAATAACATTTCAATGATAAAAGTAGTGGTATTTAGCTGGCCAGATCACTTACAGACTGTTCTATATAGTCGATGAGGAAAGGTGAGGCTCTAAGGTTCTCAACTGGGATGTCAAAAAAGCCCTGGATTTCCTTCTGATGAAGATCCATCGTAATGATATGTGTTAAACCTGAGACAAAGTATATCATGTGATCATGTGACTACATACATCATACATTAAACCTGACACTGATTAAATCACAAAGCAAATTTCTGATAAAGTATATCAAAATGTAAAACCCAGATTAAGTACATCATTATATAAAAAAGTAGGTTATTAAGTAAACTTGAGATGAAGCTTATCACAAAGTAAACATCTGACAAAATAATTCACAATGTTATTGTGTGATTAAGTATACTACAAAGTAAACCTTGGACAATGTACACACAATCTTGAAGCAACACACTAACCTAGACTCAGACAAAATACACCTTAACTATACCTTAGAATTAGTACACACAAAATTTACCTCTGACATAGTACACACTGATAAAACCTGGAAGAATATGAGGTTAACCTATGTTAACCTAAGTCCAAGTAAATCTAAGACAAATTACTCACTAATTTCACCTCAAACAACATACATATTCATAACATTCACTTCAGATAAAGTGCTTGTACATCCTCTCATCATCACCAATAGTCATCTTCAGCTGTTTACCTGCTTTTCCAAACATGGTAGCCATAAGTTTGCATACCACAGATCCACGCTTTCGCATTTTGCTCTGTTTTGAGTAGGGTATATATGGAACGACACCCACAATGGTACTGGCACAGCTAGTCTTACAGGCATACGAGATTATGAGAAGCTCCATCACATCATTGTTTACATCCCTACAATATAAATGTATGTAACAAAAAAACAGAAATCCAATATTTGATGCTGAGAGAGTAGGATAAACAGCTGTCAAACTATCAAATACAAAAAGAATTATACAAAAATGATTACAGCATGGTCATTGTAGTACGGTACACATGTACACCTGTACAATGTATTTATGTAACCCAAAAACTCTACTGTAAAATTGGGACTTACTTGGTACCAGTCTGGATGATGTAAACATCTTTTCCTCGAACAGATTCTTTAATTTCAACATTGGTTTCTTTAAAGAAAACAAGCATAATAACGACATTACAGAGTGCAAGCTATATATATCTTATTATTTTCTTCTAGTGTCCAAATACAGATGTCTTGTTATATATACCCTTGATTCAGTTTGCTAATACTGGTAATTTACATTATTAATTAAGTCCCACTTATATCATTTAGTTTACAAGAAGAAGATCCTAATGATGATGATGATGATGATGATAATGATGATCCATCTTTCATTAAGTTTACTACAATATCATTAAAAAAAAAAAAAACATTGCTGTTTGACAATGCAAATTGAGCCATTTACTTTTCCTTATTTAGTACTCAAAATTCAATACCAACAAGTAATTTATATTACAGAACCAATGGAAGAAGAATGTGGTCAGCAAATAGGAATTATTTCAGGAACACAGCTTACAGCAGTTTTTTGTTAAAAAAAAGTATTTATTGTTTTACTATTTTGTGTATGTGCACTTATTACCTCTGTTAGATTTGTGGTAAACTGTCATATCCCCAAGTCGTACTCCCAATCGGCTGCAACATACAGAAAATAACACCTGAATTTTAGCATTATTACTTAGCTACTATTGTAAATGTTTCAATAATTTTCATACTAAGGATTTTATATTTGGTTTATAACATGGCCCTGTCTAAATACTGTAACACATTTAAACACAATGTTTTGATAAGATCATAGGTTTATACAGTCCATCTGATGGGTGTGATAAATCTGATTCTAGAGTACATATCACTCACATATATATAAATATGTATTATTTTTTATGCTGTTTTTGGTATCTATATTTTCATTGACTATGTTCATTTTAGAGACAGAAATGACCTGTTCATATAAGTGTTAGAAACACATCCATCATGGATGCAGTGAATTATATGACGATTCCAGCAAATATATCCAAAAATCTTCAAAGCAAAACAAGTTTGTTTGCCTCATTTACCTTTTCAGACCTTATAGTTAGCTATTTCTAAGCCATTCTGTTGGGTTTTTCCCCTTTCCACTTACACTTAGAATTTAAGATGTTTTACTAATAAAATCCTGGCACCTCCCCTGTACAGTCCAGTACTATCCAAAACAGCCTGATACTGTTTAGTCCGGATATTCCAGCATTTTATACATTTCTACGACTTTTATGAACAGGTCCTTTCTGTGTCTAAAATAAGCATAGTCAATAACAAGAGATCCCAAAGAGGTCTTGGTGCCCACCATAGTTTCATCTTTATTTCTAATTTGAAAGTTGGATCTTTTCCCTCATTTTTCTTCTCTTCTCTGTTTTTGCTCTTAAAGATAACATATTTTGAACATTCCTCTGCTTAACTAGCAACGATAATCTTTACCTGTCATATCTAAGATGGCCACCTGATGACCATTTTGTCTCGCTGATCAGTTCCAAAATTAAATGGGCATAACTAGGGACAAAGGGAAAACCTACATATGAAATCTGAGAGAGATCCATGAAGTACTTTTCAAGAAATAGTGATAACAATCTTTACTAGGCGAAATCCAAAATGGCCACCTGTTGGCCATTTTCTCATAGGTATTAAGTAATTAATACATTAATGAGGTGGGATGGATCATCATTCCTTTCTGGCTGTCCCAACTATCAAGTTGGTCATCCTGGGATCAGTGTTCCAATCATGGCATGTCACATTTGGGGCAATGGAACCTTGGGGACCCCTCTTGTCTTAGAAGGGGATTTATATGGTCAGCCAATCACCTCCTCACCTTGACAGGTTCCAGCCATTAACAACCTAACAGGTTTGTAGGTTACACATGCACTGACCTACTCAGTCACAATCTCCAAAGAACTGTGGATTAACCAGGTCCAGGCCTCCAGCACTGACATGGTTTTAAGATACTGAATGAAACTCACCATCCCTTTAGATTCAGCCTTTCATGTTGTAGTAATTAGTTTGTAATTTTCTCTTAGCAAAAGACCAGTATTTCATTATTTGTAGACTGAGTTGTCCACAGATATATATTTTGTAATGTTATATATTACATAATGAATAAAACTTGGTTACTTTTAGCCCAAAACTGTGTCTGATCAGTATCAAAATCAAACAGGCACAACTAGAGATCAAGGACAGACTACACATTAAATTTGGGAAAGATCTTTTCTGTAGTTCTCAAGAAATGGTCATTACAACAACTTTTCAAAGTGACAATCCAAGACAGCTGCCTGTTTGCCATTGTCTTTTTCTGATCTGCCCCTTACTTAAATGAGCACAACAAGAGATAATCAGGAACCTACATATGAAATTTGAGAAAGATCCATTGGGTACTTTTCAAGAAATAGCGATAACAAACATCATTGAAAAAATCAAAGATGACTGCCTGTTAGCCATTTTGTTTTTCTGATCAGTACCAAATTAGCTGGGCACAACAAGGGACTATTGGGAGCATTCACATGAAATTTGAGAAAGATCCATCCAGTACTAAAGAAATAGCTTTAACAAAAATTGTTTATGGATGAACAGATGACAGAATACGGGCGTATTGCAATTTGAATAGCTACCATCTGATGATGTTGGGCTAAAAATGTAAACATCACTAACGGCAAAATAAATGGGAATACTGACATTAAATGATCATTTAGAGGCAGAAATTTTCGGTCTATTGGTTTAAATGAATTCTAGAAATAGAAATTTTAAATATTAAACATGCATATATCCCATAAAAGAATATGAGTCAATTAGTCAACATCTCAAGGTTGATTATGATTGCATGCCATGACAATCAGAATGAGCTTTTGTGAATGTGATCGTCGAAACTCTCAATATACGTTTGGTGTCCTAGTTTATTGATATGATTAAAAGGCATTTTGTTTTTTGTACAACATGGCAGATTATGACTAACTTAAAACAAACACGCATTTAACTGTAAGTATGTATCCTCACACACCTTGCGATCAGTTGCGCAAGTTCCGGATGAGAATTCCCTGCCAAAATAACCATTGGGCATTTCTGTCCTGCTGAGGCCGCCATGCTTCTTGTTTTGTGGTCAGACGGCCTTCACCTCATCGAAGAAGCCTCCAACCAAGAACTATGTCATGGGAAACAATCCAGTGTTAGTGATCGTTACATCCTGTTCGGAATTTGATTGTTTATATATCATAGCATTAAAAATCATATCCTTTCAACTATCTGATTTATGCTATAGTTGTAATTCAATTATCAGATACTTTCAAACCGAAAGTAGAGACGAAATTCTATCTACAAAGCGTTTGTATCGCACGAGAAAGTCAAGACATAGGTAGGGGTGAGTTCGTGTACGCCGTTCCCAATACCGATACCCGTACCAGGAAAGTAAGAAATAATTTATATCTCTAGAACAAAAAATCTAATAATTTCTCATTTTTTAAAAACACAGTTCCACTTAAATATATCGTAAGACTCTGACAGTTTGAATGAAATAACGTAATTACCGAATGGGTTTTTAATTGACGATTTGTTTGTATTCAGGGTGCGAAAGCTTGTACGCCGCACGCAACTGTGAAATTTTCCGATTTGTCGCAAATCACAGCTACCATACCAGAGACATATAGACAGTATTATATATGTCTCTGACCATACGGTTTGATTTAAGATTTTTTGAAATTCCAAACAGATTTATACATGACTGATTGTAAATACATCAGTTTTCTCCACAAGAGAGGCATATTTCACATCTAATTTCGCATTAGTTATGATCGCGGACCGTTTGAGATTTATAAGATTTTTTTTATCTTCAGATATTAATTATTTCTTACTTTTCTTGTACGGGAATTGGGCCGGGGCTGGGCCGGGAACAACGTACATAAATCACCCCACCCAAGATATTAGCGAAAATGAAAGTACCATTCGGAACGCCTCTTAGATTTCGCGGGAAAATGACCTGTTACATAAACAAAATGTGCGATGCTGTACATATGTAACCAATGCCTAGAAACTTCATTCTTGTAGATAGGAACATTTTACGTCAGTTGTGGAGTGAAACATATAACCGATATACTTACATGACATTAGGATTATTGAAAATGGCTGAATCTCCATATTTCAAACGTGGTAGAGTAACCAGATCAAAATTAGCATTGAACAGACCAACTGTTTGTAATCCCCCAAAAATACACCCGTCATTTCCTACAGAAACACTGTTGAAAGTCAAAGAAGAGCCTCGAGACGATGACTATGCCCAAACCTTCGATGCTTTCGACCAAAGAAGAACGGAGCCGTTTAATAAATGTGATAACATCTGCGTGAAGTCGGAAACGAATGTTGGAGAAACACTGGAGATTAAACAAGAGCCGTCTGTGGACAGTGTTGAACCTAATTTGGACAAAGATACCAGAACTACAAAGAAAGGATCTAAAACAAGGAAAAGAGGCAAACAGACAATCCAATATGAAAATGGCCCCATAAAATCTGAGCCAACAGATACTGATTTTCAGACTTCTTATGATGATAGCGACCAAAAGAAAACAAAATGGGAGCCACCACTCTGGAAAACACATCTTGAAAATATTATTGAAATGAGAAAGGACAAGAGTGCACCAGTAGACTCCATGGGTTGTGATGAAATTAGTGATAAAGATTCAAAGCCTGAGGTTGGTATACACTGTCAAAGCTTTCATCAGTAGAGAATCTAGTATTTTCATAAGAAGGATTAAAGACACAAAGTGTTAAGGTTGTATATGTGTAAGTCGATGTAGTTCAGTGATGCCGTGGAGAGTGCACCTACATCTGAAGATGATAATAAATTTTTTGGCTAGGCGTCTACTTTACAAGTGTTTATAAACAATGACAACCGTCACTTCTGGATGATTTTGCATTGTATGACAGATTTACATTACCACTGTACTGTCTAGGTTATATTCAAAGGGTGTCGGGTATGAAATCATAATACTTCAACTGAATGTCGTGTGTACTGCTCTCACGAAGTACTGCTGCCACTTATACTGTCTAAATCATATAATTGAAAGTGTTCTTTATCACTAACATTGACTTATATGAATATTATCTAAATTATGCATGTATTACAGGTAAATCATTTTTAAATTCTAGTGTCACTTAAACTGCCTTTCTTATCATACAGATGTATTGCTATCAAGTATCGCTGTCACTTATACTATCTAAATAATCTTACAGGTGTATCACTTTTAAGTACTGTTTTATTATATTGTCAAATTTATCATACAGGTGTATTGTTATCAAGCTTTCACTTATACACTCTAAATTATCTTACAGGTGTATCGTTATCAAGTACTGCTTTCACTTATGCTATCCAGTCAGACTAAAGATCAGGTGACATCTGCAGCAATGTCTAAGCTTCGCTCACATGGCTGTACTGTTGACAATATCCTCAAAACATCTGATGAAAAACTTGGAAAACTGATATACCCTGTAGGTTTCTGGAAGGTAAGTCATGAGTTAGTTTTTAGGAAGTAGGCATGTAAGTAGCAGGTATGTATTTCATGATATGAAGGCATTTAGAATGATGGGAAACAAAAAAATTGTTAAGGATTCAGGTAGGGGTGTGAAGAATCTTGTAAGTTTCCATATTGCCAATTTTGAAGCAAGTTTCTTCTTACTCTAACGTTTTATGCTCAAATGATGGAAAAGTTTCCATAAAGAAATGTTGAGAAGGGAAGTAACTCTTTAAATTTTGGAAAGTGTGTAAAGTGACAGAACTTATTTTTAAAATCTTCTACATAGGTAAGGAAAGCTGTTTCTGTTTTTTTGGATGGATTGATTTATATGGAGTATTTTTTTCAATTTTCAGAAAAAGGTGATTTACATAAAGAAAACTAGTGTCATTCTTCGAGATGAATACAACGGTGACATTCCTGATACTGTAGCAGACTTGTGCAAACTTCCAGGGGTAGGACCCAAAATGGCCTATCTTACCATGAAATGTGCCTGGGACCAGGTGGTGGGCATAGGTGTTGACACACATGTACACAGGATCTGTAACTGGCTAGGTTGGGTAAAGAAGCCTACAAAAGATCCAGAACAGACACGAAAAGCATTGGAGGAGTGGTTACCAAGGTAAGATAGCATTTTCATTTGTTATCTCCTACAATTACAATCACAGGGGTTGAGGCAGGCATCTTTATTTGTGGAACAAGGTAGATGGTACAATCGAACATACATTTTTTTTGAGATGATTCTATTTTGAAATGATTTGAATGACTATTTGGCAGCACCTATGAATTATAAATCAAAAATTAAAAATACCCCTTATGCGTAGTTGAGTGTCTTTCTTACTTGGAGGTCAACATCAGTGAAACAAGTGGCCCAAAGGTCTTGATGGCCACCTGAGTCACAATGCTTCTAGTAACATGATTTTGTTTAAAAAAAGTAATTAAACTTACACTATATTGTACACACAGTGCAAATATAAACCGCTGTCCAATACAAAGGCTTCTAACCAAGTTTGAATGAAAAGAAATGAATATTCATGATTTGAATTCTCCTGTATAAAATCTTCTTTCCAAGAACAGTAGAACGTCTTTAAAATTTCAGTCAATTTGACCCATTTTTGGCCCTACCCATCAGCCCAAGGGGGTCAGTCATCAAACCGTCAGCTTATACTGAAAACAATTATTTCCAACCAAGTTTTAGCTATTTCTGAAAGAAAATAAACAAATTACCGGGTATGCACAAAAATGTAATTTTCCAATATATAGTCAATTTTTCCCTCCCCAAGAGGAATGCGAGACCCTGGGGTCATGGAATTTACAGCCTGTAAAGAGTATTTTGTTCTGCATTATCTGGGTGTTGAAAAGAAGATTTTTGAAATTTCAGTCTATTTGACCCATATAAACTATAGTAAAATTTACCCCCTTCCCAGGGGTAAATGTGAGACCCTGGGGTGATGAAATTCAAAATTTTGTAAAAGCATCTAAAGGCCTTTCCATCCATGAAGATTACTTGATGCTACCATACCTGGGATTTGAGAATAAGACTTTTGAAGTTTCTATCAATTTGGCCATTTTTGGCCCCGCCCCTCTGGCTATTGGGGCTCGGGGACCATATAATTTACAATTTTCATGTGTGTTTAGCCATGGAAGTTTTTTGAAATCAGTTCTGGATTTTTCCTGAAGTCGAAAATGTTCAAGTTTACAATGCTTGACTAAAGGGGATTGCAATTGAAAAACATATCACACCTGTATATAATTATAATCGATTTTGGAGTTCAAAACTCAAAAAATTAAACCAGACATAGGTTTACTTCTGCATTAGATTGGTGGACTTAATATCCTTGCAACAGCAAAGGTCATATAGATGTTGAAATATAAGGTACACTGTATTTAGAACGTTACAGGTTATGTGTTAAATATGATGGATATTAACTAAATACGTTAATTCAGACATACATCTGTTAATGCACTGAACATGGTAATTAAATGATCAATGTTTTACATAATGCTGTTAGTGTAAATTGACTCACTGAAGATCATGCTTAGTTACAGTTGAATCAGTGTATGTCCTGTTTGGTATGGTTGGGTCTGTGTTTGTCCTATTAAGTTATAGCTGAGTGAGTGTATGTCCTGTTTATTTCTAGCTGAGTCTGTTTGTCTTGTTCAATTATAGCTGAGTGTATGTTTTGTATAGTCTCAACTGAGTCTGGTTGTCCTGTTCAGTTAAAGCTGAGTGTATGTTTTGTATAGTCTCAACTGAGTCTGGTTGCCCTGTTCAGTTAAAGCTGAATGTATGTTTTGTATAGTCTCAGTTGAATCAGTGTATGTTCGGTTTTGGTACAGCTTAATCTGTGTATGTCCTGAGCTGAGCCAGTGTATATCCTGTTTAGTTACAGTTGCTTGCTGTGTTGTTTTTCCACAGAGAACATTGGAAGACCATCAACCACCTGTTGGTAGGCTTTGGCCAGCAGACCTGCCTGCCTGTCAGACCAAAATGTACTTCCTGTCTCAACCAACAGATCTGTGCTGTCGGCAGGGCTACTGTGAAAAAAATGGGGGTCAAGATCAAGAAAGAGATGAAAATTAAAAAAGAAGAAAGATGAATTTCTGCCAAAATCAGTTTTAAAGTTGAAAGTTGTGACTATCTGTCATTGACTTGTTTCTTCAAGTAATCCTGTCAATATCATGATCTGGAAGGATGGTCTTTTCAATGTGATGATCACCGAAAGATTTAGGGCATTACAATTTACTAATCATTTATGTGTTTATTGATAACAAGTTGTTGATCCTTGATTTTTGTTGTGTTATTTTGTTAATTGATATAAGAATGTACTCTTTTGTAGGGAGTATTGGGGCAACATTGATCTTCTGTTGGTGGGCTTCGGTCAGCAGATTTGTACAGCCAGCAATCCAAAATGTTCTACTTGTCTAAATCAGCAGATATGTGCTATAGGCAAGGCATCTATTAAAGCATCAAAGGTCAAAGTCAAACAAGAAAAGAAAGACGAGAAGGAAGAATCATAAATAGCATTTCTCTATGACTAATTTACAAGTTAAAGCAAGCAAAGGCTACTTTGAAAATACACATCTTTTGCAGTATCTTATCCTATATCTCAAGTGTTCTAAATGGATACTCTGTAAATGCAAACATAATATCTCATACATGCCTGTGTTTGTTTAATCTTTTACAAGTTTGGAAAAGCAGTACATGCATAAAATATGTTTATTCAAAGATACTGCTTAATAAACTTGTGATATTTTTTCATTTTTCACTTTGCAATTTTTTCTTAAAGTCTAGTTTTAAAAAAACAGAAAAAAAATCATGCAAAAATAATTTTTAAAATCATAGTTTTCTTGATTTATAGATATGATTGATAAGCAAATTTTAAATATTTGATTTGACATTTAAGTTTGATTACAAACAGGAGTTTTATATTTTGGCGCACTTAAGCTAAATTATTTGAATATTATAGCTGGTAATTTGATGTCTTTTCATTATTTAACCAGTTACTTGTTCTAAATAAATAGTATCTTTCTAACAGTTTTTCAAACGTCAGCAAAGTCAATGAAATATTTGATCTTATTGATATATTTAAATTCTTCCTGTGTCTTCATGGTTTCAGATCAGGATGTTGATATTTATGGTGTACCTAAAATATCATTGGTTTTCTCAAGAAATGAAATTAACCATTGTGGTCATAGGTTCTGACTTGTAAGCAACGACTGTATATAATCTGTCTTTAACATCATTTGGTTTTCAGTACCTGGAAGATTTCAAATTTATTTCAAGACACAAGAAGTTACATGTTGTCTTTTACAATATTTTATGGCATATACTTAATTTTCCCATTGAAAAAATGTAAGCTTGTCATCCGTATTTTAAGCCTGTTGTATGTTCCTGACTTTCTTGCCTATATTAAAACCACATATTTACGTAGATTTGTTTATCTTGCAATAAGACCAGGTGTGTCTCTGAATGCCAACATTTTTAATATCCCTACAGGGAAATTTGTTTTGAAAGTGATTGTAGTCTTTTCCCTCAAAATATAGTGAGTTCCAACAAGTGAATTTACTCATAAAACTTACCTGTTGGTATTCAGCAACTGATATTTCTTGCATTTTTCATTTTCTATTTTGAAAGTTATTGATACTTTGTGTAAAATATCAATGCCAAAAAATATATTTTGATTTTTTTTTTATTTAAATATCATGTAATTTATCATATTTCAAATTATTGATTATTGATAGCTTTCAAATGCTTGATTATATCATGATAATATTTCAGTTACTTTACATAAGTATGTCAGATATGTGTAAAACAAAGCAACACTTTCCTCTTTAGCCATATGAAATTCAGAGAAAGCCATTACCTCCAAGTATTAAAAAAAATTACTATCCTCACTTCATATTTATTTTAAGTTTCTATTATGACTGGAATGTATTCTTCTTTAAACTTGATTGCATTTTGATTGATGTAATGATATTTTTCATGTTCAGCTGGTGACTATCTATGTCATTTTTATCACAATGAAGAGAAGTTTATTTTGGTATCGTACATTATTCCACCTCTCAGTTTTCACTGTAAATTTATGGTTGATTTTTCTAAATACAAAGTGAAATTCTTGTTTTACCATTCAATATATCAAAGTATTTTTCAAAATTACAATCATATTTTATAAATTCCGTAGCAAACTGATGGGGAAGACTAAAAAATATCACTAATCCTTTTATTTAAGAAATGACAGTATGAAATCTACCTCATAAGTTTTATCTAACATGAATTGAAATTTTCTTGAAATTGAGAATTCTTATAATTCATTTGAATTGTCTTGTACGAAACTTAAGTATGGAACTACTTTATTTCATTTCATGATATCACAATGATTTATTATACATTACAATTTGAGAAGTATGTTGTGTTTCCTTAGACTATAATATGCTTCACCAATCATTTATCATTCTTGTTTTTATACCAGTTGAAAGTGGACTTGCTAGTGACCTTTTCACAAAAAAACATGTAGCTGGGCGTGCCTTTTAAAAACCTAATAATACCTTACGAATTTGGAAAAATAATGAAATTATGGAATTTATCCTCTAAACAACACACAATAGTCTTGATGCTCTGTATATATAATATGTATTACCAGTGCAAGGTGCGTCTCTCTCCATTTAAATTACTTGAGTCTCTTTATTCCACAAAAAAGTCAGTTAATAGCCTTCCTGTTGTGCTGAATTGTCAACATTAGTAAAACACTTCAGGTTATTGAAATTTTACAGATTTATCATGTTAAGCAACAACATTTCAATGTTTTCAAACTATCATTCATCACATGTGTAGAAATGTATTGTGTTGAACACAGGTAAATCTCAGGTAAAGATCGAGAGGAAGACAAGCTTTATATGGATTTATACAGATACATTATAATAAAAATCTTTGTGTAAAGTGTTAGAGTGTGTGTTTTAGTCACCAAAGTGTGTCTTAATCTTTAAACAAAAAGTCATACTGCCTTTCCTTTGTCACCCAATTACAAGTATCTTTTTCAATATCTATCTTACCTATATGATGAAAGACAATGAGGGATGAAGCCCAAAAGGGAAAATAGAGGAATAGTTTTAAAATTCTTTTTCTAATTAATGAAGATTATTTTTCCAAATTTGGTTTGAATCATCCTTTGATAAAGAAAAACCAATTCTGTATTGGAGCACAGCGGCAGGGCCTAATAAGGGAAAAATATAAATATTTGAAACACTTCTCCTTTAGTTCAAATACATGTAAATCAGTTTCAGAGGAGTTGTATAGGCCCTATTGCCTTTGTGTCCAAGTACACCTTAGAAACATTAATGTTAGATTCTTACATCTATTTTAATCAATAGCATCATAACACAATGAATAGATTAGACAACCTCTTCAAAGATGAAGACCAAAGGAGAGTAGGTGAAATGCCAAACTTGTGTACTTTTAAATAGGCTGAAAAGCTGGGTGTTAATCAGAAAATTAATTTCTGATGGCAGAATCTTCTTTGAGAAGACTTTGTGTTGCTTGAGACCATTCAGAAATTTGTGAAGGAAATCTGAAGATATAAATGTAACTCTGAAGAGCCATGCAGCATATGCATCTTTCCTGCACCAAAGACAAACACCATTCCATTGCCATGCATCTTCTCCATATTTACTGGACAATATCTAGCATGTAAAATGTTTCATGGTACTGAATACTGTGGAATGTTGCAAAAATCAATACTAATGACTTACATAAGGAACGGGTCTAGGATACATAACAAAAGACAAAAGAATGAAATATTTCTGTAGATACAAGAATAGAGTTTCCGAAGAAATTATGGTTAAAATATAAACAATGCTTTTGATTAAGGTATATTTCGGTTAAATGACCAATGCATTCCATGTCTGGCATAAAAAGACTTTGTATAGAGGGTAATAGGGTACCAAACTACATGTAATGACACGAGACAACCCAGTGTCTCAAGGACATGAAAAATTTGATACAAACATATTTTGATGAAAATATTATGGAAAAGGATATAAGGACAGATGGTTTACTAACATGACAGAAATTTATCCATCAACAAACATGTAGGAGAAACGTCAGGCAGTGTTGATCAAAATGACTTATGGCATGCCATAAAGGCTTTGAAAAAATGATTGAAATCAACATCAACTGGTCCAGTTTACAAGAAGGGGTCTCCTCTCTGACAGGATATGATGGAGACTGTTACCACTTATGTCCACTAGTGTCCGACATTCTGAAGGAGATCCAGCCACAATGAAAACAGTCTGGACCACTCTGGTTGTCACCAGGGTAGCAGGTGCAAAACAAACACAAACAAGACAGTTTGGAGAATTAGGTTCCCAAACGAATGTGAAATTATAAGCCAAGAATGCAGTACAATTGAACACATGCTCCAAGTAAGAAGTTATATTTGCTAGAAGTGTAAAGGCAAAAGAACTCAGAGCTAACTTTTTCTTTCATGTAGGTCAAAAGTCAAAATGTAGGTCAGAGTGACCTACTTTAATACATGATGCACCACCTCACCTTCGTGATCACACACTTCTATCATGAGGTTCCAGTGACTTAATTATGCAGGAGTTAGAAACTGGACAAACTTTTTCTTTGATATAGGTCAAATGTTAAAAACTGTAGGTCAGAGTGACTTTCATTTGATACATGACACTGCCTCCCCGAGACAAACCCATACCCTGAGCATGAAGTTCCAGTGATTAGTGTGGGATATAGAAACCGAACAAGATGATGGAAGGACAGAGGACTACAATGCAACAAAATTTATATAGTCGTCCCCCTCTCTTGTTCATGCCGATATTGTTGCAGCTTGGTTTGCTTGGTGTAATCAAAAGATCAGTGCTAAACAAATAACCTCAAGACTACATTTTATTTTGTGATACTTTCCATGTGGAGAATTTCAACAATATTATGAACAAAATTCAAAATAAAAGGATAATATTTGTTTTAGCAATGATCAGTATTTCATGAGAATAAATTTTGCTCGTTGTGCACTGAAATGACTACTGGAAGGACATATATTTCCTGCCCCTGTGTAGTGCTAGGCGGTACAGGGATAAAAAGTATTTCACAATGCCAGTGTCTTATTACATAACCAACATTTGGAGACGATTTATTGACTCTGTATCAGGCTACTAACATCAAGATTTAAAGTGACATCACTTGGCTCACGTGGACACTATCAACAGACATACAGTAAACAGTGACACACGTGATCAACAAACTCACATGTGTATTGACTATTTACGATAACACTGACAAGGTTTCCTACCTCAGAGCCACTCGGGCCTTTCCTTCATTCCTAAGGTAAAATCCGGAGAACGAAGGAAAGTCCCTAATGGTTTCCGATTGCTGTGCCCCCGTTTATGCACTTCAGCCAGGGTGGATTTCGCAATGCATATCTTTAACATCGTATTAGGTAAGAGAATAACAATTTATTATTTCATGAAAACAGTGATGTTAATGTTATGATTCCCAGAGAAAAACTGACTAACTGATTTCTTAGTCCGCGAACTGTCAACACGCGTTTTTGTTTCTACCTTTAATTACTAGATGCAGCTATTAGCATCACGTGTCAATTCACCCATAAACTGCTGTAGACAGTTTACGACGCCAAGTGAATAATGACTGAACAACAACGTTGTTTTGATGATCTGATATTCAATCAATGTTGCAGGTTAAATAGAATATATGGTCAGTTTCTTAAATATAAGCTACATTTTGGCTCGGGACAGGACGACAAAATACAGTTTATGTTTTAAGACACTTTTCATGTATTCTGTATGTGTTGAATCAGAGGTCAGCACTCATGACTATGAGGATTTTACCATTTCACGAATAAATGTTGACGGGCATGCAGATATAATTAACCGCATTGAAATCCTTTGTCAGAGCTAACAAAAAGCAAAATATAGTCACCATTTCTGTCCACATTAACTTCATGTATAAACAACTTTCATCATATGGCATATACTGTAGTGAACAGACTGGTGAAGCAATGAAATAAATGTGTGAAAATAGTTAAAAAGAGAAAAGGAAAATCAATATTTGAACTTTTTCAAATATGCTTATTCCATTAAGGCAGAAAAGTTGAAACAATATTTAATTCCAAACTGACATTAAAGAGACACTTTATCAAAATTTGTCACTTTCATTTTTTGTTGTGTTAAGAATACTTTGTCATCAGAGGTGATTAGCTTAGATATAAATGGCAATGATATTATGCAGGTCTCTATATTCTGACATACAGGTAGATATATCACCAGGTGGAACGTAGTATCATGTCTTCTCCCCACTTCGTTTCGAAATGAAAACTCAAACACACAAATATCCATTTGCCGTACTAGCCCGTCTTGAATTAATGCAGTAGGCATTTAATTCTACTATATGATTGTGTATACTTCTATATACATCTACCTCACTCCGGCGGACGTGATGCAAACATCCCTAACTCGCATGTTCCTCACCCACGTGAGCATCCCAGATGCTTCATACACACACCCCATCATAGAATGTATCGCGCGCCCAGGAAAAACCGGGGATATCCCCCGGAAACCTGTGTCCAACAGGGCTGGAATTGATTAACTCCAACTACAGTACATTCTCCGGGTTGACACAAGGACCGGTGTCGAAAAAATAAATAAAAAGCAATCGCTCGAAAGATGCCTTACACAATATCGGCCTAACATGCTCCCTTTAAACATACCAAGACTCCCTCACCGGAAATGCGAGCTCAAAATAGCAAGGCTAGAAAAATTTAACTGAACCGCACTGGTAGACGGTAAGCTAGAGAATGACTATTCCCCATGTACTGTAACGTTTCTTCCGTGCCTCTCTTTTGGGTTCACTTCGCTTGTATGGCGAATGGTAGTCACAGACTATATAAAATTGATAATATAAGCTCAATCCGGGCGTCAATCGTCAAAACCCATGTCAAGTAAGTTCAGTCTTACTGGGAAAACCAGAAATGAATGACAAAGGCGCTATTTCCAAGTATAAATGTTCTATTAAATATTCACGGGTACAATACAAATTCAATCAGCTCACAAACTACCTCTCTTACTTTCATTCATACAAGTACTAATTGATCCAGTAACAATAAACAAAGGACAACTATGGAATTCGGAGCACTACCTTAACAATTAATGTAACGATTATCATAAATAACAGCAAATAGACAAATAAAGAAGTAAACAATGACCCAATGCCTATGGAAATTGGGCAAGCCTCTTTACATATATTTGAGAAATGCAACTGTCCCTTTAACTTCCGTCTCAGTGCAAGTGATAACACTTGGCTTTAGGCCTACTAAATATTGTATATATCACTAAAAACGGCTTAAACTTCTTACTCTACATAATAACTATACACTTCAAGTCTAACGCCAGATATTGGTAGGAAATCACAATATCAAATAGAAATAATGCCGGTGATAACACCTGGCCGAACTTAATCCACTAGAATAAACCCTTAGTACCTGTTATAAGAGGTGAGAACGTTGACGCCAAATGAATGTTCCCGTCAAGCTATAAATCAGGGTGCAGAACCCGGTGCCAGTCAGGAGGCTACTGACTAGTCCTACGCGCGACCCCTATTTATAACCCTCAGGGATGCCAATTTGGCACCCGAGATGCCAATCTGGCAGCCAAATGATGCCAAATTGGCACCAGGAAGTTGCCAATTTAGACTACTCACTTTCGTGACGTCACGTGCAATTCCGCGAGTTGCCAATGCAATGCCAACAAAGAACTAGTTCCTTTATAAGCTGGATATCTATCTAATTTAACATAAATTTAGTAAACATTACCATTATAACAATCTCTAACCGATCGGGAACCGAATTGAAATAGTAACATTCCGGGTTTGGTTCCAACTAATACGATATCCGTACTGTACGCACTCAACCGTCAAGCAGCCTTCACCGATAGTTGACAGTGGGGCAAGTTTGACTGGTGCGACTACCTATACCTTTTACAGCTGAATTAAACTGTAAGTACATAAAATCATAATGCAATCAGACTTACTATATTCTACTGCATCTGTACATTTGTTCTTTTCATATTAATTCTAACAAGTAAACATGTAAACTTACGTAATGACTTAGACTAGCGTCTGGAAGATCGTCTATATAAGCAAGATGGCGGCGTCCATGACAACCAACGTAACCACAGCACCGTAAGCTGTTTAATCATGTTACAAAATCCTACGCTTGCATAGCATACAAAAGTAACAATGCAAAATATTAAGTACAATATCTAACAGTTCAAGATACACTAGAACTACACAATTATATAACTATCAAATATAACACAGACCAGTTGTTTCAGACATTATGTTTTTCTATAAGATGAGGACAATAATACTTGCACGTTTTACTAATGTAACAGCCTTCACTAACACTAGTGAAAATTAACCAGCTTTGTTACAGTACCCACTCTTACCTAGTGATGCGCACGTGCACTACGTGCCAGAGAAGACAAATAACTCCCGCTATACTTCAGAAACGCGGGAATATTTAAGTCTTCTCCCCACTTCGTTCAGAAATGAAAACTTAATCACGCAAATATCCATTTGCCGTACTAGCTCGTCTGGAATTAGAGAATTAACAATAAAAGGGCAAGAAGAAGAACTTAATCGCATTGGAATTACTTGTCGATATAACTGTTCTAATTACAAACCTAACTTCTGCGTAACCAGTAAACAAGACTCTAAAGAATCAGCAACGTAACCATCCTTGCTGGATTGACATTTCCAGCGGCCATACCTCATGAAACATTGATCGTTCACCCTGTTGTTGGCGGCCGCAGTGGCGCCCCGCGCTCTGAGCGAGTGTAAACCAAAATTCCCCTCACTTGAAACCATTTTCAACCTTTTCATGATCGCCTGCCTGACCCCTGTGTAACTAAGTGGCTTATCCTTTTTGATATGCCCACATACCTGCCCGGAACGATATACTTGCTTAAACAAAAAATGGTCCGAACTTAAATCAATTTTCAATAACTCTACATACCTTGACAACATGGTGTACAGACAAGCGATAGTTGAACCTTTATTAATATTCACTTGACTACCCAGACAGTACTGGTCTGTTTTACTTTTCCTTATATTGAGCGTTAAATGCCCCTCGAAAAACTTGATGTGTGAACAATGCAAACTACTAAGCTCGTCGAAACGTAAAAACCCGGAAAAAACGTAATAAAATCATGGAAAGATCTCTCACTACAAAACATTTTGCACAAATTGATCAGAATGTCAGTGGTGACCAGTTCCTTTTTGCGAACTGGTGTTTTAGCCTCCCATTTGGAAAATTCCAGTTCTGTACAAACGAGCTTTGTTGTTGGGTTGATGTGCCCGTTTAAATTGTGTACCCATTTGATAGCATATACTGCGGATGACACCACTGTGTAAGTCCCTCCGTTTTCCAATAAAGAATTTATATATAATGCCTCATGCATGGGATTGACTGGGATTGATGAAAAAGCATGTCCGGAAATGAAATGTTCCCATTTGGCAAATGCTCCGCAGTACTTAGTACTTGTGTTAACACTCTTGCTCAGTAAGAGTCTGTCGGCCATTCCCTCAGTCATGCCGTGTAGAGTCGATCCCTCTGTTACCCCAGAAGCTTTGACGACATCATTGATTGACTTCCTCAGTCCTAATGATAAACACAAGAGAACAATGCTCAGTGTGGTATGAACATATATAACTTGTTTTTAGTGCCTAAAAGAAATCTAACCTGAGAGCCAACATGTCGAATGCCAAAATTACTGGCTCCAAAACATCTGTTGTTTCCCCTCCCCCTCAATGTGACTTTTCTACTAGGCAAAATACAAAAATCTACTATGAAAGAATCAAAGGCCTCATCCTTAGGGCACAGTAAATGCCAGTACACTGCGCCCCTCCATTGAGGAACAATTAAGGTCCCATAAGCTCCTTCGTCCCTCATTTTCTCCACCACCCTACAAACGAGTCTAGGGGGTGGTACTAACCAGTTGTTGACCCCCTGCCATCTAACGGTGAAAGCGTCGACTGCCTCTGTACCCACGCACCACCACTTGGAATTAAATCACACACATTTGCTGTTATAGTCATGCGCGACCTTCTGTAGGTCAGTTTTCCTGCTACTGGTTCTCTCTATGGAGCATACATTTTTGTTATCGGTTAACAGTTTCACCTGCTTACCTTTGATCATATCGATCTTGGCCAACAACACTCTCTTGACAGCTTCCAACTCTCTCTGACTTTAACTATACCTTTTTTCCTGTTTATTCCGTGCTCCCAACGCTACTTGTTTATCCATGTGGTAAAGGTCCTTTACTGTAGGGAGATACCGATCTAAAACCCTTACCTCACTGTCCTGCTGACGGATCTCCTTTCTTACTGGATCACCCTTTGCGGGACCAGTATTGCTACTGTAGCAATGTCCGTGTCTTTGAGACCCCCTAGCACTCCAGGTGCTGATACACTGACCATGGCCTTCTGAAGGTTGACCCCGTTTTGTTTCGTCATAATTATGAGCTACAGATAGCCCTGATCGGACGTTACAACTCACCTCGGGGTGTTTGAAAACGGCTGTATCATTTACCCTTACTAAGTCCCCCTGAGGGAATACACCTGGGTAACATTTGCATGTACCCCTTTTGCTTTCCTTAGTGCCGTGTATATGTGTGTACCCACTTTCACCTTGCGTGACCCTAACACGCTCGCACCTGTCTAGTGTATCCACATATTGAACCAAACCTCCGTATCCTTCACCTGATGCATCGGTACAAACTATAGCATCACAAACTATGTGTGCCTTTAACTGGGAACCCTTATCATTCATTGCCTTTAGGTTTGACAACTAAAAGTCAATCTCGTCTAAAGCTTCCGCCGTGAGCAATACACGCGCATTCCAACCCGCTATAGCCAATACACACCTGTACAACTCCTGTGTACGTAGTTTAGCCAGATGACCCTCTACGCTTTGCATTGATATGACCTGACCCACAATGCCCACTATGTACCTGGCCGAGAACAAATGAAGATCTTTCTGTTTGACGTGTGTCATCGTATTGGACAGCCAATACAAAAACCGCTTGACATGGCCCAACGTGACCCTGACCACGCCTTCTCCCATTGACCACGTGTAACCCAACCACATGACATGCTGGGAAGCTACCCAGTTAGACTTCTCCTCGGCTATGAGAAAACCATAATCTATCAGCGCCTGTCTGACATACCTACCGGACTCGTTAGCCCCGCCCTCTGTCTCGTGGCCTCCAATACCGTTGTCCAGATACATGACCAATTTGTGACCTGACGTATGGACAGAATTGACAACTTCCCTAAGAACCTTGGTAAACACGTAACTGGCAGTAGAGAGACCAAACGTTAACACATTGAAAACAAACCTGCGTGTTTTGCCTGCCACTTCAAACTCAAAACCGAGAAATTGCCTGTGCTCTTCAAAAAATTTCGATGTGGTGGTAAGCTGACTTAAGGTCAAAAATGAACAAAAAATCTCCTGATTGAAAAACTTCCTGTGCTACCCTAGCGTCGTCGTATTTAAACTTGAATTTATGCAAAAATGGATTTATATGCCTGCAATCCAAAACTAGGCGGGTCTTACCTGATTGATTGAAAGCTACAGTGAGCGGATTTATGATTGCGGGCAGTAACGGAACCTCCGATACACATCCCAGGAGTAGCAGCTTTGTTATTTCTGCCTCAACAAAACTGGGGTCATCTCTAGCGGTTTTGTTATTAGGCAAAACCACATTTCGCGGAATTTCCCGAAATGAAATTTTCTAACCTCTCTCAATGATAGATAGTACAACCTCACTGGTACCGTTGGTAGCCCAATACTGGCTCTTACCTTTCAATTGCCCCACTGGTGAACGTGCGTATGCGGGTAATGTACCGATATCGCCTGTGACACATGCAGCGTCATGTGTCACTCTTACCTTACCGCTGCCCTGTTCTGTCGATACTGTCTCATGTGTATACTCGTATGTTTCCGTAAATTGGTCAACAGTCAATTTTAGTATGTGCACAAAGTCTACCCATGACAGGCGCCACTGGCAAAGTTTACAACTGTCACTACAGGTGTTGGTTTCATGGTCTTCTGGTTGGAACTTGGGCTTGACTGTTTAGGTAAAGCTGTTTTTTCAATAGTGATTTTAAGTATATTTCAATCATTTTGGACACAAAATTGGTATGGTATTCAGAATTAAGAAGGATTGGTATTGGGAAGATTTAAAGAATGTTTTTATTAGGTCACCTGAGATCCCTATTTGTCAAGCGTTGTGTGTCATGTGTAAATTATGTAAACTGTAAATTATATGGTCCCAAACCTCTAGGGGCCTGAGGGGCGGGACTAAAATGGGTCCAATTGATTGAAACTTAAAAAATTTTCTCAAATCCCAGGCATGATAGAATTAAGCACTCTTCATTGATAGAAAGGCCTTCAAATGCTTTACCAGAATTGTAAAATTCATGACCCCAAGGTCTCACATTTCCCCCTAAGGAGGGGGTAAAGTTTACTGTAGTTAATATTACATTTTTGAACATTTTTTATTTATTTCCATTGGAAATAGTTCAAACCAGAAAAGAATTATTAGTTTAAGATGACACATGCACAATGGGCTGACCCCCAGAGGCTATTGGGTGATGCCAAAAATGGGTCAAATTGACTGTAATATCAAAAATGTTCCACTGTTCCTGGATGGAAGATTTTATAAAGGATAAATCAAATTCAAACTTGGTTAGAAGCCTTAGTATGGGACAGCAGTAAATATATACACTATTTACATTTGCATTATGTGTACAATATAGTTATAGTTAACAAAATTATATCTATGGCATTTTACCAGAAGCATTGTGACTAAGGTGACTGTTAAAGCCCTTGGGCCTCTTGTTACCATAATAAAGAGAACATCATTCCGTTTCAAGAGGTGATTTGTTTTGAGAAGGATTGGTTTCGGGAAGTTGCACTGTATCATTTTCTGAAATATACAACTGTGTGTTGAGAATAGGAGTAAGGTGAATTATTCAAATTTAATCGTAGACATAAGGCTGACTCTGTGTTGTAAAAATGTGAATTTGAATTTACGCTATCATAGACACAAGGCTGACCCTGTGTTGAGAAAATGGAAGTATGAATTACTGAAATGTATTTGGTATACACTATCATAGACAAGAGGGTGACTAGGTTTTTAGCTCACCTGCAATAATTCATGAACGACTGCAGAGATTTAATCAAATTTTGTCTGAAGCATCCTTGAGGAAAAGGGAACCAATTTTTTTGTAAATGATGGGTCTGAGCCTCCCTGTGGCCTGAGGGGCAGGGCCCAATAGAAAAAATCTATCAATTTCTTTAAAATTTATCTTGCTCTTTTTGAATTGCATGAGGTTGTCCAAATATTGTCTGAAGCATGCTTGGGTGAAGGAAAATCAGTTTTGTATAAGTGGTGGGTCTGGGCTCCCTGGGGCTAGAAATATGGGGCTCAATGAGGTAAATATATGAATTTCTTTAATATCTATTATGTTCTTCAGTAATTGTGGGATATTGTTGGAAATTGGTCTCAGCAGGGAAAATCTAAACCTCAAATAGTTTAGTTCATTTTCATATAATTGCTTTGCACCATCAACAATTTATTTGGATCTTTGGTTTTTTGAAACAGTTGTGATCCCCCACTGAATAAATATAGCATTACTGAGCATCAGGAGATTAACACAATCATAACTGATAATTTTTCCCAGGGTCTGGTCACACCCCAGGACTGATTATATCTGTGAATCTAATGAGAATACCATCCCATAACTTATTAGCATTGCTGGATATCAAGAGATTAGCAACTGATTCCTAGCTGAAGCTGTGTCTGTGGGATGTGGCTAATCAAGGGAAATATGTTCCTTCTAATGAAATGTAAAGTTTTGCATTATTGATTTAAATATCCAGGTGAGCAATACAGGCCTCCTGGGCCTCTTGTTTAAGAATGGGAGCAAAATTAATTATTAGAATGTATCCGGTATATGCTGGTGGACTAAAGGTTTCTGTATCGTGAGAATGGTAGTAAGGTCAATTATTAGAACGCATTCCGTATACACTATTGTGGACACAAGGTTAACCTTATCAGGTTGTTGTGTAAACATACAAGTATGTGTACTGCTAAGCTTGATATTGTGTGTATGTATCACTGACCCCTTTATTGCAAGTGATAAAAAAGAGCTTGCAGGTCAATCAGACAGAATTTGGGTCTTATGTGTCCTGAGCTGCAAATAATGAAAGGTAGGTGTTAAGAAAAGAATGGTTAAATGGATTATGAAATGTAATCTGAACTTTCAATATTAACAATTTAATTAAGCTGTATAGTGCATCAATAATTGTCTGTTAATATGGTCACATGATGAAGAAGCTGTGTCAATTTCATTCTTATCCTTAAATTATTTAATTTTTGAATATTGATTTATTTTGTTTTAATGCCCCAGTGTTACAATTGTAACAAGTACGGGCACTTCGCGAGGAAATGTCCAAAAAACAGAGAAGGTAAAAATCTTGCAGGATTTTTAGTGCGACAATACACGGGAGGACTTATCCATGTCCCAGGAGAGGTCAATGGCCGTGATATTAGTTTCGTGAAAGACACTGGGTCAGCGATGACCTTGATTAGGGAAGACCTGGTGGACCCAAGTTGTGTATTGGAGGGTCAGCGGGAGACGCTGTATACAGCGACTGGACAGCCGTTTTCAGCCAAACTGGCTATCGTTGATATGGACACGCCATATTATAAGGGACATGCTCAGGTCGGATTAGTGCCTGACCTTGTCGCTGAAGCCCTGTTGGGGTAGACATCATAGAGAGACAATCAAAGGCTGTGAATGTTGTTACGCGTGCACAACATCGTAATAACATTGCTGAAGAAAGGCTAGCTGAGGACAAGGCAAAGGAATGCCATGTAAAAGTTGGAATGGACCCCGACACGGACCAAGTGGATGCCAGTAAGGGAAGTGATGTTGGACAGGCGAACGATGTGGACCTGGACCATGGCGATGGCGTTGGTGAGGACATTGACAACATCAGTGAGACTGTATCTCACAGCAATGGGGATGATACAGTTAACATCACAACAGAGGAACCGCTTGAACTTTCTGCTGTAAATGCTGAAGTGCTTAGTAAGCTTCAGCAGGAAGATCCAACTTTAGCCAACATTCGGAGAAAAGCTGCAAGTTCAGAGGAATCTGTGCAGGAAGATAGGAATGCCCTGTACTGGGAAAATGGGATTCTCCGTAGGAAATGGGAGTCTAGTGATGGAGCCCAACATGGAGTCCAGGTAGTACTACCAGAGGCACTACGTCTCAATATCATTAAATTGGGACATGATAGACCACTTGCGGGACATTTAGGGATAGAAAAGACCAAAGAGCGTGTCGTTAATGCGTTCTGTTGGCCAGGGATTTTTAAGGACATACGAGAGTATTGTAGTACTTGTAACGTATGTCAAAAGACCGCCAGAAGACGTGGTGATGAGAAAGCTCCATTAGGACAACCACCGATCATCAGTGAGCCATTTTACAAAATATCTATGGATATTGTTGGGCCACTGTCTCGAACAAAGAAGAAGAAGAAGAAAAAAGGGGGAACACTGACTCTGGATGTATCATCAGTTGTGAACACGGACATGTGTTTTCAGGTTTTTGTTATGTGTATACCTTAAGAACAAACAGTGACAGTCTAACAGAAGTACCTTATCCAAGGAAGTTAACAGTATATTGTAGAATTTAGAATTAACTGTTGTTCAAGTAAACTTACCAGTGTTTGTGTACATACTAAATATTATCTCAGCCTGAGTATCATGAGCAGTTTGCTATCTCTGAACTTTTAGACCGTAAAAGTTTTCTTAGGCAGGGGGATGTTAATAGTGAAATTTGTCACTCAAGTGTAGAACATAATTTGTGTTAAATCTTAATGTGACCGGCTGGCTTATCAGACAGATAGTTTAATTGCGGTCACCTTAGTGTCAGAATCATGCCGTGAAACATTGGCTGGACATGCTCTCCACCATGGAGACATTAACTGGTCACGGTTTAATTGTAGATCAGTAGAAGACACTTTCCCTATCAGAATTAGATTATAATTGCTTTAGGATAAACTGTAAGATCACAGCAAATAGAGTCAGTCCTGGTGTGGCCGTGGAAGGAGTAACTTGTTAAGCTCGATACTCAGGCCATACATGTTATCATTGTTGTAACTTGTGTTAATACTCAACATTTGTACTTGAGAACGGTTGTTGCTGGTCTTTTGTATAACATAAGGATAGTACAACATAGAGGGGTAACACCATGGTTTACACTCACTAACGATCTATGTATCCCTGGAACCATCTTCGATACTCCATGGTTTACACTCACTGTCGATCTCTGTATCCCTGGAACCATCCTCGATATTCCAGGGGTTACGATCACTATCCGTCTCTGTACCCCTCACTGTCGATCTCTGTATCCCGGGAACCATCCTCGATAATCCATGGTTTACACTCACTAACGATCTATGTATCCCTGGAACCATCTTCGATACTCCATGGTTTACACTCACTGTCGATCTCTGTATCCCTGGAACCATCCTCGATATTCCAGGGGTTACGATCACTATCCGTCTCTGTACCCCTCACTGTCGATCTCTGTATCCCTGGAACCATCCTCGATACTCCATGGTTTACACTCATTGTCGATCTCTGTACACCTGGAACCATCCTCGATATTCCAGGGGTTACGATCACTATATCCCTCTCTGTACCCCGAAACCATCCTCGATACTTCAGGGGCTACACTCACTGTCGATCTCTGTATCCCGGTAACCATCCTCGATAATCCATGGTTTACACTCACTGTCGATCTCTGTATCCCTGGAATCATCCTCGATAATCCATGGTTTACACTCACTAACGATCTATGTATCCCTGGAACCATCTTCGATACTCCATGGTTTACACTCACTGTCGATCTCTGTATCCCTGGAACCATCCTCGATATTCCAGGGGTTACGATCACTATCCGTCTCTGTACCCCTCACTGTCGATCTCTGTATCCCGGTAACCATCCTCGATACTCCATGGTTTACACTCACTGTCGATCTCTGTACCCCTGGAACCATCCTCGATACTCCATGGTTTACACTCACTGTCGCTCTCTGTACACCTGGAACCATCCTCGATACTCCATGGGTTACGATCACTATCCGTCTCTGTACCCCTGAAACCATCCTCGATACCAAGGTTTACACTCACTGTCGATCTCTGTATCCCGGGAACCATCCTCGATACTCCATGGTTTACACTCACTGTCGCTCTCTGTATCCCCGGAAACATCCTCGATACTCCATGGTTTACACTCACTGTCGCTCTCTGTATCCCCCTTATCAAAGTTACACGGAACAGGGCATTCAAAATTTCGCCGATATACTTTAAAACAATCATTCTAACGTATAAAACATGACATAAAACACATTTACACTCGGACAGGTATCCATTTGTGATTTTTAGATCATTCATTCACAAGTACATCTTCATTCATTTTTGCATACATTATATTCTCGAGCTATGATGATCATCATCATCACCATCATCATCGTCTTCACCATCATCATCATAATCATCAACAGCAGCAGTCTTAAGTATCTCAAGAGGATAAGAAAATTTACGACGAGCGAAGAGAGATAACTCTAGATTTTAGTCCCCCCGAGGAACTCTTCAATGCGACTTGGAGAAGGTCAGTGTGTTGTTACTTAACTGAATAGATAACCCGATAGCAGAAGATAGGCGACCGCAATTGTCGGGCAGCGGACGACAACTTGCATTAAAAACAGGAAAAATGGCCTGATTTCAGTGCATCAGTCTTTTTCAACGATCATGGTTGCTCAGAAGTGAATCGTCTTTTCAATTTGATTCATTGCTACCTATTGGGTAAGTTGTGTAACGCCAAGCTTTTTGTCTAGTTTCTAACTGTACTGGTCCATTAACAGTTTTTTAAGTCTCGGCCAGCCGGCAGTTTTTCTAACGAGACTTCCCTGACAATCCTACATCTCCTTAAAACACATGATATGTTTTACATGCAGCCTGTAGGTGTTGATCGTTTAAGATTCTTTAATTGTCAGTATTGTCTACTATTGAATAAGATCTTGTGGCCGTGCTCAGTGACAGTATGCAATGATGAAACAGCTGCACAAAATTACATGATATTTATAACTTGAAGGTTGACTTCAAAACTTTTCAGTTTTCAACTATCCAGCAAAAACAGTAACTTTTAAATTTAGATAAAAAATGTTATGCGAAAGAAATAAAAGTGAACGACTGAGGGAAAGATTTCATAGCTGCCTTTTGAGTTAACTCCAAAAGTGGAATTCTCTTGAATTTTAGACTGTTAATGGTTTTGCTAGCTGGAGCCTTTCTGGTCTGTGCAACTGATAGTTAGCTGCAGGTGAATTTCAAGTATCAATGCTTTACTCTACTGTGAATATATTTTTTATCAATAAATACAGATCATCAAATATCAGATGTAAGTTTCTTTTATTTCACACCACAGATCTATCAGTAATATTACTGTGTCCATCACCTCAACACCATAAAGATTCCAAGACTGAAAGAGACTTCCACAGATCTATCAGTAATATCACTGTGTCCATCACCTCAACACCATAAAGATTCCAAGGCTGAAAGAGACTTCCACAGATCTCTCAGTAGTGGTTCTGTATAGGCCATTACCTCAGAGATCCATCCAGGTTCAGTTATAATTGTGTGACATGCTTCTAAATGGGAGAATTATTTTAAGAAGTTTGTTCTGAATTAGCTGAAACTATATTTGAGATGGAAAAATATTTTTTGAAATCAGCATGTGTCGTTGACTAAGCATGTACTTATAGACCAGAAGGAGCTTAAGTTTAAAAAATTCCCAAAATTTTTATCTAGTCATGAAACCAACTTTGCAAATAGTGATCTGGAAAGGCAGCTTTTGAAGATCTTAAATCTGAACCTGTCTTAAAAATAGGATTTTTAAGAATACCTGAATGCTTGCACTTGAAATTAAAATCATACAGATGGACGAAAATATCAAACTCTGTGTATCAACTATGTATTAATTACATGTTTCCATGTGTTACAGGGAATGCTATTTCCTCATCTAAACTTAAGTGAAGCAGAAGTTGAAAATTGAGACAGGATGCATTCATTAAGATTTGCATCCAGTCTAACAGAACAGATTGCAGCTTCAACCTTACATAGAGTTAAAACGGCTTCCTCACTACGACCGACCATTGCCTTCAAATGCTCTAAATGTGGTCAAGTGGTTAGAAATTTCACACAAACCAAGATCAACTTGTGCACGATAAATGAAGTGACTACAAAGACAAAGACCATAGTGAAATATCGTAAAACCAAGTATTTTATAGCAAGTTTAGGTCTAGGATCGCTTGGATTTGGTGCTTACTACATCTCTCTCACAGAACAGAACAGACGTAAAATTCGTGTGTTACTAGGTGGCTGTGTCAGATTTTTACGGTGAGAATAGTTTTTAACATATAATATGCATTCTGAATATATTAACATGTAGTAATTTAAAGGGGAAAAAAAGAGTAAAAAATGACAGTTTTGATATTACATTTACTACTACACCATTTAAAGGAAAGAAAATATTTTTTGCCATAAATGCATTCTATTTTTTGGCTTTTTGCAAGAACATATCTTTTAAGTCCATGATACATGATAAGTGCCCTTTTCAAAATTTTCAAATCACCATATATAGTTATTCTATAAAGATTTAAAAAATCATAGTGAAATTTCATATAAGTTACAGCATTAATTATTGCCACCTTTTTAATGTAAAAAAAAATTCAATGTTTGGAATAATTCTCATGGAAAAACATGGATCTGATTCTTTGATCGTTAGATATAAAATTAAAAAGACATAAAAATAATTGGAATAAGTAATTAGGATTTATTTGCAGACATCTATCCAGATATTTGGTAGTCTGAAGTGATCTCACGATCCACGATTCGTATTTGTCTTTGTCACTATCAGTCATGACCAAGACGGAAATAAAATTTGTCTGATGTTGCCTGTAATGCTATATATTTTGTCCCCACAGGTCATTAAAGATAGGACTTCTTATATCTGCTGACTATAAATGGAGCCTTTGGAATCTAGACGAGATGTCGGAAGAGTATGATCATGCCATCCGACCCTGCCATAAGCGGGCTGCAGAGAGGATGCTGGTAGGGTGTCTTCAGAACGGTGGTTTATATGTTAAATTAGGACAGGGCATGGTATCTATGAACCACATCCTGCCCCGAGAATACATTGAATCACTGGTTGTACTCCAGGACAAAGCCCTCAGCAGGCAGCCCCATGAGGTAATACATCAGTGATATACTGGAAACTAACATTTGTGTTGGTCAAGCTAAATTTCTGAAAACAATACTTTAACTTGTAAATATGTCATGTAGATTTCAGGATGCTTGTATTTATTCTACCGAACTGTGACAAGGCGACATAAAGATGTATCTTACTTTACTGTGACATAAAGACTTAAAGGTGTATGCTACCTTACTGTGACATGGAGACTTAAAGATGTATGCTACCTTACTGTGACATGAAGACTTAAAGATGTATGCTTCCTTACTGTGACATGAAGACTTAAAGGTGTATGCTACCTTACTGTGACATGAAGACTTAAAGGTGTATGCTACGGAACTTTGACATGAAGACTTCAAGATGTATGCTACCTTACTGTGACATGGCGACTTAAAGATGTATGCTACCTTACTATGACATGGCGACTTCAGGCTGTTTGCCTAACTGTAATATTCAAAACAAGACAGTCCTCTTTGTTTGTGACAATATAAATAATTTGCATTAACAGCAGTGGTAAAGACTGCAAGCATGCATTTGTTAATGATTGTAATTTTCTATTTAAAAGCAGCATAACATTCAGTATCTAAAAAAATTTGTCATTCCACATCACATTTTCCATTTTAGAGCCTTCTTCATAATGCACACTTACTTATCAACTTTTTAATGTTGACCATCGATTGTTTCCTCATTCCTGCTGTAATTATTTCACTGTTTGAAATCTTTCGTTGGTTATACTGACTTCCTGTCTTAATCCTCTTTTTTTTATGACTTCATGTGGGACACCATATTGTTTATGATAATACATTCCTTATGCACAAACAAACAGTCCTGTTGTATTAATTGGTTTTGACAAAAATTGATTCCTATTCCTTTGATCTAATGAATTATAGAATATTTAGTTTATTTCTTCTAAAAATAAAGCAGTTAGCATTTTCTCACAAGGACATTAATCTGTTAATGTAGAATTCAGGAAAAAAGGGAAGGAGGGGGTGCTATAGGTTTCTTTTGTGCCATCTGTCCTTCCATATTGTTCAGACTCAATCTCTCCTACATTACTCTTTACTGGAACTTCATACTTTGGGTATGTCTTCACCTGGGGATGTGTCATTTATCAAAAGTAGGTTACTCTGACCTACATTTTGACCTTTGACCTACTTGAAAGAAAAGCTTTATTTCGCTTATAATTTCACATTTGATGTGGAACTGTAATTTCATAAAATTGTCTGTTTTTCAATATGAATACATTTATGAGAAAATCATGAAATATTGAAGTAAACTGAAGACCCTAAAGACACTGCTGAGATCTACCAGAAGTTTGAATATCCGAGGCTAATATTATGTGAAATAAAATATGTGATATGGAAAGTTTGTGTTGTTTGATCAGGTAGAACAACTGTTCAAGGAAGACTTCGGCATGACTCCACAAGAGATGTTTGCCGAGTTTGAGGAAGAACCCATTGCTGCTGCTAGTCTTGCTCAAGTTCACAGAGCTGTGACAAAGAAAGGAGAGAAAGTGGCTGTCAAGGTAGGAACAAAATCATGTTGTTTCTCTGTAAATAACTGACACATCTATTTATTGTGATGAATTTATGACGGTCATGTTTTCATGCAACCAGGTATTGATGAATTCTTTCAAATGTGGCTTCGAAAATTATAGTTTCAAAATGAAACATTGTTTATGGAAATAAGTTTTGATTGAGCAATATTTTACAATTGTGTAGTGCATCCGTCTTCCGTGATCTTCTCCCCTGATACTGTCATCCAATAATTTTAAAAACAGATTCCCTCCAAATACACAAACATCCACTTTGATCCCATTGAGACAATCCCCTTGAGACAATCCCCATTTTTTGTCATTTAAGGACTGTATTTAAAATGATTTTTGCAACATCTATTTTGCCCATCATGAAAATATAAGTCTGTCATGCAGTAATGTCAAATTTTGAAATTGTGTCCAACGTCATTACAATGCAGGATGTTGAGAACTAGCATGTGGCATTATAAAAATGGGCGGCAGACTATGTGATTGGTAAATGTTTAATTATATGAGATTTTCTCCTTCCTGTCTGTACAGGTCCAGTATATTGACCTCCAGGACCGTTTCTATGGTGATATCAAAACCTGTGAGATTATACTGGAGTTGATTGGCTGGCTACATCCCAAGTTTGGGTTCGCATGGGCGCTTCAGGTAGGAAACTTGACATTTAGTTTATATAGTTTTTAATAAGTTTTTACCATATTAGATAGGTAATTCTTCTTTATTTTTCATGTCAGATTCAGGTTCCATGTTTTAGTGATGGAATATTCCGCCCTGGATTATCTCACAGGGAAATGATCTCGGTCATTTCTGCTTCATTAAGTCAGTATCAGTGATAAGTTAACAAAAATTATAATTCAAACTCAGAATTGATTTTAAACAAGGGAATGTTTTATATAATTACACTAGAAAAAGTACAGGGGTAGTCAGGCTGAAGGGTATGTGTCGTCAGTGCCATCAAAATTTCACATTCTCCAGAGAGAACCCAGTATGTAACAATGCAGCAACAGGTACATATTCTTATTTGAAACAATGGGAATTTACTCACATGTTTCCTATGATTCAGGTCAAAGGCCAATATTTGGAAACTAAAACAATCTCTTTATTTGTTTGAAGTTAGATATAGTATAATCAGATTTTCTGTGGCTCCTAATTTTTACCATTTTGTTGTAAGATAGCCTGGTGAAAGTTTAAGTTTACCTGACATATTTACTTTATTCCAGGATTTAAAAGGAACTCTGGAGTTGGAGTTGGACTTTGTCAATGAAGGTAAAAATGGAGAGCGATGCTTAAAGGATCTCCAACACCTGAACTATGTTTATGTACCTACGATATACTGGAACATGACTACCAAAGTAAGATATCTGTCTGTCTGTGTTACAGTCTATGTACCTGTCTGTCCAGATATCTGTCTGTCTGTGTTACAGTCTATGTACCTGTCCGTCCAGATATCTGTCTGTCTGTGTTACAGTCTATGTACCTGTCTGTCCAGATATCTGTCTGTGTTACAGTCTATGTACCTGTCTGTCCAGATATCTGTCTGTCTGTGTTACAGTCTATGTACCTGTCTGTCCAGATATCTGTCTGTGTTACAGTCTATGTACCTGTCTGTCCAGATATCTGTCTGTCTGTGTTACAGTCTATGTACCTGTCTGTCCAGATATCTGTCTGTGTTACAGTCTATGTACCTGTCTGTCCAGATATTTGTCTGTCTGTGTTACAGTCTATGTACCTGTCTGTCCAGATATCTGTCTGTCTGTGTTACAGTCTATGTACCTGTCTGTCCAGATATCTGTCTGTGTTACAGCTTATGTACCTGTCTGTCCAGATATCTGTCTGTGTTACAATCTATATACCTTGATGTATTTGTGCCGGTATGTCTCAGTACACATAACTCAGTACACATAACTCAATATTTCATCTCAACTGTTCATGCTGAGTGAACAACTTTTTATACGCCCATCGAAAGACGGACGTAATATGGTATGGTGATGTCCGTCCGTCTGGTGTGTGATGTCCGTCGTAAACTTTTACTTGTCCGGAGATCTCCTCCTACATTTTTCAGCCGATCTTTATGAAACTTGGTAGGCTTAATCACCATGATATGAGATTGTGTTTTCATGAACAGGGTTTTGATTAGACAATTTGAATAAGAGTTATGCCCCTTTGTTTATTTCACTATAGAAATCTTGTCCGGAGATCTCCTACATTTTTCAGCCGATTTTTATGAAAGTTTGTATGCTTAATCACCATGATATGAAATACAAAAATCTTGTCTGAATATTTCCTCTAACCGATGTTTATGAATTTTTGTAGGTTTAATCTTTATAACATGATTTTATTTTTCTGAATGGGGGTTAATTAGATGATATATACAGAACCATTCCAAAAGTATTCAATCACTCAATATTTTTACGATAAATTTGAGTGAATATGTGATCATGTGATGAAAAGGATCTTAGATTTGTTTCCATTTGATGTGAGATTTATGAAATTCGCGTCAAATTTTTCATTTTACCTTGCCAAAGGCTTTGTAAAACAGAAACGTCTTAGGATCATTTCATAAATTCCTCCTACTTTTTTCAACCAATCTTTATGAAACTTGATCATCATGACATGAAGTTATGTTTTCATGTGGTGTGCATCATGCCAAACCAATTTGTACATCTTCAGCCACAAACAATACACCAGAAGGCTCTTTACAATGCTGGTCCATATTTGATGACTTTACTGTCAAATTGACGTAGGTCTACACAGCGGATGTAACCAATGAAGCAGATTATTCTTACTCTTCAAGAACACCTGTTCTTCTTCTCCTTTTAGTTTTTCATTGAGTCTCCATGTACAATGTAGACCTTGCCTTTGTTTCAGTTTTGCCCATGTTTTACTGGACTTTGCAGTTTGTATTACCATTTTGTTAACATTTAGGTATATTCTTTTTTACTCCCGAAAGCCAGTTTGATTTGAGTTTATTTCGAAGAGTTTTTGATTTAGCTATATAAATCTAGTCTAGTGATCTCTTTTATTAGGTCATCTGACCCGAAGGTTCGAGAAGACCTATAGCCATCGTGCTTCGTCCGTCGTTGTCCGCCGCGCGTCATCCGTAAACTTTTCATTCAAAACACTTCTTCTCAAATACTAGAAGGCCTAGGGGGCTAATACTTGGCCATAGCATGCTGGCTTGGAGCCCTACAAAGTTTGTTCAAATGAATGACCTTGACCCACTTTCAAGGTCACAGGGGTCAAATATATTAAAATATGCAAATGACTTCTCAATAACCAAAATGATTAGAGTGCTGATATTGGGCCTGTAGGATGCTGGGAGGAAGTGTTACCAAATGTGCTCAAGTGAATGACCTTGACCCACAGGGTTCAAATATGTTAAAATCTGTAAACGACTTCTTCTCAGTAACCAAAAGGCTCAGAGTGCTGATATTGGGCCTGTAGGATGCTGGGAGGAAGGGCTACCAAATTTATTCAAATGAATAAAGCCCACTGTTGTAATGGCAGACTCACTGTTGTTAAGAGTTTGGCTTGCTTTTTGTCAGATGGCCGTTAAGGCCCATGGGCCTCTTGTTTTTAAGAAATCTTTCTGAAACTTACTGTATATTAACCTGTATACTTATACTGTATATCAGCTTTTCTATGTAAATGGTTTATCTCACATGAATACCAATTTGTTTCTTCTATTCGACCTTTGACTTCCATCAAAGTACACCAGGTGGAGGACTGTAATTCTGGAATTATCCTCTTTGTTTTGGATATTCACGGGCGTGTTTTGTTCCGCTTTGCGGTACTCTTGTCAGATGTTTGTCTTTCACACCTGATTAAAATTTTGTTATCATTTCCTACTAAATCAAAATAAAAAAGGAAACTCAACAACACGAAGACGTTAGTGAAATTGCCGACATGTTTCGACCGCTATGCGGCCGTCATCAGGACAAATTTTATTTGATCTAGACAGCTAAGGTAAAGAAATGCGGTTAAGACAGACATTTATGACGTCATAGTTAGATGACGTAGCAACAATACATTGTTCAAATATAAAATGACTGAAAGATTCCGTATACTCTATGTATAGAGATTTCTCGGTTTTGTAGGGAACTCGGAAGTTCATCTTGTAAATCAGTGGCCACACTGCTAAAACTAAAAATTTGTCCTGATGACGGCCGCATAGCGGTCGAAACATGTCGGCAATTTCACTAAAGTCTTCGTGTTGTTGAGTTTCCTTTTTGATTTTGATTATGTTTTATTAGTAAGGAACTCTATCGAATCCCTAGGATCCGACCGAAGATACTACCGCAAAGTTCTACATTAGGAGTGTTGGATCACCTATTATTTATTATCATTTCCTACTTGTACTGACTAAGTTTGTACAGACGGTGGGCAGGGTCCTTGTGGACCAATCCCTACACCTATTATTTATTATCATTTCCTACTTGTACTGACTAAGTTTGTACAGACGGTGGGCAGGGTCCTTGTGGACCAATCCCTACACCCATTATTTATTATCATTTCCTACTTGTACTGACTAAGTTTGTACAGACGGTGGGCAGGGTCCTTGTGGACCAATCCCTACACCCATTATTTATTATCATTTCCTACTTGTACTGACTAAGTTTGTACAGACGGTGAGCAGGGTCCTTGTGGACCAATCCCTACAATTTCTTTCATTACTTTTATTGTTAAGTGAAATTTATGGAAGTCAACACAGAGTTTTTGTTGAGGATTTGTATGTATTTGAAAATTGTCGTGGTATTTATTTTCATTGACTTTGTAGGGATTTTTTATCCATGAATTTATGTGCCCACAAAGTGTAAGAAGAAAAATATGTAAACCTATTGGGGTGTATTAATTCACAAAATCAAGTGTCCATGAAAAAGTCTTTTTTGAAAATCCATGAAAATATAGCTCCACAAAAAGATGTGATTTTACAATATGTAATCTTTATATAAAACATGTTATCTATTCTCAGAGAGTACTAACTACAGAATACATTGAAGGCTGTAAGGTCAGCAACTCTGGTGCGATCAAAGATATGGGTCTCTCTCTGAAAGACGTAAGTAAAGTCATTTTAATAATTATTTACAAAACTTCGCAAACATCCTTGCCACCACTCGAGCAACTTCATTCCTTAAGAAATTTTGATCAAACTCCACACATTTATTAAAGGTCACGACAAACTTAATGGTTTTAGGTTGAAAGCCAATGTTACCACATCCTTGTGAAAGCCGTGGAGGCTTCATTCCTTAAGAGCAAGTTTGAAAGTGACTTAATGGGCATTATTCCTGAAGGATTTTGGACTGACTTCACTATTAATATAGGACCATAATATCACCAAGGAATTCATATTTCAAGGTCAAGGTCACTGTAACTATTTTTAGAAAATCATTGCCAGCACTCTTGTTGCTTCAGTATTCTGGGAATTTATGTACTTCATCATCTTCTTTATTACACATAAGTGAAGGTGGAACCATGAAGGATTTCTAGTGTTTGTGATACTTTGTTATCATTAGATTTCTGCCTTTTTTCGTAAATCACCTACTGTACTTTACAATTTCATCACCAAACAACATTGATGATTGCTGCAAGTATGAAACTGCCGATAATTCTGTTGATTCCATTAATTGGCTATGTTATATCTTATTCTAAATTTATATATATGTAGGAAGTTGTACCACTAGATTGTCCTTTGTACCACTAGATTGTCCTTTGTACATTACCCACTGATTGTGATATAGAAATACTCCTGTAATAAATGGATGTACTAATAAAGAACAATTATCTCCTCCTTGTTATGTTGGCCAGGTGGATCAGAAACTGGTAAAATGCTTCTCAGAGCAGATATTTCTCACTGGATTTGTTCATGCTGATCCTCACCCTGGAAACGGTAAGATTCTTGTACCCCCTGGAAAACATTGATGATACACCTTCTTCACCTGTAGTGTTACACACAGGAAACTGTATGGTCTCTCCACCTGTAGTGTTACATACAGGAAACTGTATGGTCTCTCCACCTGTAGTGTTACATACAGGAAACTGTAAGGTCTCTCCACCTGTAGTGTTACACACAGGAAACTGTAAGGTCTCTCCACCTGTAGTGTTACAGGAAACTGTATGGTCTCTCCACCTGTAGTGTTACATACAGGAAACTGTAAGGTCTCTCCACCTGTAGTGTTACACACAGGAAACTGTATGGTCTCTCCACCTGTAGTGTTACACACAGGAAACTGTATGGTCTCTTCACCTGTAGTGTTACACACAGGAAACTGTAAGGTCTCTCCACCTGTAGTGTTACACACAGGAAACTGTATGGTCTCTCCACCTGTAGTGTTACACACAGGAAACTGTATGGTCTCTTCACCTGTAGTGTTACACACAGGAAACTGTAAGGTCTCTCCACCTGTAGTGTTACACACAGGAAACTGTCTGGTCTCTTCACCTGTAGTGTTACACACAGGAAACTGTAAGGTCTCTCCACCTGTAGTGTTACACATAGGTACTGTATGGTCTCTTCACCTGTAGTTACACCCTTGGAATGATGTTACACCCTCCTCACTTGTAGTGTTACACACAGGAAACAGTCTGGTCTCTTCATCTGTAGTGTTACACACAGGAAACTGTATGGTCTCTTCACCTGTAGTGTTACACACAGGAAACTGTCTGGTCTCTCCACCTGTAGTGTTACACACAGGAAACTGTCTGGTCTCTTCACCTGTAGTGTTACACACAGGAAACTGTAAGGTCTCTTCACCTGTAGTGTTACACACAGGAAACTGTATGGTCTCTTCACCTGTAGTGTTACACACAGGAAACTGTAAGGTCTCTCCACCTGTAGTGTTACACACAGGAAACTGTATGGTCTCTTCACCTGTAGTGTTACACACAGGAAACTGTATGGTCACTTCACCTGTAGTGTTACACACAGGAAACTGTATGGTCTCTTCACCTGTAGTGTTACACACAGGAAACTGTCTGGTCTCTTCACCTGTAGTGTTACACACAGGAAACTGTATGGTCGCTTCACCTGTAGTGTTACACACAGGAAACTGTATGGTCTCTTCACCTGTAGTGTTACACACAGGAAACTGCCTGGTCTCTTCACCTGTAGTGTTACACACAGGAAACTGTAAGGTCTCTCCACCTGTAGTGTTACACATAGGTACTGTATGGTCTCTTCTCCTGTAGTTACACCCTTGGAATGATGTTACACCCTCCTCACTTGTAGTGTTACACACAGGAAACTGTCTGGTCTCTTCACCTGTAGTGTTACACACAGGAAACTGTCTGGTCTCTCCACCTGTAGTGTTACACACAGGAAACTGTAAGGTCTCTCCACCTGTAGTGTTACACACAGGAAACTGTATGGTCTCTTCACCTGTAGTGTTACACACAGGAAACTGTATGGTCTCTTCACCTGTAGTGTTACACACAGGAAACTGTATGGTCGCTTCACCTGTAGTGTTACACACAGGAAACTGTATGGTCTCTTCACCTGTAGTGTTACACACAGGAAACTGTAAGGTCTCTCCACCTGTAGTGTTACATACAGGAAACTGCAAGGTCTCTCCACCTGTAGTGTTACACACAGGAAACTGTATGGTCGCTTCACCTGTAGTGTTACACACAGGAAACTGTATGGTCTCTTCACCTGTAGTGTTACACACAGGAAACTGTAAGGTCTCTCCACCTGTAGTGTTACATACAGGAAACTGCAAGGTCTCTCCACCTGTAGTGTTACACACAGGAAACTGTATGGTCTCTTTAACTGTAGTGTTACACACAGGAAACTGTATGGTCGCTTCACCTGTAGTGTTACACACAGGAAACTGTCTGGTCTCTTCACCTGTAGTGTTACACACAGGAAACTGTAAGGTCTCTCCACCTGTAGTGTTACACACAGGAAACTGTATGGTCTCTTCACCTGTAGTGTTACACTCAGGAAACTGTATGGTCTCTCCACCTGTAGTGTTACACACAGGAAACTGTCTGGTCTCTTCACCTGTAGTGTTACACACAGGAAACTGTCTGGTCTCTCCACCTGTAGTGTTACACACAGGTACTGTATGGTCTCTTCACCTGTAGTGTTACACACAGGAAACTGTAAGGTCTCTCCACCTGTAGTGTTACACACAGGTACTGTATGGTCTCTTCACCTGTAGTGTTACACACAGGTACTGTATGGTCTCTTCACCTGTAGTGTTACACACAGGAAACTGTAAGGTCTCTCCACCTGTAGTGTTACACACAGGTACTGTATGGTCTCTTCACCTGTAGTTACACCTTTGGAATGATGTTACACCCTCCTCACTTGTAGTGTTACACTTAGGAAACTGTAACATCTCACCACATGTATTGTTAAACTCAGGAAATTATACTATGATGCATACCAGCCTGCTGATAATGATACAAAATTTACTCAGAACTTTACTGACATACACTAATGTATCAAATTTACCATACATCTGACATACAGTGGCTAAATCATTAACAAGCTTAACATGGATAGAATGTTGTGTTTCTGACATACACTGGCTAAATCATTAACAAGCTTAACATGGATAGAATGTTGTGTTTCTGACATACACTGGCTAAATCATTAACAAGCTTAACATGGATAGAATGTTGTGTTTCTGACATACACTGGCTAAATCATTAACAAGCTTAACATGGATAGAATGTTGTGTTTCTGACATACACTGGCTAAATCATTAACAAGCTTAACATGGATAGAATGTTGTGTTTCTGACATACACTGGCTAAATCATTAACAAGCTTAACATGGATAGAATGTTGTGTTTCTGACATACACTGGCTAAATCATTAACAAGCTTAACATGGATAGAATGTTGTGTTTCTGACATACACTGGCTAAATCATTAACAAGCTTAACATGGATAGAATGTTGTGTTTCTGACATACACTGGCTAAATCATTAACAAGCTTAACATGGATAGAATGTTGTGTTTCTGACATACACTGGCTAAATCATTAACAAGCTTAACATGGATAGAATGTTGTGTTTCTGACATTCACTGGCTAAATCATTAACAAGCTTAACATGGATAGAATGTTGTGTTTCTGACATACACTGGCTAAATCATTAACAAGCTTAACATGGATAGAATGTTGTGTTTCTGACATACACTGGCTAAATCATTAACAAGCTTAACATGGATAGAATGTTGTGTTTCTGACATACACTGGCTAAATCATTAACAAGCTTAACATGGATAGAATGTTGTGTTTCTGACATACACTGGCTAAATCATTAACAAGCTTAACATGGATAGAATGTTGTGTTTCTGACATACACTGGCTAAATCATTAACAAGCTTAACATGGATAGAATGTTGTGTTTCTGACATACACTGGCTAAATCATTAACAAGCTTAACATGGATAGAATGTTGTCTTACTAGTAAACTTTCAGGTTTCTGGTTTTGTGTTTTTTGTAACAGGATCTATGATTTGTCAGTTTTATAAGATAATTTGTGCTCTCTCTTTTCATAGGAGATATTTCTCAATATTTCACGTCAAATATGTGATATTGCTGTTATATTGATGTTGTATTGATGTGATGTTGATGTGATATTGATGTGATATTGATGTGATTTTGATGTAGTATTGATGTGATATTGATTTGATGTGATATTGATGTTGTATTGATGTGATGTTGATGTGATATTGATGTGATATTGATGTGATATTGATGTTGTATTGATGTGATATTGATGTTGTATTGATGTGATGTTGATGTGATATTGATGTGATATTGATGTGATATTGATGTTGTATTGATGTGATGTTGATGTGATATTGATGTGATATTGATGTGATATTGATGTGATATTGATGTTGTATTGATGTGATATTGATGTTGTATTGATGTGATGTTGATGTGATATTGATGTGATATTGGTGTGATATTGATGTGATATTGATGTTGTATTGATGTGATATTGATGTTGTATTGATGTGATATTGATGTGATATTGTTGTTGTATTGATGTGATATTGATGTGATATTGATGTGATATTGATGTGATATTGATGTTGTATTGATGTGATATTGATGTTGTATTGATGTGATATTGATGTGATATTGATGTGATATTGATGTTGTATTGATGTGATATTGATGTGATATTGATGTGATGTTGATGTTGTATTGATGTGATATTGATGTGATATTGATGTTGTATTGATGTGATGTTGATGTGATATTGATGTGATATTGATGTGATATTGATGTTGTATTGATGTGATATTGATGTTGTATTGATGTGATGTTGATGTGATATTGATGTGATGTTGATGTGATATTGATGTTGTATTGATGTGATATTGATGTTGTATTGATGTGATATTGATGTTGTATTGATGTGATGTTGACGTGATATTGATGTTGTATTGATGTGATATTGATGTAATATTGATGTTGTATTGATGTGATATTGATGTTGTATTGATGTGATGTTGACGTGATATTGATGTGATATTGATGTTGTATTGATGTGATATTGATGTGATATTGATGTGATGTTGATGTTGTATTGATGTGATATTGATGTGATATTGATGTGATGTTGATGTAATGTTGATGTGATATTGATGTGATATTGATGTGATGTGATATTGATGTGATATTGATGTGATATTGATGTTGTATTGATGTGATATTGATGTGATATTGATGTGATATTGATGTGATATTGATGTTGTATTGATGTGATATTGATGTGATATTGATGTGATATTGATGTTGTATTGATGTGATATTGATGTGATATTGATGTGATATTGATGTGATATTGATGTTGTATTGATGTGATATTGATGTGATATTGATGTGATATTGATGTTGTATTGATGTGATATTGATGTTGTATTGATGTGATATTGATGTGATATTGATGTTGTATTGATGTGATATTGATGTTGTATTGATGTGATATTGATGTGATATTGATGTTGTATTGATGTGATATTGATGTGATATTGATGTTGTATTGATGTGATATTGATGTTGTATTGATGTGATATTGATGTGATATTGATGTGATATTGATGTTGTATTGATGTGATATTGATGTGATATTGATGTGATGTTGATGTTGTATTGATGTGATATTGATGTGATATTGATGTTGTATTGATGTGATATTGATGTGATATTGATGTGATATTGATGTGATGTGATATTGATGTGATATTGATGTGATATTGATCTGATATTGATGTTGTATTGATGTTGTATTGATGTGATATTAATGTTGTATTGATGTGATATTGATGTTGTATTGATGTTATATTGATGTGATATTGATGTGATATTGATGTTATATTGATGTGATATTGATGTGATATTGATGTGATATTGATGTGATATTGATGTTGTATTGATGTGATATTGATGTTGTATTGATGTGATATTGATGTTGTGATATTGATGTGATATTGATGTGATATTGATGTTGTATTGATGTGATATTGATGTGATGTTGATGTGATATTGATGTGATATTGATGTGATGTTGATGTGATATTGATGTTGTATTGATGTGATATTGATGTGATATTGATGTGATATTGATGTTGTATTCAGTGATTTTATTCTATGACTATTTTTGATAGAGAATTGCATGATATGACTTTTGTGAAAATCACAATTATTTTTTGTGAAACCATTAAAGTTGGAACCACAGAATATATTTGTCTAATTGGTGTTACAGTGTTTGTACGGAAGGGTAAAGACCAAAAAGCAGAACTTGTCCTTCTGGACCATGGCCTATATGATATCCTAACTCCTTCCCATAGACAATCCCTGTGTAACCTGTTCAAGGCTATTGTTATGCAGAACGAAGAAAACATGAAGAAATATTCACTTGAACTCGGGGTTGAAGGTATGTGTGTTCAGCTTTCTTATATCAGATGGTGAAATAATCATTTTTAAAGGGAACTAACTCAAATATCATTTATTGAAATTAATTAACTGTAAAAATGAATTCAGTAATTAAGGACATATGCTGTCCTGATGTAACTTGCCGACACAAAACAGTTTCACACTAAGATAAATGTAAATCAGAAAAAAATTCAAATGTTTATTTGAAATAAATTAGATAATTGGACTTTCCAAAGATACACTGGAGTTAAATAACATTCTGATGGAAATTCAAAAATTATCTAGACTTAAGAAAGATTCAGAACTTATGTACATTTTTCTTAACAATTGATTACACAACAGAAAAGTTGAAAAAAAAAGGAAATTATGAAAGTAGCGAGGAATAACATAACCCATTTTAAAGGGAGATAACTGTGGATAGAAGCATACATTGCATAATGTGTAAGGTAGAATACACCCTTAAGTAATATTTAGAAATCTTTGTATTGTCAACACCATTCATACTGTTTTATTATCAAGAAATAATTTTACACAAGATTGATGATAGACAGGTCAGCCAAAAATTAATTTCTTTTCAGATAAAGAGTTAAAATTGATGTCTGTGGCTAATGGATGATTATGTGTATAGTCACAAGTGATTCGACGTAGGTGATTTTCAGAGGTCTTTAGAGAATCATTTTCTCATGCTGAAATTGAATTATCACCTCTATACTCCAAAAATTTAAGCATTGTTTCAAGTTTTTTTTCCACCATGTATTTTTTTAATTGTTTATGGAATCAGTGCATGTAAATCTCATCAAAAGAAATTGAAGTGCTGTCTTTCTGAATTAAAGGCATGTCTTATTTTATATTTTACAACCTGTTTATATTGCACTGTCTTTCATTTAAAATATTGTGTAAATCTACTCATGTATTTATTTTTGAAGTTCAGCTTTTGACAAAGCCTGATGATGAACTTCCAGAACTTTTTATTGAAGTGAGATGTCAGGCTGTGAGACTTTATCAGTTCTGAGCGTTGTTTTCCAGATTACCGGATTTTTTCTATGATGGTAAAACAGGGTCCTATTAAGTTCAGGAATCATTCTTTCTTTCGTCATCATATAACATCAAAACGAGAGTTTTACAAGCTGCCGAAGGACATCCAGGTCGAGTGGAAGGAGGACTATGAAAAGATGTGGGAAAGATTTCGAGAAACCTTCAAAGACATGCCTATGTGCTTGTATTTCATTTTCAGGTACCTTTCTCGAGTAATATGAGATTATGTAGAATTCATTCTGATTATGAAAAACTTCGCTCATTTAAGCAGAAACAACTGACAAATTGTTTTTCTGATGTTTATGGAAAAACAAATCATTGTGTAGTTGGAAATATTGGTGGGGGATTTAATGCTATATTTGCAGTCAATGAAAATAGTATGAAATAAAATACCAAGTGAACATTTCAAAGTGGATGATAATAAATATATCTGTAATGCATATAAACAAGAACTCCAACTCATAGATATGTTAGAAATTAAATACCAGTGTGTCTGCCAACTAGGGACAACTGGGAAATAGTAGCAAATTGATTGAAACTTCTTCTCAATCCTAGATATGATAGGATCAAGTACTCTTTATGGATAGAAAGGCCTTTTGATGCTTTACTAGAATTGTAAATTTCATGACCTGAGGGTCTTGCATTTCCCCCAGGGGAGTGGGTAAAGTGTACTATTGTTTTATGGGAAAATCACATTCTGGAGCATTATTTATTTATGTTTTATTGGAAAGAGTATAAACCAGATTAGAATTATAAGTCTCAGTATAAGTTACTACCTCTAACTCAAAGTCATGGACTGGGCTTATTACAGTAAGCCTAGAGTACCAGCATACTACCTCTAACTCAAAGTCAGGCAGTGGGCTTATTACAGTAAGCCCAGAGTACCAGCATACTACCTCTAACTCAAAGTCAGGCAGTGGGCTTATTACAGTAAGCCCAGAGTACCAGCATACTACCTCTAACTCAAAGTCAGGCAGTGGGCTTATTACAGTAAGCCTAGAGTACCAGCATACTACCTCTAACTCAAAGTCAGGCAGTGGGCTTATTACAGTAAGCCTAGAGTACCAGCATACTACCTCTAACTCAAAGTCATGGACTGGGCTTATTACAGTAAGCCTAGAGTACCAGCATACTACCTCTAACTCAAAGTCAGGCAGTGGGCTTATTACAGTAAGCCTAGAGTACCAGCATACTACCTCTAACTCAAAGTCAGGCAGTGGGCTTATTACAGTAAGCCCAGAGTACCAACATACTACCTCTAACTCAAAGTCAGGCAGTGGGCTTATTACAGTAAGCCCAGAGTACCAACATACTACCTCTAACTCAAAGTCAGGCAGTGGGCTTATTACAGTAAGCCCAGAGTACCAATATACTACCTCTAACTCAAAGTCAGGCAGTGGGCTTATTACAGTAAGCCCAGAGTACCAACATACTACCTCTAACTCAAAGTCAGGCAGTGGGCTTATTACAGTTAGCCCAGAGTACCAGCATACTACCTCAAACTCAAAGTCAGGCTGAGGGCTTATTACAGTAAGCCCAGAGTACCAACATACTACCTCTAACTCAAAGTCAGGGACTGGGCTTATTATTACAGTAAGCCCAGATTACCAACATACTACCTCTAACTCAAAGTCAGGGACTGGGCTTATTACAGTAAGCCCAGAGTACCAACATACTAACTCTAATTCAAAGTCAGGCCAAGGGCTTATTACAGTAAGCCAAGGTTATCAATATGTTACCTCTGACTCAAAAATCAGGGTGAGGGCTTATTACAAGACCTTGAGACAGTATTGTTGGTAGTCCTACAGATGTAGTCAAGGGTACTACTGAGCCTCAAGCTTATATGGAATTACTGAATTTTGTTTTGAGTAATGCTTTAACAACATATCTAAGGTTGTTACTTTTAGTAAGATCCTGGTCTCTGACAAACCAAGCAGTAGCATTGTATATGAAGTTTTGTTCTCGAGCAAAAATCTCTTGTTGTTGCTTATATGCTGATTTCTCCTAATTTTCTCAAATTCTCACTCTGTGCTGATACATATTAATGATCTAATTCGGTCCCTATTTAAGATAAAATATTTGATGGAAGTTGGTGTCATATAACTTAACAGTGATCAGTTTTATGAAAAAAACCTATCTATTGGCAGAGGAATTAATGGTCATCAGTTAAAAAAAAACAAACTGCCTGTTGGCAAAGTAATTAATCGTCATTGTTTTTTTTTTTTTTAAACCTGTCTACTAGCTGAGAAAATAAGGTTGGTCAGTGTTTAAAAAGTTGGATCTTTCTGAAATTTCAAAGATCTAAACAGAATGAAACATAAGTTTTTTCACAAGATTTGAGCCCCACGAAAATCACTGATTCTACAAGTTTTAATCAGTCAGTGATTGATAACAAAAATAAAACCATTGATTTAAAAAGAACTCAGAAGGAGTGGGAGTTTAAAGGATGAATTCTGGTCCATTTCTTACTATAAGTATTGTATGGTGTTACCAGTATAGACACAGGTCTTTAAACACTATGATAACCATGGTAGTTAGTGGTGTTACCAGTATAGACACAGGTCTTTAAACACTATGATAACCATGGTAGTTAGTGGTGTTACCAGTATAGACACAGGTCTTTAAACACTGATAACCATGGTAGTTAGTGGTGTTACCAGTATAGACACAGGTCTTTAAACACTATGATAACCATGGTAGTTAGTGGTGTTACCAGTATAGACACAGGTCTTTAAACACTGATAACCATGGTAGTTAGTGGTGTTACCAGTATAGACACAGGTCTTTAAACACTATGATAACCATGGTAGTTAGTGGTGTTACCAGTATAGACACAGGTCTTTAAACACTGATAACCATGGTAGTTAGTGGTGTTACCAGTATAGACACAGGTCTTTAAACACTATGATAACCATGGTAGTTAGTGGTGTTACCAGTATAGACACAGGTCTTTAAACACTGATAACCATGGTAGTTAGTGGTGTTACCAGTATAGACACAGGTCTTTAAACACTATGATAACCATGGTAGTTAGTGGTGTTACCAGTATAGACACAGGTCTTTAAACACTGATAACCATGGTAGTTAGTGGTGTTACCAGTATAGACACAGGTCTTTAAACACTGATAACCATGGTAGTTAGTGGTGTTACCAGTATAGACACAGGTCTTTAAACACTATGATAACCATGGTAGTTAGTGGTGTTACCAGTATAGACACAGGTCTTTAAACACTGATAACCATGGTAGTTAGTGGTGTTACCAGTATAGACACAGGTCTTTAAACACTGATAACCATGGTAGTTAGTGGTGTTACCAGTATAGACACAGGTCTTTAAACACTGATAACCATGGTAGTTGGTGGTGTTACCAGTATAGACACAGGTCTTTAAACACTATGATAATCACGGTAGTTAGTGGTGTTACCAGTATAGACAGAGGTCTTTAAACACTATAACCATGGTAGTTAGTGATGTTACCAGTATAGACACAGGTCTTTAAACACTGATAACCATGGTAGTTAGTGGTGTTACCAGTATAGACACAGGTCTTTAAACACTGATAACCATGGTAGTTAGTGGTGTTACCAGTATAGACACAGGTCTTTAAACACTGATAACCATGGTAGTTAGTGGTGTTACCAGTATAGACACAGGTCTTTAAACACTATGATAACCATGGTAGTTAGTGGTGTTACCAGTATAGACACAGGTCTTTAAACACTGATAACCATGGTAGTTAGTGGTGTTACCAGTATAGACACAGGTCTTTAAACACTGATAACCATGGTAGTTAGTGGTGTTACCAGTATAGACACAGGTCTTTAAACACTGATAACCATGGTAGTTAGTGGTGTTACCAGTATAGACACAGGTCTTTAAACACTGATAACCATGGTAGTTAGTGGTGTTACCAGTATAGACACAGGTCTTTAAACACTATGATAACCATGGTAGTTAGTGGTGTTACCAGTATAGACACAGGTCTTTAAACACTGATAACCATGGTAGTTAGTGGTGTTACCAGTATAGACACAGGTCTTTAAACACTGATAACCATGGTAGTTAGTGGTGTTACCAGTATAGACACAGGTCTTTAAACACTATGATAACCATGGTAGTTAGTGGTGTTACCAGTATAGACACAGGTCTTTAAACACTGATAACCATGGTAGTTAGTGGTGTTACCAGTATAGACACAGGTCTTTAAACACTGATAACCATGGTAGTTAGTGGTGTTACCAGTATAGACACAGGTCTTTAAACACTGATAACCATGGTAGTTAGTGGTGTTACCAGTATAGACACAGGTCTTTAAACACTATGATAACCATGGTAGTTAGTGGTGTTACCAGTATAGACACAGGTCTTTAAACACTATGATAACCATGGTAGTTAGTGTCAAGTTTTGCTGAAAGTTTTATCACCATATGTCAGCTTTTATTCCTTCTTTGAGATGTAAATGTTTCAATTTGTCTCCCTTTTTTTTCTGTTTCATTTTCTTTTCATTTTAAAGCTAATTGCTTGGCTTACAGGATTTGTTATAGATTGTGTTGACAACACAGCAGAATCACACTTGAGAGTCTCGTCCTTGATGAGATGTTGTTGTATTTCATCAGATCATGTGATATTCTCTGTTGACTTGTATTTCATCAGATCATGTGATATTTGGAGAAATTCTCCTACAAAGGCCAGTGTTACGTCGCAGTTTCCATCTCCCCAACCGAATGACTGATAAAGATCTAGAACATATGAGAATCATGGCACAAAAGCACTTTGACAAAATAATGGCTGTCCTGAAAGATATGCCACGGACAATGCTGCTGCTTGTCAGGTTGGTTGCCAGGGGGCGTGACCTGTTAGGGTCTGTCAGAAAACACTTCCTACTTTCCTGCTATATACTCTGCCTGTACACTACCGTCTTGTATTCTTGATTAAATTCTCCGGGGAAATGCTGCTCCATATGATGTTTCAATTTGGTTGTTAGTACAAAATGAAATAAAATGATGAAAAGTGAAAGTTACATGTGGGAAAACATTGTATCACTAGATAGAATTAAGTTCTTTTAACATCACCAATAAAAGATTTAAGTCCTTCAAATCTTCTACTCGTTGTGTTATAAGAACTTCTATTCAATTAACTTTACTAGCGTGAAGAAAATTATCTAGCAAATCACCAGATGTTCTGTGGAGTATTTGTGAATGTGTAGGAAGCTGAAGGTCAAGGTCACAATAAAGGTCAAAAGCTCTGTTTTTGGAATGTAAAAAATTGTTGTCATTTTCAACTGCTACTGTGTGTGTGTGAGAGACCATTATCATGACACTGATTTAAATGTCAAGGTCACAGAATTAAGTCATTTAGGAATTCAATTTTTTCTCTGGGATACAATTTTCCTTATTTTCATGGAAACTTCACTGTACTGTTTTTATGTAAAACCAATATTTCTAGCATGTCCTGCTAATACAAGTAGTGAACACAAATTGCAGTCAGAGGTCAAGTTACAAAGTTTGAGACTAAGTTACAAAGTTCAAGGCTAAGTTTCAATGTCAGAGGTCAAGTTACAAAGTCATGTTTGCCAGCAGATTTGTTAAGTCTGGGAGATATTTTGGGAAATTCTGTTAAAAGATAGAATTTGTAACTGTTGTACATCTAGTTATACAATTTAAAAGTTCAAATTAATTTGCATATTTTTATATAACAGATTAACAAAAAAGGTTAAAAAAAAGGATGAAAAAAAGAGGAAAAGTTGATATCGATAATTATTACATGTTTATTATTGTTTATCATTATGGAATGTATTGATATTTTTTGTGTTGTTTAGTGATTGTCTTGTGTTTCAGGAATATGAATACTATTCGAGCTATCTGTAGAGAACACGGACATGTGGTAGACAGATATGGAATCATGGCTAGGAGGTTTGTACCTTAGATCAAGGTCATTCATTCAACATTGTTCAAGGTTGTTTAATGTCAGTCAGCATCATTCAATATTAATCAATGTACTTAATTCAACATTAGTCAAGTTTGTTAAACTTAGCTAAAAATATTTAACATCAGCACCATGTCTGTCAACTTGGATAAAGGTCATTGAATAAAATCAATCACATAAAACCAAGGTCGGAAATAGTCAGTGGAATTTGGACAATGATATACTTGGTGGAGTTGGCCCCTGTTGAAATCAAACAATGTCAGTCAGTGCTTTGTCAGTCAGCTTGGTCAAAATCAGTGAAAGTGAATCACCTCATTCTGTAACATGGTCAAGGCAGTTCTGATGAATTGATTGGAGTAATCATCCAGGACTAGAATTATGGAAAATGTATTATCTCATAAAGTCACCATCTTATTGTGCTAATGTTTGGTATCATGTGTGTTACAGTGCTATAACAGGCTGTCAGAAAACAGGAGAGTTCCACATGTCACTGTCTGGGCGGGTACGAGCCTGGTGGGAGCGTTTTATTTATGATTACAACATACAGCTGGAGAAGATGAAGATGTGGGCAGGAGTTCTCTACATACGGATCATGGCGTACTTTGGCCGCATGCCTGATTTGGAAAAAATTAAGAAAGTTGTTAAGGAAACACAGGAAAAGAATAGGTGAGTAGACTAACACTGTTGTTCTGGCTTTTTTAGATCACCAGAACTGACGAGTTAGGGTGTGTTCTGATGGTCATCAGGTGCGCTGTGCTTAAACTTTTTTTTACATTTTTTAACATTTTAATCATCTTTTGCCACAAGCATCTTTGGACATCTCAAAATTTTGATATTTATCTTCTGTCACCCCCAACAAACAAATAACATCTTTTGATGTTTTCTTTGTAATCCTATTGAAACCATATTTGGTCTACCTTCATGAGCAGTTGGTGGAGGGAGCACGACACGCTCTGATTTAAAGTACTTAGTACTGATTTAGTTGAGCAATATAATGCAAACTTATTAACAATAACCTAACATAAAATTAGTTTGGATGGTGTTGTAAATGTTCCTATTATTACTACTGCAGTAAACTCTTGTACTTTTATAGTTAAGTCAGATCACTCTCAAGCCTTATCTGTTTGTTATTGTTATTTCTTTGTTATCGCAATTCAAATTGCCTTGTGTCCCTGATCCATCCGTCCGTCTGTGCATTTGTAAACAATTTTTGATATCGCTATTTCTTGAGAAGTATTTAATAAATCCGTTTCATTTTGGGACTGAACAGAAAAACAGAATGGCCGATAGGTCGCCATCTTTAATTTTTTGCAACGAAGTTTGTTATCACTTTTTCTTGAGAAGCACTTGATGGATCTTTCATGAATTTTATATGTAGATTCCCCTTGGTCCCTTGTTGTGCCCAATTAATTTTGGAACTGATCAGAAAAACAAAATGGCTGAAAGGTAGCTGTCTTGGATTTGGACTTTTCTAGTTTGTTATTGCTGATTCTTGAGAAGTACTGGATGGATCTTTCTCAAATTTTCAATGTAGGTTCCCCTTGTGCCCATTTGATTTTGGGTCTGATCAGAATAATAAAATGGCAGAAACGCTGCCATCTTGGATTTTGACTTTGAAACTTTGTTATCACTATTTCTTGAAAAGAACTGGATGGATCTCTCTTAAATTTCATATGTATTCCCTGTGGTCTCTAGTTGTGCCCATTAGATTTTGGGTCTGATAGGAAAAATAGCCTTTAGATTTTAATTTTGAAAGTTTGTTATCACTGTTTCTACAACATAGATCTTTCTCAGATTTCATGTGTATGTTTCCCTTGATCCCTAGTTGTTCCAGTTTGGTTTTGGTACTGATCAGAAAAAACAAAGTGGCCCACAAGTGGCTGTCTCGGATTTTGACTTTAAAAAGTTTGTTATCACTATTTCTTAAGAAGTAGTTTATGGAAATCTTTCAAATTTCATATGTATGTTCAATTTAGTCTTTCCTTGTGCCCATTTCATTTTGGGACTTATCAAAAGAAACAAAATGGCTTCCAAGTGGCCATTTTGGATTTGGCAGGTAATGATTATCATCGCTATTTCTGCCAAGATCCCTCTGGGATCTCTTGTAGTTAAGTCAGATCACTGTCAAGCCCTGTACACTGCTTGTTTAACTGGAGTTGTCTTTCTTCATTTTCATTAACATCAATGTCAAGAGGTAAATAGATCTGCATTAATAGTTTGACTCTAGTCATGTGACAGCAAGTCATGTGACAATTAGTCATGTGATACCAAACCTTATTATAACAGCATTGGATAAGGGATTTTTAGTCAATCTTCATTGTCAACTTAATAATGCTAATGTTGTGTTCTGTTACAGAACATTCAACAGTGATGTGTACACGTGACAACCTTTGACCTATAAACGTCAAGCAAAATATATATACATGGGCATTAATAGTTCATGTTATTTGAACTCTGTGGGTAGAAAGATGTCACCCATGATTGGATTTTATGTGTGCTGGATTAGACAAGTGACAGCCTTCTTGATCAGAGATGTCCTTCAGTGTGTCACACAGATTAGAGAGGTACTCTGTGATGGAAAGTGAACACAGGCACAAACAGAGATTGTGTCAGCGATGAGAACCATTTATAGCTACACCAAACAGACCACAGATTGTGTCAGCGATGAGAACCATTTGTAGGTGACCCAAAGATCCATTTCAAAATGTATTATCCTATTCAGACAATGAATTGTATTCTTCACTTCACATATTGAATCAAAAGTAATTTTCACTACATGTTTTAATTTGCTGTTTTCTTAACAGTTGATACAAAGTCAAATTCTGATTTGTTCCCTGTAGTAATTTTAGATTCTATTTATGTACTCATTATTTTCTCACTAATTGTGTTTTTCAAGTGGCAGAAAATTAATCAATGTGTTCTTAGCATTTTGTCTGTTTTTATCCAAATTATTGATAGAGGATTTATTTTATAGGTGAAGAGGTGAAAAGTCTGACAGTTCACCTAATGATTTGTTGTGTCTATTACAAGTATGTAATGTGCACAGAGATGATATTTATTGAGTGACCTGTTCTAAAGAAAACCAGTACATACCTGGTATATCTGATAAAATGATTATCAGATAAATAAAACAATATAAAGTTTATACAATAAATTAAGTTATACATGGATTTGATCTTTAAGTGTTGTTTTTCACTCAGATTTAGACAAATGTCCAATCTCTGCAGACTTTTGAACATAACCTATTGGACAAACTAAGTCACTTGTTTCTGTCATACTACAGTTCAGTTCCAGTACAAACAAGTGTCTCTAGGTCACATTAAACTTTGAAATAAACTGATACATTTAAGTGAATTGATGTTACAAAAAAACAGTCACTCATATCTTTTGCAAGACGCCATCATAAATATCTTGCTTTAAGTCTGGGGTTGGATCAGCTTACTGTAAGCACTCTGAGCAGTTCTCTTTTATCTCTTTTTATACATCTTGTCAATTTAACCTGCTGTATTGTGGTGTGGTGTCTGTCAATTTAACCTGCTGTATTGTGGTGTGGTGTCTGTCAATTTAACCTGCTGTATTGTGGTGTGGTGTCTGTCAATTTAACCTGCTGTATTGTGGTGTGGTGTCTGTCAATTTAACCTGCTGTATTGTGGTGTGGTGTCTGTCAATTTAACCTGCTGTATTGTGGTGTGGTGTCTGTCAATTTAACCTGCTGTATTGTGGTGTGGTGTCTGTCAATTTAACCTGCTGTATTGTGGTGTGGTGTCTGTCAATTTAACCTGCTGTATTGTGGTGTGGTGTCTGTCAATTTAACCTGCTGTATTGTGGTGTGGTGTCTTTCAATTTAACCTGCTGTATTGTGGTGTGGTGTCTTTCAATTTAACCTGCTGTATTGTGGTGTGGTGTCTGTCAATTTAACCTGCTGTATTGTGGTGTGGTGTCTGTCTGTGTTAAAATATAAATACTTCTGGAATTTTCCCAGTTTTCAACAAATCTATTTGTAGGAGTTATTGCCCTTAGCTTTTGCCAGATTTTTAAGCTTGTCCAGAGATTTCAATTCTCAGTTTCTGACTGATCTCTTTAAAATTTTGTGTGCCCTATTAAAACTGTAGAATATTTTTCGCAAGTTTTGGAAGAGTATTGGCCCTTGACATTCCTCTAGTTTCCTGCTGGTTTTGATAGCGTTTTTAGTGTCATTTGGATAAGAAATTGTTTCATTTCCATCTTTGTATCAATTTTGATACCATAATGCATTTCTCTTTGGTATGGGACAGATGTATAGATATCCGGTCGGTAGAGGAAAATTCTAATAAATTTTAAATATGGCCAGTACAGCAGACATCTATCGAACAGGTACACACCAAGTTCATTTTGTGTTAAAAGACTGGTGTCATGTCAGCAGATTTCTGAAGAGCCCTGCTACATGTCAGTGTCACATGGTTTATCGTTATCGGTCGGTGAAAAGACAAAGAAACGAAAACACGAAGTTGTTAGTTTTTTGAGATGTTTATTTCAACATGAGAAGAAATAAGCCATCACTTGTGGAAAACACACCATATAAAACAAATAAATAATTTACAATCAGCATGTACACAATAGGAAATCTGAAAAATAGCAAATTTGTTTTAAAAATATAGTTTCAGTCTCTATCTTGAAGAAAATGTGGAATGTTTTCTAATCATTTTAACAGAAAATCAAAGATCTATAACTTCAGGAATGTCAGTTGTAAACATTAAAATAAAAATCTATCTCAAGGAGTTTTAATGCATATTTAATCAACCTTCTGTTTGATTAGTTAATTGATAAAAGCCTTGTGATTTTTCTTTGAATAAATAAGCCGATTGCTTATCAACTTGAGCTGATGACTTGAGACATGATCAATCTTTGTATACTACACTAAAGCTTGCAAACATCTGAGACAGCATATTCCTTGAAGTCCTGTCCTTACGACAAGAGAAATTGTTGTTGAGCACATTTACAAAAATTCAATCAATTTAGTAAAATCTCTATTTTGCCTTTTGAAAAGCATTTTGTAACCTTGTCAACAAGAAAACTAGGCAATGTTCAGAGATTGAATGATCTCAACAGATCAGAAATAGCACATTGCTAAGTTATGATGTGAAATTACATTGTTTCCTCTTAATGTCATGTTGGTGAATTGCCATATTTCTGTTAATGTCATGTTTTGTAAATTACTATTGACTAAATCCAAATTCTTTTTCTCTACCTAAAGAACAAGTTTTCACATACAAACGATTTGGTGCTCTCAATTATTAAAAGAACTTTATGTCTGTTGTGTCCAAAATTTTTATTTCTTTAAATGTTTTGTTTTATATCACTTTCTGTTTTATATCACATTTCATCTTCATGACATAAGGAAAAAAGTTACAAGATATTGATTCTCTTGTGAGAACAAGTCAAATATAAATTTTGAAACATTCTTAATCCTTGTTTATTTGTCTGTCCACACAACTTATCTTGTCTCTCACTCACAACAAATTTGATTGGTTAAACATAAATTAAAGTTACTTCAAAACTAATCCATGGTCTACTTATAAATTATTTATCTAGATATATATATATCCTTGTATGAGTATATGAAAAAATAATTTAAAACAAAAATGTCTGAAAAAATCTAGGTACAGGATTATTTGAGCAAACTGATAGCTCGGAATGTTAGTAAACAACGAGAGCCCTTTTGGCCGGGGAAATTCTATCGTATTAAAATGATACAAAATTAATGAAATTTCATCAAAGCATCACCATTTTAAATCATTTATCATTATAATATACACCTTAAGCTGTACAAGAATAAAAACAATATAGAATGTGACTAAAATGGACTACATGTGAATGTTGCACATCATGATCCTACTAAGATTTATAAATAATGTAAATTGTACAGATCTTGACGTAAAGACTAGGTTAGTTTCATAAATACTTGAAAAGCGACAGAAAAAAATAAAAAACCAAACAAACAAGAAAACCCCAAAAGATCCAACAGAAAATAATGATAATGATTGAGGGAAGTAAATGCCTTGGAGTTACAATCTGTGTTCACAGAACAAATCTTAACTCCAAACAACTGCATTGTGTATAGAAATGAATATGATATGATTAAATTTGATATGAATTATCTCCCTTACATTGAACACGCGAGGAATATTGCTCAGTCATGGTGGCACACAAAAACAAACGCATTTCATCATGAATAAATAAAACATTTAAAAAGTACAAAGTGTTAATATATCTCTCCTTTAAGTAGTTATGGCCACATATCTCCCAGAACTTGGTCCCTAGACCTCTTTCATATATAACATTATATATAAACCATTTTTACAGCCTACCTGGATCATTCAACATTTGTCAGGTATATGTACAAATCAGGATTGGCCATATTTAAATGAAAATATTTCTGTGTGTACAAAAACTCTATAATATTTAAATCTGTACAAAAAATCTCTATAATATTTAAATCTGTACAAAACTTTCAATAATAAATTATGTACAAAAATTGCATTAATATTCATCAGCGTTGTCAAAGATTAACGAAGCACATGAACACATTTACATATTTTGCATAATGCTGTTCTATAAACCATCACAGGTGTTAAAACATCATTCTACATCCCACATAATACATGTGTACCAGGGTCACACACATGTGTACCACACAACATCCATGTCCAATACAAGTAGGTTCTAAATTCCAATCATTTAATTCACCAACTTCAAACGATGAAATATCACAGAGTTCAAGTCTACATAACACACACCCACCAAAATCATTTTAACATGAGCAAACAAACAGACAATTTTCTAAAAAAAACTTTAGAAGCAAGCATTTATTTTTTCAAAACTAGATATCCACTTTTCTTGGATCATTTTTTGACCATTACTAAAACCTCACTCTCTTGTCCATTTTATTGACCACTATATATGACCTAGAACTTTTTCTTGTTGTTTTGCCATCTAAACTGAACACATCACACAAAATGGGGTGAAATTTATCCATTCAAAAGATCAGTGATTTCTACAGAATGTCTAGTAATTTTGACACCACTTCAGCAGTCCCAACAGTTCCTACAATTATGATATCGAGCAGTTTTGCATCTCTGGCTGTTTTCTACCAGTTCCTTTCACAACCTTTTCTGGTTAATTTTGATTTTCATGTTGACTCGGATGTCAGTGAATCTGAGTTCTGACTCCACACAAAGGGTCCTTGCAAAGTGGTCTTGACCATGTCTTGTTTTGATATTAGTATATTCAAGCAGATGGAAAATATCATCTTTGAATCACTTTGAGGTGCTCCTGCAACCCTCCCAGTACTGTCTGCAGAGTCTAGTTTGGTAATTTTATCAGATCCACATAGCCTTGTGGCACTATCCAAAGTATCAAAGAGTCCTGCATGCTTGTCTAATTAACTCCAAGGAGCCTGGCAGCACTGTCTGCTGAGTCCAGCATGCTATCAATAGATCCCATCTCCACCCCTAACAGACTGTGTAACATGTCGTTGTCCTTGCCCTCTCCGAGTGACCCCAGAGTTGATCCCAAGGTGACAGATGTGGTCAAAGTTGTCCCCTTGCTGCTGACATTGACCTTGTCTTTTTGTTCCTGGAAACAGAAGGCACAATAGTTTTAATGAGACACATATTATTCAAATCCTTCAGAGAGTGTTTGTTAAGTGAAAATAATCCGATTTGTTTATAACTGATTAAATTTGCTCAGAGAAATCATGAAAATATGAAAAAGCTGTTGTGTAGTCTACACAAGACAATGTCTCTGTGACCTGACACACATATTTGGAACTTTTTATATATGAAAATATTTTCTAACAATGTTTAAATCACACTGACAGGCAAGAGTTTAAAGTCATCAGATTGTGACCTGATATAGAGTCTCAACACCATAACCCCAAGTACCATTGGTAGAAGACCTCATTTAACTACCTTTTCAAACACTACAAGAGCTGGACAACTCACCGTGGCCTGGTCGCCATTGACACTGACAGGGTTGTAACTGTTACTAAGATGAATAGTCGGCATGGCAGCCATGGTCGGCATCGCAGCAATGATGGGAATGGCAGCCATGTTGGCTATCGGCCTGATGGGACGAGGCTGCGATAGCTGGATGGGAATTGACGTTTGTTTGACAACCATGTTTGGACTTGGCTTTGGCAGCAAACGTGGTCCCTTGATCTTTAGAGAAGCTGAAAAAATTCGAAACATTTCTTTGAATTTCTAAATTCAATAAAATTATGTGAACATTTAAGAAAATTTACATTTAGCAGTGATAAGTTTACTTTTTTGAAGCAGTACCATCCCTCCATCCAAAAATATCTAAAATCAGTAAATATAGCCTTGAACCTCTTTTGAAAAGACATAAGCTGGAACATTCAGCAGTGGTCTTTGAGACATTTAACTGACGTTATGTACAACTACATGGGTAGTTGGGAAGGAGAAATTGACACCACATGCCCCTTTCACTGAGGCAAATGGATTTAATACATGTACCAGATTTTGACATGAAAGACACCTGCCTAACCATGCAAGTTCCCCCCCTGGATTCTCAGAATTTCATACACAATCATTTACACTGACATCTATAGTGTAATCAAATTAGAGACTGTAAGGAGAACTTCTGGGGTCATCTGAGGTCAGAAGAACCATCGGAAATCAGCTGGAGTCTGAACTTACACAAATCATCAGCAGAAGGGTTGGTGTCCTCGTCATCACTCGGGCTGAGAGAACCAGACTCCATGTGTTTCTTACGGTGCCTCATCATACTGTGCTTCAGTGTAAATCGTTTCTGACAGATGTCGCACTCGAATGGTCGCTCTCCTTCAAAACAAACATCAATATATCACTATAAATGGGGATGGGGAATGTCTATCAAAGCACACAATCAGATCAATTATAATGAATTACCAAAATGATTTTTTTCTCAGATTTCTGCCCAAAATATAGTTTAACTACCAACCGAAGTCCATACAAGCTACTTTGCAATATATCAGTAACCTTGACTTATTTATGCCTTGATACAAATAAACATGAAAATTGTCAGGTTTGTATTATCATACCGTGACATCTGATGACCAAGGTAAACAAAGTTTAATGTTGTACCTGTATGGGACCGCATGTGGCGCCTAAGATCCTGTAGGGACCAAAAGCGTTTCGGACAAAGAGAGCAGTAGACTTTTCGCTGCATATAGTCAGCTGACACGACCTCCATCTTGGGGTCATCGGCGCTCTGGCCCGGTATCTCCAGGATGACACCTTGGTCGACTTTGTTACAGTTGTTTTCCACTACCTTGTCCATGTGACGGGAAAACGAGTCGATGTCATCGACCTTGTTTTTGTCCTTCAGGATCACCCAGTCAGTGGCATGGAATTTCTCTTGGTGTACAAGGCAATCCAAACGGACATCATATGAAGCATCACACAAATAGCACTTGAAAGGCAGATCGATGTTGTGTTCCTTCAGATGTCGTACCAACAACTTTCGAGATACAAATTTCTCGCCACAGTTCCAGCAGTCGGTGATCTTGTCAACATTGTAATTATCACGTTCTGGGTTGATCTGTCGCTCAGCCGAGCCAGCGTGTTTTGAGGAGTTGTTAAGACTGCTGTTGATGGAGTTGTTAATATCCTCCATAGTAGGCATAACAGCATTATCCAAGTCATCATCTTCCTCGTTGTCAGATTTACAAGTTGTGTCCATGTTCATCGACATAAATCTATCATCTGGGCGCTCATTCTCCTGCAATATCAACATTTTCATTTGATAAATCAGAAATTGAGAAGTTTACTCAGAAGACAAATTGCCTGGGAATTTGAGTCACATAAAAAGATAAAATGTTTTGTCCTTGGACTATGTTAAATGTCACGTTGATTAATTCTACATTTATCAAATAAATCTTTATTTATGCCTTATACAGTCATAGCCTTTGACCGAGGTTGATAGCTAGATTTTATAAACCAAAGACAAGATCATATTGACCAAGGAAATAGATACAATCAAAGACCAAGAATACATGATGAACTTGACCTATAATGCTAGCAGGAACTGTGATAAATATTAAAACAAACAAAAAACCCCCCAGAATTCTAGTAAATCCAGAGTGTAAGGTTACTCAATAAATACTATCTCACCATCGATTGGTTGAGCTGCTCTTCAGCTGCATAAGAGCTGTTCTCAAGGACATCATCTCTGGTGATACCCAGGGCTTTATCTCTAGCGAGTGACCTTTCCTCACCACTCAGGGTTGTGGCCAGTCCTGTCGTGACCGCCTTGTCCAGGTCAACCAGAGAATCCGGCAAACTGCAGCCGTTGTGGCGTTCCTTGTAGTGCTTCAGCAAGTTTCCTGAAATCAATAGATTCATAGATTGATTTCTCGTACTTGTTCTATCGGTAATAAGATTGATTTCTCGTACTTGTTCTATCGGTAATAAGATTGATTTCTCGTACTTGTTCTATCGGTAATAAGATTGATTTCTCGTACTTGTTCTATCGGTAATAAGATTGATTTCTCGTACTTGTTCTATCAGTAATAAGATTGATTTCTCGTACTCTATCTATAATGGTGTCTATCAGTATGGCTTTATTTATTTCTTAAATCACTGACAGAGGTTTTATATATTTTTTTTTCCTGCTTTGAAAGATTGATGCACTTTTTAAATAGATTTTGATAACACCGTAAGATATCAAATATTTTCCTTCCTTTCTCCAAATATGGGAATACACATGCTTTATAAATTGTTGAAGTCACATATTAATTAATGTTTTACCTTGCGTGGAAAATGAGCTAAAAACACACAGATGACACTTGTATGGCCTGTCCATGGTTTGACGCGACATCGGATCCATCATGTTCACGCCGTGCTTACGGATAAGATGGCGCTCTCTATTTGATTTTGTTGAAAACGTCACTGGACACTTTGGGCATTTGAATGGTTTCTGACCTGTTGATGTATGAAATATTTATCTTAATAATTCCTCTGGTAAACAGATAAAGAATGTACGAAATAATTCTGTTGACTTTTTAAAATCTGAAAAAAAAGAAAGGTAATATTTTACATTTGTATAGAAAGAAGAATAAAGAACTCTTACCTGTGTGGGTAAGGAGATGTCTTGTAAGGGAGCTAACCCAGGGGAAGGTTCGTGTGCAGTATGGACACTGTAGTTTATGGGGAGAATCAGCGTAGGAGTTGCGCTTCTTCTTGATGTTATCTCCCTTTATTTTCTCCACCTGATGGTTAGGAATGTATTCTCGTTCGGCTTGTTGTGCAGCCTGGATCTATACAAGAGAAACATTATACGTTGGGAACTACATATACCCGTCATTATCAACTAAAGGATTTCAAACAAACTTTACATAATATTTCACAATGAATTAAGAAGTTATCATTTTGTACAGGCATGTCAAATATATCTATTTATATGTACATCACATACACCCTTAAGTACAACCATGATGTAAATACCACCATTTTCAGAAAGCTTTCTGGTATATGAAACACTTATTCCAATTTTTCACCAACACTAGAGTGAAAATATATCTGTTGTATCATATATATCACAGAATCAGAATTTACAAGGATTGTACTGAGAACCAAAGAAGGAGACAACATTATGTTAACTTTGTTTCTATAATTACCTGTTGTCGTAGTTCACTACTCAGCAGTTTATTAAGATCAGGCATATCATCATCCCCGTTGTTGCTCCTCGTGTCTGAGTTGGTGTCAGCTTTTGAGCGTGGGCTCAATACTGGGGGATCTTCAGCAATGACCAGGGCAGATTCATCTCTATCGGTGTCGGAAATTTCCGGCATGTCGAGATCCTCGTACTCTCCATCAGCAGCTTCGCTGCGATCCTGGGAGTCAGAATCTCCAATATTCTCTTGTAGGTACAGCTGGAAATGGTTGGCATTAGTGGTGTCAATGATCTTTTTCACGGAGGCCAGGTCACAGTTGGTGTCGGTACCTAAACAATGGTTAAAATGGAGATTGTTTAAACTTTCAGAATCACAGGCATTTTAATATCAAATTATTTACAGCAGATGATCTTCATGTTTGAAGTACCAGACAGAAAAAAGAATGTCATTCCCAAAAAAACGTTCTTACATTCTTAACAACAAGTCTGTTCTTGAAATCTTTAAGGTATGAAAAGCTAGGAAAGCTTGGTTCTGATTGGCTCATCAACTTACATTGATATAAGCAGTAAATAGCCCGAAAACACAAAACAACAAAGAGAAGACTTCAACGCTGTAATAAATTCTCAAACTGTCAACTAACCATATTTTTATTTAGAATTATATAATTAAAATTCACTCTGACCAGAGTCTCCTTCAAACTAAACATCCGTTTACAAATAAAACTGAATCTGGATGCATCTCTGATAACGTCAGGACAATTTTGTTGTGAAATTATTCAAATTAAAAAGCTACATTCAAAACATCCAGACAACTAAAAAATTTTCACAAAAATCTGAAAAACATAAAAATCTACACAAAACTACAACAATACTATACACACAAACAGAATTAAAAGGAAATAAACTGAATGTTTTAATTACAAATACATAATGAAATGAGAAATAATGCACACTATCTGTATATTCCAGTACAGAAACAAACATGGTGGAAATGCATTGTGATCTAGGAATTGGCAGGTATGCAATATGACAATATACTTACATGGCGGCAACTAACGTAGCAAGTAAACAATGAAATGTAAACACATCAAATCTCGTATTGACAACATTTGAACTATTTCATCAGATTTTGAAAATTAAAGGATGAGGTTGAGACAGATACTTATTTATCAGTAGCTTTTAATGCAAATGTTAGTTTTAGAAAAACTGTTATACCTTTGCCTGTGCAATAAGCCCATGTCTTGTAATAAACCCACCCATATTGATTCTGTTTAGCAGGACTGCAACAAAAGCTATTTTGTTTTCCTGTAATAAGCCACTATCCCAATGAAAGTTAAACAATATGTGTTAGTACCCTGGGCTTATCACAAATAAAAGCACAAAAGTCACTATCTTGCTCCATCCATATGAATCCAAAACCGGTTTAATCAACATATTTCCCCAGCATATTTTAAAATGATATTTTCTGAGTATGATATTTGAATTAGAAAATCAAACAAACCTTGGGAACTTCCAGATGGAGAACAAGCTTCACGTTTGATTCGATCCAAGATATTTGACTTTCTGGGTTCTGAGTTTGTCGACTTTGGGGTCTGCGATCTTGAGTCTGCAGTTGTATCTCCAATAGGAAGCTTCAGAGGGAGGCGAAGATTTCCCGAGGTCACAGACTTGTCAGCCGGTGATGAAAGGATTGGAGTGAAGTAGTGTTTACCCATAACTTCAGCGATCTGTGGGTGGAGTTGCCAGATGTGGCGGTCAAGGACACGCTGGCTGGAGAAACCCATTGGACAAAACTGGCACTGGTGAAGGGTATTATCATAAGTAACCTTCTGTTTGTTATTGGGCGATATCTGACGAGAAAAATTGCCAAAAAATTCAATTATAAATTTCCATGTAATTTTTCACAATATCAATAAATCAAACAAACCTAATACCTATTATTTATTTTTTCGCTACATATTCCAGCCATTCACAACCTTTATATAACACTTACCATTGGCACTGGGCTGTCAATCTTTCTCTTGATTGACAGGTCCATGGGCAGTTCCTCTGACTTGGATACCTTCTTGTTTGGAGTTCCTCGTGGTATGATACTAGGAGTCGAGTTAGCAGACGAGGATTTGACGCTGAAATCAAGTGGAATATCCTCTATTTCATGGTCGATTGGTTCTGACTTTATAACCATGGGAGACTGTGCACGGCTGCTGTTGGGGGTCATGATCAGTCGAGAGTTAGAGTGAGCGGCTGGTGGGTTAGATGGTGATTCTTGACTTGTGTTGTCATCAGAAAGAGCGCCATCTGAACGGTCACTTCCTTCTCCGGGGAGAGGCTCATGAATCAGGATGTACTGTTCGATGTGGTTCTGTGAGATTTCAGTGTGTTGTTTCTGGATGTGGCGGATACAATTGGCTTTTGTGGAGAAGCCGACATCACAGCGAGTACACTGGAATGGCTTCTGACGACAGCTGCTGTGAGATCTTAGGTGGTGTTTCAGTGCACGGAAGAACTTGAAGTCAACACCACAGTACTTACAGACGGTGTCTGGGGAATGGAAAGAGTCCATAGCAGAACGCTCAGAAACATATTTGTTGTAGCCAATTGCCATCTCTATGTCTTCCTTCACTATTTTACCGTGCTTCTTCCTGTCAAAGAAAATTTCAAAATCAAATAAATCTCTTTACTGTCTCTCGATTGTCATTTTAAAGTAAAACCTCAATTTCTATACACCAATATATCTTGAAGATATCAGTGCCTTGAGAGTTACTCAACTTTTATAAAATTTATTGCTGCACAAAATGACGGGTTTATGAACTTACCTGACATGGCGTTCACAGTTAGCCTTAGTGGTGAAAGCAAAGTCACAAACACGGCACTGGAAAGGACGCTCGCCATTGTGTGTGCGAAGGTGGCGAATAAGGGTGCTCTTGTCAGCACTGGAGTAGCTACACAGATTACATTTGTACGGAGAAAGGCCTAGATGGGTACGAGTGTGACCTACACAAGAAAAACATTTTTTTTTAGATTACAACAAATCATCTTGGTATAGAAATATCAAAATTCTTCAGGTTACTAATTATTTTCTGAAATTTCCGGTGTTGTGAAATAAGTACTATTTAGAATGTTAATATTCATTAATAAAACTTAAAATTACGCACTCAACACATAAAATCTTACTTACAGTGGGGAAAGTGGACTTATTACAGGAAAATCATATAATGTTTCTATACCATGTAATTTTACTCAAACTTTGATAGAAGTGGACGGGCTTATCACAAGACATGGGCTTATTGCTGAATATAAATAGTATGATTAAACAAGAGGAAACATTTTTATACCAATTCAACATGTGAAAAAGTTTTAAATGAAAATATCAATTGTGAGTTGCTGAACCTGTGAACACAAGTGGAAACCTGATGTACATGATGTAAAAGACACCGATGATCAGTCATGCAGATCAATGAAGTAAGCTGCACATGCATGTTCAATATTTTCCAAAATTACGTGACATGCTTTTTTCAAAATGCTCTAAAAAACATCACATCATTTTTGTTTTACTTCACATCATTTCTTCATTTTTAATACTTCCAAGCACCATGCAGAGAAATTTTGTGTTCACATTCTTTAACAAGCTATCTAATTGAAATTTGGTTATAATTGGTTTTGTCTCGGTTCATCGACATGCATGTTCAGCCCTACTTGTGCATGACAGTCCGAAAACATGGGTACAATATCAAGAAATAAGAGGTAGACACATTTTCTGGATTACATATGATATATTAAGCAAAAGAATTTTTTTTCTTTTCTTGCAAAACAAAAGAAAAAAAATACATAAAAATTCATCGGAACCACCAAATAAGTACAAGATCGGACACCGATGCAAATGAAATATCAAACTTTCATCTTTTATGGGAAAAAGTCAGAAACGGCTTTCACAACACCAAAAAAACAAAGAAAAAAGACTTTGTAGAAAAATGGAAAAAATAAAAAGGTCAATAGCTTTCAAATAATACATGATGAAACGGTAACATTGTAAAAGGACATCAACAGAAGGTACAGCATGCACAAACAACCATCGACAGTGAGTCAGTAAACGATAGACATGATGCGTTGTTGAATAATTACAGTAAAATGGGCGAGATTGATAGTGCGGCCAGCGTCAGTGATCCATACTTACTACGCGGCGTGACGTAGGAAAGAAGAAGACATGTCGTGAACAGAGTATGATGCAGTTTTGAAAGGTTACAGGTCAAGGTTATTTCAAGAGGGATTTTTCTGAGGAGTGATACAGTTTATATATATGTATATAATACTTTGTCATCAAGAAAAAATTATGCCTTCAAAAAATGATTTGCCAACAAGCATCTCTAGAATCTTGGCAATCTATCTTTCTCAATGATTAGTAAATAATCTTCACAATTAACATGAAAACCTTCCAAAAAATTCTAAAAAATATATTTCTAATTAATTTTTCTGACTGACAACATATTGACTCTCATTTTCTATGCAGAAGTAAGTGTTCTTACTTTTGAGTGCTCTGTAATTCGGGAAGACCAAGTCACAGTATTTGCAGGGGAAAGTGATCTTCGAATCGTTGCCAGGTGAAGCTGCACTACCAGCACTGCTATTACCTTCACTGGGAGGTGGCGGTGTGGAAAGTGGACTAGCGGCCCCTTGATTGGCTAGATTCATCATGTGACTGGCATTCATCATGGCGGCCATTGTTGGGGGGAAAGACGGATGATTGTAGGAATTTAAAAGTGACGGCATAAAAGCTGCTAGTTGAGAAGAATTGAGTAGACCAAGCTGTTCCAGACCAGCAACATGTGCTGGAAGGCCAGCAAGAAGACCTCCTGTGGCAGACGTCTGCAAAATCTTGGAAATGTTTGCAAAGTCGTTGTCATTGTCAGCAGACTCGGCTTTCTTGGAGGGATGAATTGGTGAGACAGTTGGCGAGAATATTTGTCCAAGTTTTGCAAAATATTCATTATTTTCTTTTCGTTCGAGAACTTTGAATTTGTCACTGGATGCAGTCAGTCTTTGCTCCTTCTCTGTACCATCTAAAGACTCCACATTAGCAGTGAGTCCAAAAGAAGCCAAGAAATCGTGTTTGCCAACTTCCTCGGCTTTCAAGTCCTTTACTGGTTTACGACGATTGGATTGCACTGGTTTCTGAGCGTCAGCAAATGCTTTATCAGACATATGCTTGATCATATGCATGTGGAGTTCTTTAGTTGTCATATAGTCACACTCACAAAGTGGACATTGCGATGTCTTGGCACGACTGTGGGTGTTGAGATGCAGTTTTAAAGCACCTTTACAAGGAAATGCTTTAGAACATTCCTTACAGACAAAATGGTGATACACACTGCTGGACTTCCTGGCATTCTGCTCGCACCATGACTTTGCGATCAAAGAAAACTTTTTGATGGAGAAGTCAACAAAGCTGAGATCATAAAATCCTATGACAGCTGTGGTGGCCACTTTCACGTCCTCCTTGCTCTCGTCATCTTCCTTATCTGTCTGCTGTGCCTTCGCATGTACCAGGGTCTTGTGCAGACTGAGGCTGCGGAGTGTGTGGAAAGTGATGTGACACAGGTTGCACTTGAGAGAGAAGTTTGGGTGGTTCTCACGGATATGGTTCTCCAAACCGTACTTACAGATGAAAGCCTTGTTACAAACTGGACAGTGGAGCTGTTCAACATCCTTATCATCGCCATTAAATACCTACAAAAAACAGACATGGGTCAGCACAAGGTCAAATAAAGGTCAACACAAAAGTTAGCAACAAATGTCTACTCAAAAGAATGACATTGGTGACAATAGGATTTCTGGTTCACAGGCCATCTCTTGGTACAAAGTTACGAATTTTAAAATCTTTATTTTATTTTGAATATCGGCCCTGATAGGTATTCAGCTGAAAAGCACTGAGGTCATTCAACCAAACATAATCATTGCTTGGACTTTCTCTATTGACTCTCAAAAAGATTGTAAAGCCAGCAATTATTTTTCATTACAATTGATTAAAATTGTCTTTTCTGTAGCACTTCATAGCTAAAATTATCTAAGACAGATAATGCTTTAAAACTTACCTCCATATCCTCAGGTTTTTCTTCAGAAGGTGAAACATTTGTTAGAAGAGCTTGATGAATTGATTTAGCCGTTTCTTTTTCTGTTTTCACTCCCTCTTCCATCATTTTGTTTCGTTTGAGCGATGGCACTGACCAATCTCCTGGTGAGACATTGATGAAATTAAACGACCTTTTGGCACCAGGAGTGACAGGTGTCTTTGGGGTGGAGGTTTTAGAATACTGAAACCTTGTGTTAGAGTCGGATGTGAGTTCTTTTGCGAGCTGAGGTGACCCCTGGATGAGATCATTTCCGAGTAACCGTGGTGACCCTGTTAAACCGCCAACATGTTTAGATGATGAGGTTGGTTCTATCTGGATGAAACTATTCAGTTTGGGCTTCCAAGACTGTGCACGTTTTCTCTGAACTTTGACACCACCAGCGTTCATTTCAGTTTCTTTGGTATGGATACGCATGTGTCGATGCATGTTTCCATTCGTTGTAAATGACATGTTACAATATTTGCACCTAAAAGGTCGTTCACCTGAAAAAAGTTCAATTAATTCGCCTTAAAACTGTGAAATATTTGAAAAAAATGAAATTCATTCTTAGATAAAGAAAGACTTAAGTAAACAAATGTAGCAGCTTCCTTTTCACAAACAAGAATTCTTATCCTTTCCAGATATTACCTGAGCCTTTCCAGTTATTACCTGAGAATATAATTACTTAAATTATATCAAGACATTCCTGAAATGTTTGATCCATCAAATCATCTAGAATAATCATTGTAAAAACACTACAGCCCTGACATCTACACTACCATGGGTCTCATTGTAAAAACACTACAGCCCTGACATCTACACTACCATGGGTCTCATTGTAAAAACACTACAGCCCTGACATCTACACTACCATGGGTCTCATTGTAGAAACACTACAGTTTTATTGAATTCTTATATATATAGCACCCGATAAAATCTGACAGTTGCCCTTGGGAATGTTTCAGATGTGTTTCATCATAACCGCCAGTATTCGACAGTATACATTATGACAAGAACCTGTTAACCCCCCAGCAGCAGTCACAGGCATAATATGATGTAACCACCTACAAATTGCTCAAGTCCTGGGCCTCACAGAGAGGTGTTCAAAACAAATTACACCTGTGGGAACAGGTGAAAATTTACCTGAGTGGACTTGGGGAGCATAATCTAATTATATTACATAATGAAATGACTTTGTCCAAGTAAACATTTAAAACCAATTTCCAGAACAGGATGAAAATGACAACATTATCTTTGATAAAAGGTTAGTTGTCAAAATTTATTTCAACCAGGAAAACTTTCACAGAGTGGAAGTTTAAAATTCTCAAAATTTGTAACCAATCAATGTAGGTAAATACTATAAACAGTGACAATGTACACAATTTTATTTGTTTTCCCAAAAAGTTCTCTGGTATTAGTGACTATTTATTTAACTGGTGAATGGTTTTTAACCCAAAGCTGTTTTCAAAACGACGTTTCCTAAAATAAATAAAACTGCTGTAGACACAAACATCATTGAACTTTTGTCATGCTAGAATGTACATTTCACATCAATCAGTGTAAAATCTACAATGTTAACTCACCTGGAAATACAGTATGTGCAAATTTTAAACAATATATGTTTCAATTTCATTTTTGGTAATAAATAATTACTTCAATTTAAAACAAACAAAAAACAACTTCTTCATTTACTTTTTTAAAGGTAAACTGTTTTTTTAATTTCATTTAAAATAGAAGTTGATCTTTAATGATTACAAGACCAAAACAAAATAATTGACTTTAAGTTTGTAACTATTAATTACAACAAAATCTAGGACATTACATTATTGCCCAGGAATTTCAGGAAAGTAGCTGTGACTTACCGGAATGCACCAACATGTGTCTGTCTAGTGAGCTCTGGGAACTAAGACTTTTTCCACAGATTGTGCATGAGTTGGCCTGTGAGGCTGAACCCGTGTGAGTGTTGTGGGTTCGGATGTGGACAGTTAATTCGTGGGATGAGGACAGCGTCTGGTTACAGATAGGACAGACGTATCGGCTCTCTCCAGTCTCGCTGGCTACAGGTAGAATCTGAAAGAGACACAACCAATGTAACTAACTCGTAAACCTGTCTCCACAAAACATTAATGGCTGCAAGAAGACTTTTCATCTTCCATCGGTCACACGGAGGTAGATCTCAGAATACATTGTAAAACGATGTGAACAGGTCAGACTCATAAATAGCTACAGGTCTGATCTATCATCCCATGAAACAAGTGTTCAACACATAACTAACCAGAGGAGATGGACACTACTACAAGGAAAGGCACTTCTCTCAGTACACATCAATGTGCACTAGAAAACATCCTGCTCAGATCACCTGTCCAAACGAGATAAAACATGACCAGGTAAGATACACACAGTCTGTGTACCTATATGGTGAGATGTAGAGACACTGAATGACAGGGCCTGATGAAGCCTAAGTATTACTTGAGGGTCGCCTGTGTTCATGGTAGGACGAGGTTCACTGAACCACGTCCAAGAATGACCTGAGGCACCAGCGTCCTATACAGGTATTAAGAGCTGTCAATATTCTCCCATCACAGCTCTCTGGCTTGGAGCTCTTTTGCCACCTTACGACAGCAATAGCTTTCCCAACTGACTCTCTGGCAATAAAATCTGATTCATCATCTTGTCAGCCAATGAACTCAAGCATAATAGCCATTACCTGGCAATGTGTTTTCAGCATTTCTCTTCATTATCATCATCATGTATATAACTATCCTACAATTTGTCTAAAGAGTCAAGATTTTTTTTTTTTTTTTGACACTTTTTTTTCTCCACAACATACCAGAATCATGACTACCTGATGGTCATGCTGACTTTTGCTTCTGTGATAAATAGACTTCCTGTTGTAAAATCCACGTCCTCATTCATTGTTCTGATGATGTTATATGACTTTTATCAAATAAAGAACCATGTTATTTATTTACTCAACAAACTATGTCATGTCCAAATTACTCATGTGATTTATTTTTATTATGCACTTTGAGTACTAACAGAAAGGCATCTTATTTAATGTTTGAGATTAAAAATCCTCCTTTTTTTATATCTGAGCTGTTGGAAATATCGTATTTTGATAAGCCATAATAATTTAATATTTAAGGACGTGGTTAGGGGAGTGGGGTTTACATGAAAAATCATGGCATTATTTACCTCAAGTTGTGGTTCATGCGGCAATGTTGTACATATAAACAATGTAATCCACAACACAAGATATGAGTAGGTGAAAGATAGATGAATGCTGATTGTTCGACTGAGTTTGTGATATACAGACATAAGATAAGGTTTATCTCTACACAGTGAAATTTATATATCAACACAATCTACATCTCAAACCAATTTACAAATCATCTCAACTTAATCAATTATCTGTTCTAATTTATTACAAAAAAACAAAAAAAATCCAGACAAAACAAAAACAAATTTCAGAACATTTCATAAACAAATGATAATATCAATGTTAAACTGTGATAAGACCAAAAAACATTAATATACATATTTTGTGCATAAATTATAATTTTAATTAGTTTTTAATGTAGTAAAAATGCTGTGAAAAATCAATAATGTTACAGATATATATATACATTTACAGAGAATTGAGAAAGAAACAGGACTCTTTTACTGAACACAGGTCAACAGCATGCACCACCACATAATTACCTAGAGGCTTACAGTAAAACAAAATCATGTGGGCTTACTTCAGCTAGGCTGGAATATTATTCACATACACAGTCCATTGAACATGATTGTACTTATCAACTGGCCTGTTGTGTATACATTATAAGTGCCCTGTCAGTAACCAGCAGCTGAAGCTAGTGTAATAGGAAATTAAACATGTCCCCTTTCCTGTCATCATGCTGTGACACTACAATGATCTGAGGCATGCATCATTCATGGAATCAAACTCTCTATCAACACTACAAGAATTATACAAATAAATACCTTAAAATGTCTATCTATCTACACCAGAGACAAATTTCTAATCTACTTACACCATAATCAGGTGACAAATTCCACTAGTCTACAATCAACATGCTGTGTGATGTCTGCATCTCAAATGATTCAGCCTCAGGCAGACTGAGTAGGGGAAGGGGGGTAACTCTTACAACATTTCAAGGCTAATTAATAAATTAGCAAAAAATTATGTTAAATAAACTAAGATATTATTCTGATTGTTTTCCCTTTTCTTTATTTTTTTTCAAGTTATTAAAACTATTTTCTGTAAATAAAGAAAAGGGTAAATAGATAAAGGATTGATCAATTTGCATTTATTTACATTTTGGGATAAAACAGTTACACAAGCAGTATGTGACATAAGATGGAATATGAAAGTTAATGTATGTGGTGAGAAGGTGTTAAGCAGTGCAATTTGTTAGTCTCCACCTTTCCGTTACCTGTACTATAGGTATGGATGTAAGCGTTAATGATAGCCATTCATGCTCAGCGTGTGTTCATCATTTGCCCCAGGGTTCGATGGAATGATTACAAAAGGGTGTCAGTATATACCTGCTAGAAGAAAAAGCTATTACCCATTTCTCTGAGATGGACAATAACAATTTGTTAAACAGTACCTTGTTTTCAGTTTGATCATCTTCCTTCAGGGTTAAATCCTTCTCGCTACTTAAACAGTGGTTCTGAAATTAATTTTAGCCACTTTGTACTACTAGTAATGGTAAGACTATGTACAGCCACTCAAAAAGAAACACACAACATCTACGGTCTGTCTCTCGCCCTTCGACACCTTGATTGACAGTCAGTAGATGCATTTAATGAGTCACTGCTGCATATACGTATATATATAAATCTTACATGTTTCTGCTTCTGTTTTCACTTAGAAATTTTATATCAAATTATTGAAGTACACATGAAATGGAAAAGCACAAGATATTCTGCCTTCTTTTTTTTTTCTTTCTTCATAAATTGGCATATTTTTTCAATAGTTATCATTCATGTCACATTAATTTTGAAAAACTAATTACCTATTAAAGAAACAATTAAGTATTATATATACATACGTATATACAGCAGTGTTCAAGATGAGAAGAGAGAAGCTAAGTTTTTTCAACTTGATGGTGATAAAATTATCCTCAGAAAATTCTGAAACTGTTATCAAATATAATAGTATTGAAGTTTTTGTTTACATCTATAGATAAGTAGACATAATAAATATAAATGTTTCTTAATTAACAGAAAGTTATTAATATTTCTTATATATATTTTTTTTCTCAATTCTTTTCCTTTGAAAATTGATATATACAATACATGCATCAATTTATTAGTATATTATAGTCAATTTCAGACTTGTTCAACAGCATATATGAAGAATGGACAGATCAAAATAATTAAGTAATTTATTGACAAAATACACTTGTCAATTTACAGACTAAGATCGATATGAACCATCAAGTTATATATTAAAATAAAGATCAGAACGGAAGTTGGTTACCACAGAAATAAGAATTACGAGGAAAGGAAAGATCTTCTTTTCACATCAAATCACGCAGAGTATACTAAAGTGGTTTTGTTTTTGGAATATAAGTGCCATATGGAAACAATTTTAAGGGAAAATCACACAAATCGTTTAGTAGTTCAACATATGGGGAGACCAAATCATACCTATAACAGGACGGAAACGTAATGTTTCCTAATTTCATGGTCTCGATAGTTAAGAGCTAGTATATTACAACGTATGAAAAACTGACTTACTCTGATACCGCGTCGATGTGTCTTCGAGGAGGAAATACTAGAACTAAAACCTCCCGGGCTAAGTTGATCCGAAGAGGTGACGGACGGAGTTCTAGATGCTGAAAGATTTGAATCGTCGTTGACAAGGGGAAGATGGTTTCCTATTGACTGACGATGGAGATCTGTTATAGGCTGACTAGAGGGTGCGTCTTCCTGACCCGTTACAGTCTCGACGACTGAGGAGGCGTCCAGGTGAGGTCCTAGACCAGGAGCCTGTATTTCTGAGAGATGGAGACCACTTACTGAGCTTGGCTGGTGTATGTTATCTTTCTCATCATCGTCATCCAATGGCTGCCTCGAGGTATCGACAACTAAGGGACCATATTCATCAAAGTCATCGGGGTCCTGAAACAGTTATGATGGAGTGCTGTAATCATTGCTGTATGATTGAGACAGAGAATTATAGTCTGTTTCATAGTTTGTCTATTGTCATCATATGCATAACATTACTAACGCAAGATGAATCTGCCAGTGACAGACAATATTCTTCCGACCACTGTTAACATGCAGGATAAAGAGTAGCCCTTGGCTACAAACCTACACACACTGTCTTATTTTATCTATACAAATATGCACATAATGACAGCTTCAGGCTCTCCTAGGGAGAAAGCTCGTCTTCAGAATCTACACTCACAGGTAAAACTCAGGTAAACCACAGGTATTGGACAAGTAACGGTAAACATGATATATATGCAAAATATTACACAGGTGAGCAAATGTGATGCAGCACCTCAGCAACTTCAACACAAAATTTGCATATTGTAATTTACATATTAAGAATTCACAGTATATCACACAGATTTTTATGTTCTCATAATTTGTTTCTTATGTCACAAATCCTGCACTGTTATAATGTTAAAAGTTTGGTGGTGTTGGGTGATTTGTCAAACTTTGGGGTTATTTAACTTCAAGTACACATTTAGGTAATAGTAAATGAATCATAACTTGTAAAAAATATTAACACTTAAGACTACATGTTCCTTAGTGAAATATTACCTTTGTTCTAAAAGAGTTCCAAAGAAAACCTCTTACCTATCATGATTCAGAAATGTACCTTTAATCCTTTCACTTATGTAACTATAGTTTTGAATTTCCATATTTTTGACAAAATATTTTTATTCTCTAATTTTAATCCACTTTTGACTTGCAGGTTGTATTCTAGATTAAGAAATTTAGTATAAGTTAAAAGTTAATGAAGACTTGACATAAACCCGTCTCCTAATACAAATAAACCAGCAATTTTAAATTTCAGATCATCAGAATCGCATGCAGAAGCAGTAGCTATAGTATTAGTAAAATTCTACGTATTTCTTTTATAGTCCTAATTTCAACATTTTAAATTAAGGTAAGTAAAAGGTTGTGACATTCGCTGACACTTAATTAAACAAATTGTTAATTTCTAATTATCTTGAATGTTTACACACCTGAGACAATAATCAAAATTTTTGTCATCAAGTAGATGGCAGATTACAGTATCCATAGTGATGAAAAACAGACAGCATATCTGACTAAATGACTTCATCAACAAATTATCCTATTTTCTTGTCCTAACAGATTGTTAACAAAAGGTGGTAAGTGATCAGTGTGGAGACCTCCATCTCATCTGTCTGGTCTTGTATATACCAGTAAGTACAACAGACATTTCTGGGTTATTATTTCCAGTATAAAAAAAGCCATTCAAACCGATAGTCCACTCTCTGTAAAGGACAGCTGAATATAATACCAAGGTCTGTACAGAGTTTTGTATTTATCCTAGGCAAATTACTCGGCTAAGAGTGGCGGACCTTGAGTTTTGTAATTACTCTGTCAGGTATCAGCTTGTTCAATGCATCGGTGATGTTTTTGTGCAAGGTATAATACAAGTGGATGTAAAAAACTACCGTTACTGAAAATCATCTGGGCTTCAATTTGTTTAGAATTATTTACTTAGGAACGACTAACCCACCATCATTATATATAATGGGCCCATCATACATTCAGGGATTCTCTTTAACAGTGGTCACACGATGATAGTACAAGTGTCACGACAGTTATTATGCCACAAGATCTTAAAATGGAATTCTGAAGATGGAATTTAGGTCTCGAGAAGAAGCATGGAAGTCATTTTGGCTGCATGGGACAATTTCTAAACAAACTCTTCAGTTTGATAATCAAATAAATAAACACTTAATCAAGATAAACAAAATGTTCAAAGATCTCTAAATAAATGATGATAAAATATATGTACCCTATCATGTACAGACAAATCTTGTTGAAATGCATATCTCCAGAATCTATGTCATGCACCATGTCATAAATTCGAAGCATTTGCACCCTGCATGTTAAGAAGAATGGTGCTTATCACTCGCGTATTAAATGATGGGTCGGTCAGCGATCAAATATTGCCTAAAACGTACAGGATAGCTAGCGGATGGTTTTGTTTCTGTGCACCCGCTGGTTATCGTGGAAGCCAATCTTTGGCAATGATTCTGAAATGATTGTGGCTACAAACATGTATAATTTATCTCTGTCTGTCAATATACCAGTAAACGAGTAAGTATGCTGGGATTTAATTAAACTTCAAACTCAGGTTGATCTTGTGATGGACGAGACAGTTACATGTACACAAGCTCTTAGCTTGTCTCAGCAATCTTAAGAAGGGTCACTGCATTTTAACAATACGAAGAATCCCGTCCAAATACCACACAATGGATTTTAAATGTCTCATTGTTCTGAAAATCTGGCAGAGTTCGAGAGACCATCCGGCATATGACAGCATCACAGAAACATTTAATGATCAAATGAATAGATGGGTTGGAAACAAAACCTTGTATGATTTGGTATCATAACAAAAAAAATTAAACATAATTTTCGTGACTAAAGTAGTTTTGGTTTTGTATTCTCACATATGTGCTGTGGTTTCAGAGATGCATATTTCAAGTTCTTTCAAAGTTTCAAAGATATTCTAAAATAGTTTTTTTTCAATGTGCATTGTTGGTTTTATGTTTACATAATTCTTAAATATGAATTCTATCATCGCATTCCTTTATAATCCATTTGGTCACAAAATACAGCAATATTATATACATGGTTTCACACACAATTACGACATCAAAAACAAATATTGTTTTCAAAAGCGTACCCAGCTCTTTGTCAAAATCTGTGCATCAAGAGAAATTCTATGAAACTTTTCTCTGATTTTCTTTTTCCAATAAATATAAGTTATTAGTCATAAATAGAATCTTACAATTGTGTTGACAAAGTCATATGGAATTGATTTTTATAACTCGCCAAATAATTTGATCAGAGACTAACCTAGAGGCTCATGTCATGTATCGTTTATTGAAACTCGTAAAAAAATAATTTCAATATCGCATAGCCACTCATATAAATAAGTAAAAGGATCGTAGTGTAGTGAGATATATATTTACCGAGTCCTGTGGCATTTCCCCGTTGAGCTGTATGTGGTCTGTAATAGCCACCATTTTGTAGGAAATATTGGACAAGCTCTCATCACGTTCTGCCTCAACATTATCATCCAAAGCTGTAAAATACGAAAACAAATCGACCATTTAGTAATAAATTTTATTTTACACTTGCTGAGAAAGGTAATAAAAAAGTTAAGATGTTCAATCTTTTTTTTTAATCTAAATATGGATAAAAATAGGAATTAGAAGGAAGGTGGCTAGATTGTAACCAAACACTTTTTTGAAGTCTAGACAGAAGAACAAACCTCAAAACATTGAATAAAAATACAGAAACATCTATTATCTATAATGGAGGTATTGCATTGGACCTGGGTTTATCAATTATCTCTCGAGTGCACCATATCTCTTTGACAGAAATGTATATTTAAATTATTTCAATACTAGGATATCATATAAAGAACTTTTTAATAATTAAAGCTTTTTACTGATGTATGTATATAGCTTTAACATTCAATCAGGGTTAGAGGGAACCTTGCACAATTTGATCAGAGTTAGAAGGGATCTTGTCTTTGATCAGTTCTACTGTATATGTGTGTAGTTTTGTTAGAACTGTCTGTATAGATCTGATGATTAAAGGTTTCTCCTAATCTACCACAGAAGCAGATACTCTCCACCCTAGTCATTACACATAAGGACAAGACAAATATTTAGCAGTGAAGTATTCCACACACTTAACTCTCTCCGGCTGTTATGCTAACTAAAGTCCATTTTCATTTCATTGAGAAAAGTATGTACAGGCATATAACCATGTTTCAATGTTTGATGAGGAGAAAATATTTTTAAAACTTGGAGAGTATTATAAATTTAAAAGTTAACTGATAGTATATATATATATCGCTGCTGAAGTATTCATAGCGAGAAACGTGCCCACGACTACGAGGGGTTTATACCGTTAATACAGGCAAACTGGGTACAGAGGTATGTGGTCCGGGCATGGTGAAGGCATCGCCACAGCAACCTGTTACAGCACGTGTCAGTGGCAGGCATGCAGTCGTCACCATGATTGCCAAATATTATCAGCAAGAAGATGAAGTAGTTAGTTTACATTTTTTCTGTCTGTGAATACTAAATATTTGTGATGGTAATACTTGAAGTGCCTGTATATGTCTATACTTGTCATAATGTATTAGTATGTAACCAATACACAGAAATCTCAGGGAGAGTCTGACTACTGGGGTCGGTCCCACATCTGACCACTTGGTTCCGTCCAACATCTGACCACTGGGTTCCGTCCAACATCTGACCACTGGGGTCTGTCCAACATCTGACCACTTGGTTCCGTCCAACATCTGACCACTGGGTTCCGTCCAACATCTGACCACTGGGTTCCGTCCAACATCTGACCACTGGGGTCTGTCCAACATCTGACCACTATGGTCCGTCCATAATCTGACCACTGGGGTCCATCCAACACCTGACCACTGGGGTCCGTCCCACATCTGACCACTGGGGTCCGTCCAACATCTGACCACTGTGGTCCGTCCCATATCTGACCACTGGAGTTCAGTCCTTCCGGGCTGGTCTGTCCCATATCTGAACACTGGGGTCCAGCCCTTCAAAACTTTGGCAGTCCCACATCTGACCACTGGGGTCCAGTCCTTCCAGACTGTGAAAGTCCCACACCTGACCACTGGCCCAAATTTTAACACTGGAGTCAAGCCCTTGCAACTTTGACAGTCCCACATCTGACCACCAGGGTCGACCCCTTTCAGACTGCTGTCACCAAAATTTTATCTAAAATCCCCCAGTCAAATTAAAAAAGGGTATCTGCCATCCAAAATTTGTTTTTTTTTCATGGACAAAAACCACATTTATTATATCAAGTTGGTAATATATCCTCATGTCTAACAATTCAACATATTTTTGTAAACCATGTAAGGTATGTAGCACAAACCCTTAACCTAAGACACCTAGATGATGAGGAAGGTAGCATACCACCTTAAGTGTAAATGATATTAATGGTACAATCAGCATTGTAGCATATCTACCATTATCGTGAATAAAGTGACATGTCTTTACTGAGAGTTCCAATCTTTGAAATCTGTATCAGCAGTTTTTACAAGCAAGTACATACCGGTAGTTATCAATAATTAGATTTAGTTAATTACGAAACTATTACTTGAAATTTATTTTCCTCATCTTTGCCAGTAAACCATCAAAATGCAGTATTTTTCATAATTTCTAGAGTAAGAATTATTTGGGTGTCAGAATTCTACAAATTGCTGGTGCTGATAATTTTTGTTTTGTCTCGTGAATGAGAAAGCGATACACCTGTTTCCTGATAGGTATAGCCCCAGTCTACCTGGTATCATAAGATCAGTCCTATGACCAAAAGCAGCGATTAGCTTTTACGGCTTTATGATAGATGAAATCGTTTTTCTGGGTCATCTCTCAGAGGCTGTCAGCAATTCTCCTGGCATTCATCCTTTGTTCCTTGCATTTATCATTTGTCCTCTAACCAGCCCTCTGCATTTTCAAGTAATTGAAGAAAGACAGTAAAAATGGCTGTAACAATGCTGGCATCTCCTTCTATCTAACACAAGCTTATGACTAGTCAGTGTGTCATATGCCAGAGGCATGGCAGCCAGGTATACCTATAGGTGTTGTACAAATTGAACTCGTTAAACCTGACACAGGTAAGTATTGTCAACAGGTGAAAGGTGATAAAACCCGTTATTTTCTGTAACCTGATCTCAACAACACATTCAGTATAACAAACTGATATAAATTCAAACCTTAACTTTTTTAACATTATAATTTTATTTATCATAATTAGTCATATTCTTTTTATATTTATTTTTCCAAAAGATTAGTATATAGAAGATTTCAAAAAGTCAACAAAAATTCACTTACACTGTGTTTAAAAATCAGTTAAAATCAAAACAAACTGATTTTATATTAAAAAAAAAATTGGAATTTTTAAATAATGTGAAATTCAATCTAATTTCTAAAATGTATTTAGATTTAGCCAGTGAATTAGACATCTGTACCATTTGTAATCACATCCAATCATGATTCTACCATGTCTAGTGAATGTACTTGATACATACGTAACTTAAATCTTGTGACATATTTTACCCAAATGAAGTAAAACTCCGAAATCTGAATCAGTATTACATAAAAAACTGTCATAACTTTTATTACAAATTGTTTATTTATAGTTTTTTTGCACATGTTTACTATATACAAGGTATTAATGAATCATCTTTACTGAGATATTGTTTGTTACCTTGGTGATGAATCATCTCGTCTTTCAAAAAAAAAAACCCTAAATGATAAATTCTTCCACCATGACTTCAGTAATGTTTTAAAAAAACATGGTAAATTAAGATCACATGGATATCAATGACCGCGACTTATTTCCTAATGAAAAGAGGCGGAAAAATTGAGTGATGCTCATGAGAGATGGCGAACCTGATTGAGGGGCACATTGCATGACAAGACAGAATACAGGCAGAACAGGAACAATTGAACAATGAGCCACCGAGGAGCTTGGTTGATAACCCCAGGACACTATCGTGGTGAAAATCTGTACCGTGTGACTTGACCGTTAGTGACACAGGGATGATGAGAAAGATGGCAGATGATTAGCTGAGATAGCCATGTAATCTTCAGTGTAGCAGGAACATAGAACCTTCCTGTACTGGAATTAACTGATACAGGTGTGAAATATTCACCTGAATATTCTAGTGTGGAATCAATACAGGTGTGGGCTTTGTTCTTGTCTAATAGGCCTGTAACCATTTCCTAAAATCTTCCCCAACCCCCTAACTCCTCTCCCATCTCATTCAAATCCTAATTTTTTTAATTTTCATTTAACTAATTCACAGCTTTAAGAAATAATCAAAATTTCTATTTTCTTTTTCAGTTTTAGCAAAATTTCTCCACCCCCTTCCTTCCTCCTCCTCTCCTTCTTATTCTCATATCCATGAAGACTAACCCACTCTTTTCTTCCTCATTTCCAGACATTTCAAAACTTGAGCTTTGGTTTTTCCTTTTCATGGATTCCTTTCCCTTAAATCTAAACCCCTCCTCTACACCCCCATCTTTCCCTTATTGTAATCTCTATATTTTTATCTTTCTTTATTCCTTAAAAAATCCTGTAGTTTATGAAAATTTATTGAAATATATAATTAATTTTTCTTTCCCTTTATTCCACTCCTTCATATTTCCTTCCACCTTCTGTAACTTTCCCCAGAAGCCACAAGTGAACATCAGTTTTTCACTGTTAGGTATTTACATCTTCATCAGTAACACGTAACCTACACAGGTATTTTCCTAATTCATCTTTAACGAGCGAATAGAATCCTCTACCTGTACACAGGTATGGGACAGCGGTGAGTGGTACGAATAAGTCTATTTATAGCCTAGTCATGTAGCATCCGCATCGTCAGACACCTGCGAGATGGGATGGTACATTATAATATAACCTATCAACTGGAACCACTCACCGACTAAGTCTGCCTTTCACAGCCTCTCATAACAAGGTCAAAATCAACATCTATATATTTTTCAAAAAAAAAAAACCCCAACATTTATATTGTTTAAATACATCATTCAGAAGAGTTTGCCGAGGATTCCTTTGTGGTATTGTGTTATGTATACAGCTCCTACACGTGGTACGACTGGTACAATCAAAGAGAGGCAGCCATTGTTGGGACAACCCATAAATTAAATTTTCAGTTATACTGTCAGATACCGTTCTATGACATCAATTATGAATTAAGTTATCCCTAATAAAACTTTTTTTAAAAAATTACTTCCCTTTATCATTTCCATCTTTAATTGTATGGGTGTTTGACAATAACCAGTATCTTGTCTCTTTGGTGACTCCTTCTCAAGGCCAATCTTTTACAACTGTCAAAATGGAGTATGCTTATCTAAACCGTGATCGGCATCCTATGTCATCGCATTGAAAACCACTTGAAAATACTTCAATTTCTACCCCCTACAATGGCGTGGAGTAGACCAGGACCATATCACTATGCTGAACCGTACACCAAGCACTGGGTACTGTTCAGCCCATCCAATGTGTCAACAGCTATTCTCCTGATTTGTGTAAAGAAATATAACCAAATAAAGAGACTGATTCAGGTATCAACACATGTCCTCTTGTCAATTTTTCCTTTCATGCAGTTATCCGCCAACATTCGAAGAAAAAAGTTTGGTGTTAAATTTCATAAAGAACAATGCAGGGTGATTCATTTTACTGAAGGTAAATTCTCCCCGTGTTGAAATACATAACAATTTCTCCATTATGGATGGGCAGTTTGATATATGGTTACAACCTCGGAAACATACCCTACACTTGAACACGACAATCTCCTCTGCATCTCAAAAGTTAATCAGTGAACCCACTCCATCCGATGAGGATGGTTTACAGGCCAATGAGCAACAACAGTGTTGGAGAATTTGCTGTGATTGTAGTTCTCGTCTCAATACAAAGTACATTGTGTCATAAAAAAATGCAGTATAACAGATGTATTTTGAAGCTGCAGGGCGAGAGAGAAAATGTTTAAACAATGATAAAATGGAGTTCTTCACAGGCGTTGTTTGATAAATCCTACAAAGTATCATCACAGGGAGCAGACAACTAGTACATAATTCTAGTTTAAATAATGACAGTTTCTGAAACTGATTCATCGAATGATTTTACTAAAAAGATGATTAGGAATAGCTTAAATACAATTTTATCTAAAAATTTGATTTTAATATTTCTCAATTTATTCAAATGTGATCGTCGGTGATTTATTAAGGGTATATGATGCCTTATTCAAGGGAGTTAATTCCCTTGAATTTAATCATTCAGAGAAATGTATTCTTGTTGCAATAGTCTAATTCTTCTATGGAGCTCTGATAGAATCCTTCGGATCTGCCTAGGATTCCTCTACCACTCACAGGACGTTCGACTCCTCCACCTCTTTTTATTTTCCCCACTTAGCCTAATTCTTGAAAACTTCCTCAAATTTCATCATTTACCATACATGTTTTAAAGTCAACATTTATTAAAGATGCCAACAGGTTATAGAAACAATCAAAAATTCCACATATATTCTTCACAAAGCATACACATGGTGTTACAAAGTGACCTGGTATCAATGTTTGTAATCTTTAAAGCAAAATTAAAAAGTATAGAACTTCATGCTATTAGTTTATTAAAAACATCAGCATTTTTTCCCTCAAGTCAACTGGTCATACAAGATGGAGTCTGGGAACTTTTTACACGGTAAGAAAACTGTGATGTGAAGGAACGCCATCTTTCACACCTGCATAAAACGTGACGTATTTACGGCTGGAGAAACTGTCCTGTCGGAAAACACAGGCCATTTTTCTATCAGAACCACAGACTTCCTCCTCAACCCATCATTTTCCGGAGCAGACTATAGTTGACCTTTGACCCTATATGTTGTTCCCGAGATGCTGATGACAGCCTTTTTAGCTGCGACATGGATGGCATGATTCATCACTCGCACTGCAGCTGATGATTGATGAGCTAACATCGTTTTCATGGCTGTATATGCTAATGAAGACGATATAGTGGACACATACATCATAAAAGAGATACAAAAAACAAAGATGTATCTGCCGAGTACACCTGAAAGATTCTCACCTGTACGGTACCTGCATTATCAAGACTTTAGACCCAGTCATCTCATATGCAGCACCAAGTTTCATTTGCATCAAGAATCTTGTTGTAATTTATGACAGGAAATTCATCTACTCATCATGTGTATCATTAGCAGTGGCTTGTGACAATTAATTCATGCAAATTACACCAGCTACATGACTGTACTGCTCCACAAATCATTTCTAAGATACAAAGTCCAAAAGTATTAAAAAATTAATACAAATTTAAAATATAAGAATTTGCACTAAACACTTTAAAGTTACTGTTTTAAATTGTTAATATCAATTTTCTATTAAAATAGAGCCAGACTTTCAGTAATTTGTTTCATACTAAAATAGATTTCAGAGAATATTATTTGTGATATGTTTACTTTTATATTTCTGAAGAGTCGGACTGATGTTAATTTGCTTAAATGAAAAGAAACTAAACAGGAAAGACTTCTGAATCAGGGGAGATAACTCAATAGTTTCCACTGTGGAAAGAAACACTAAATATGATTGATGGGCACAAGCTAAGGTAGTTATTACAAGAATCAGAGTCTAGCACCAAATGGACAGGATCTGATTGATGTGACAGTCACTGACCACTGTCGATGCAGTGGTCAGTCTTGGGTCAGACAGACATGCACTGGACATGTATATTACCAATATGACCTTTTGAACAGGGAATTATGATTGCGTGAAGCAAAGCTGTCTCGGTAACATTTTTATGAGTAGCTTTAAGTATCAATATCCTGTCGTCTTAATATGGATCCTTAATTCAGTATTGTAACATCCCATTTTTATAAATTCATCCACTATTCAAATTAATGCTATGAAAAATTATACTAACAGTTCTAAAGATAGTTTTTGAATAATTGAAAATTTCATACGTTTTCTTCATTTTTGTTCATCAAAATTTTAGCACTATCAATTTTAAAACATACATTTGACAAATATTTTCCAACTTCAAACATTATATCTTCAACACCAGTTTACCTCTTTAAATATACAACATACATCAAAAAATCTTCATTTTTTTCAATCCCTTAATCAATATTTTATAAAAATTTCAACTCACATTCTACAAACAGATTAGAAGTACCATAGCATTGAAGTGCTTTTCTTATGATCTCTCCAAATATGTGTTTTCAGGTTTGTAAAATTATTTTCACAATAATATTAACTTTAATTTTTTTGTTGTGTTTGTAAATTGGTGTTACGTTTCCTGTCAGAATATGAGGGGTTCATCTGTAACATAGTACCATCAGCTATCTATTTTCAGTCTAAATGTTTTCATCATTTTTGGCAGATTTTCAAATGGCCCTGAATCAGCTACTCTGTCGAGTTACAGGTATGCTGACTGTGGGGCTACGACACACCTGTACCCAGGTAATCCAGGTAAAGGGCACCATAAGCCCGCTCCACATCAACTGCAGGTACAAACCAGAGGTTTGATCTAAAGTATTGATTTATTGATGTGGGTTCAGTGCTAAGCAACATTATCTGTCGGATCTGTGTGGGGGCCGAACGGGAGATTCCCACCCGAGAGACGTGGATGCCTCTATACCTGAAATCCCTTATCATCCTGCCCAATCGCACCCAATCATTGCCAACAATAAACCTACCGTTTCAATCGTTTTTATATAGAATGTTGTATTGAGCCTCATCTCAGAACATTCGGGTTTATATTCACAGTGGTGTAGCTAGCAGCTATCACACAGATTAAGCACGATGATAAGGACCAAAGCATTGTTCTCCTGTCCAAACCGAATCGTCAGCATTGAACAACGTCCAGAAAATTGAACCACATCCACTTGTATTGTTTCTGATAGCTCAGTTGTTTAATTGGCTCCCATTGATTAGCCGTGTTAAATGCATATTGAGATGCTATTATCCGCGGTGATAATAATCTATTATGTGTCGTGGTTTTCTGTTTAAACGTATTATCATCGCGCAGGTCCACCTTTGGGAATTTGTTCAGGTTGGTTATCCATAACAAATCCAATCAAATCAATTTATCGTCTGATTTACCTGTGAAATTTCTACCTGCATCAGTTTTATCTGGTAATCAGCACTCCTGTGTTCCACGTTAACGAGATTTATGACCCTTCAGCACATAAATCACAATCAATATGTATATGGGTTATTTGACAGAATCTTTATATTCTCAATATTTCTAATAAAGTAGAAACCAAACAACTCTAACTGGTAAACTAATTAACAAGTCGGATTAATATTTCTCGATTCAAAAATTTAGAAACTTAAAAAAAATTGAAGATTTGACAAAACACAAATTTACTGGTGTGTTTCATTAGACAAACTTTCCATCTTCACCGAAAGGAAGGATTCGAAGTAGATTTATCATCATGTAGAAAATGCCTGAGATAAACAATTGTCAAGGATTTCCGATATCCTTGTGTAATTATCATCACTTTCTTACATCAGCTTAGAGTATACAAAATGGATACAGTCCAAGTCATTGAATGATATTTCTCCAGTCATTTAACCAATACTCCTCAAGGTTGTCGAGTGTTTCGGTCCATAACTGATAAAAGATTGAACTAAGTACACAATGGATTTAGTCATTAAAATAAAATGTCCCAAGACATGTCATTCTGAATCTAACGCCTATACATTGGTATCAAAAGATGTTGACAGCCATTTGCAAAATACTCAGCCCCATTTTTAAATGTATATTTGTAATGAAGACAGTGTAGTACAATATGGAAGCAGCCATTAGCTGTCCTGAATACATCCTTAAACCTGCCTGTAAATGAGCACCATTATACAGGTAGATACAGGTGCACAGCATGCATTGTACTCCTGGCAAGAATATTGATTTAATCAACCCATTTACCTCGAGTTTAAAATATTCAAATCTACCTTACAGTCGACAGAATTTGTATTACTAATTATCTTATCTTTTTGCTTCGAACCAATAAAGGGCCGTTTTAAAATTGATGTGGCCAAAATGTCTAAAAACTAACAAGGAATAAACAATGAACTGGTGTTTAGTTTTGTGTTGGACTTTTAAAACTTCCTCAGATGATGTGTAAGACTAAAGCACCCCCCCCCTCCTTATTTATATTGTAGTGTTTGTCAGTACATAATATGATGACCTTCACGATAACCATCTACTCTGTTCTCGCCATCAATAGGGACAACAACCAACACATCCAAGAAAAAGATGAAAAGACTTTATTCTCATTAAAAGACTAGCTTTGAAATCAGAGAAAAACTCACAGTTCCCAAACATCTATTTTGCTTGGAAACAAAGGACGCCTGTTACTGTATCAACCCTTGTCGGACGAAGGGAGCAGTTGCACGCATCCTTGATCTGCCTCCCAAAAAGACTGACGGTCTTTGTTTTGTGTTGGCTGGGAGGCGGAGATCCAACCATGCCTCATTGAACATGTCAAGGGTCATAAGGCTTTGGGTGGTAAATGGTGGACAAGCTCAGAAACTATCCTCACACACAAAAGGAGAATGACTATACAGACTGATTACAATTCACCAAGCTCCTTCCTCATGATCTTATCATCATATTGTACACAAGATTTAACCCTGATGTTTTTATCAGTTTGTGACAAGATTTTCTTTAAACATAAGATGAGTGTGTCAACATTCTTTATGATCCCAAATATATCATTTAGACTTCACTGTAAAATCTTCAATTTGAAATTCTTTTTTTAATTTTGGTAGTTTAGGTAATTGATTTTTCAGTTTTTTTTCAATCTAAACCAAACTCCTTTAAGTAAATGAAGCAGAAAAATCACGTTCTTAAATTACACATCATAAATAAAGAATAGTCCAAAATTCTACTTCATACTTTGAAATATAGGTATTGATACAAAGTAAGCCGTTTCTGTTGTAGAGGTTTGAAAATACAACCGATTGCATCTCTCTTGATACAGGTAATGGTCAGCTGTTGACCAGGCCCCCTGGGGACAGTCAATCTCATCAAGTGGTCACTCACTAAGTGGGTACCTTGACCATTATGTTGAGACATGAAAAGCCATTTAGTTATCATCAAGATTATATAGGATTTGCCCCTAGCAACACACATCAAAGCTACATCATACAATTACCTGTAACACTAGCCATTCATCCTGGTCATTGTAGAAACTGGACATCAGCAGGCTTTCATTTTATTTGTAGTAAAGAAATTAAGTGACCATTATCAACAATTAACACCACTATGAATGATTTGGATAACAAAACTGGAAATTCTATCGCCAGGAATGTCTCTATATAGACACCTCAACCTCATAAAGCAAGGCTTTTATATAAATGTAAATAAAAAAAGGTGAAAATTGATAAATAAAAACAAATTTCTTCATGAAAATAATGAAAAGTTTTGTATAAAGATTTTCTGAGAAAAAAAATAAACAAAATAACAATTACAAAAAATGACTTAAGGTTGTATGTTCGTGTCTTTGTTCGTGTCAGATTTCCCTTCTGAATGCATTTGTAGTTGTACATTAATAATGAATTTTATCACTTTGTTTTAAAAGCAATTAATTCATGAAATACTTTCATTATTTGTCATCAATAAATAAACAACTTTGCTTTTATTTGTCCCCTTTAAATCAGCAGAGTAAATACTAAACATCTGAGCCATTGATCAACAATGATTTCAATGTCACCTTGAAACTCTGTATGATGGAAATGTCAGAGTATATTGTAGTATAAAGCCTTAAAACAAACATTGTGATCTCAGCAAGTGGCTGACTGAAGGATTTTAACTTTACAACCTCTAAGGAATCATCAGAATCCAGACAAAATTGGTCCTCCTGCATACAGTTACCTGTAATCAAATCTTCAAATGAACTTTTGAACAGAAAAAGTCTGCATTTGATATTGTGAAAATTTCCACATGATAAAATGCATCAATTTTATTTCTTTTTTTAAAATTGTAACATACCTCTCCATTTTCAGTTCTTGATCAACAAAAAGACACAGATTTCCAACTTCCTTTTTTTTTGAACAATTCTGATACTTAACTGATACAAGAGTTTAATTAGAGAGAGGATGGTGATCAGTGTTGTTCTAAAGATGTTTCCAGTAAGTGGGATTCTGGGTAAAAAAATGCTTCCCACTCTTTAAGTGCTTCAGCTAAACTCTCCAACAAACACCCTTAAAAGCTTATAAGTATGTCCTCGGGCAGAAAGTGTTAAGTCTGCTATTTATTTGTCTTTTCATTCAATATTTTCCTAGTCTATCCCTAATAAAAACACATCTTAAGCCTCCAGTCTTGGTTAGTCATCCTGTGGTAGCTATAGAATCAAATTCATCCCACGTACAAGGGGAGGGGGGCTTCTGGATTATTAAATAGAATTCACCACAGAAGATAGGTAAGTTGGTAGAAAGATAAGGTATATATATATGGTTGTCAATGGCGACAGGCAGCAAGGACATCGCAAGGACCACCTGGATTTAGGAACTATGGCCGAAATGTTTATCACCGAATGCCCTGAGAACCTGGACAGCTGTATCGATTATCTAAATCTGCCTGTGTCATAACACCTACATCCACCTGAGAAATACCTGTAGCCCCTTACAATGCGAGATGCTGACCGTGACAAAAGCTGTGCCCCAGGTCCTACCCACAGGCATGGCGGCACCTGAATGTGTTGTTTCTGTAACATTCCCATCCCGATTAGCAGTGTCTTTGTCCCCGTACTTATTGACACAGTTCAAGCTCTTTTTATCTTTTATTGCAACAGTTCCTGACAAAAGGTCTACAAAGCTGCCATCATATTATACATGGTCTTGTTCTGACTTGGGCTGACTCAATATTTGGACAGGATAACTAGACCTATTGTACACATTTCAAAGGCAAGCTCTAACAGCCAGCAAAACTCCCATCCAGGTTCCATCAGGGTCAATTTAGCACCTATCTGCCATATTTGGAGGTAAAGAGGGTGTCAGAATTCAATTACTATATGACAATAGGACCAGTGGATGACTTAAGACTTTATATACCTCCTGAGTCTGAAGAGCTTTAGTACAAATGTCTCATGAAGCCTGTGTTTCAAACAGTGATATGTGATTAACCTGACTAATTGATCAACATAATGAATGATATAATTAATAATTTTATCAGATTGTGTTAACGACCTTTATAGAACCTGAGGGAATTTGAAACAAGGAACAGAGTGATAGGTTTAGTACAGAGATTGGTAATGGAATACATCGCTTCGTAAATACAGCCGACAAAGGACAGTTAGACAATGACACCCTCTGCTTGAGGACAAAACAATTATCTAACGGTGATGTGCGTCGCCCTGTTTGGCTCTTATCCCAGATTCTTGATAAAAAATTACCCCGATGCCGTCAAAAGACAACGTACAATCAAATTTTAAATCCACATACACCAACAAGTTTTTTGAGAAGCATTCAATATAACATCAATACAATGATACGTGCCTCCGGCTTCGGGAATTAAACATCCAATATTAACGATCTGATATAGCCTATTGTAACCTGACACCAATCTAGTTCCCGAGTAAGGTTTTAATTCATGGTATGTATTAAAGCTTCCCCCTCTGAAACTGGTCCTAAGTTTCAGTGTTGAAATACTAGAAAATGATATATTTTACTCTATAAAGCAGTCAAATCTAAACAAATGTTTACAGTTTGTTTAATATTTTAGTTATTAATTTTACCATTATAATGACAGTGATGTGTTTTTAAAAAAAAAATGTTTGGAAAGTCCTAAAGCACAGTGTCCAGGGTTTTTCAGTGCAAAACTATCAGCATCATTGTAGCAAACTAGAAACCAAAATCAGCCACACCATCATCAAAAATAACGACTGAAAATTGTTGAAGGTCAAGTAAGCCGTGTATAGAAAATATCAGGTTGCTTCATGTCGAGGAACGATGAAAAGACTGTGGCATTGAGAGGCATTGACTGGCACGGGTGAGATAATGGTCGGGTAGACATGGTGACTGTGTCTCAGCCACGCTTCTACTCTGTCAAAATCCACTTCATCCTCTATATCACCCCCTCCCTTCCTCCTTATGCCCACCCAGAAATTGCAAGTACAATTCACTTCTATACAAAGCCAAATGCCAACTTTGCTATCACATTCTGTCATCTGAAGGATGCTTATACGTATTTAACAGTCTGTATCAAAACAGAATCTACGCTGACGGTAAAATTTTCCTGGTCTTTTTGTTTTTGACCTTCAGAATTCTATCTTTTATATTGATCTTTTCTTTACTGTAACTCTCCAGTTTCCTGTATTGTACCAACTCATGTGCTTCCCTGATTTAACACATTCGTGATAAAGACTTCCTCTAGTCTAACAGAAATTTTGATAAATTACAAAATGCCCTTAACATTTGACAAAAGCAGATAAATAATAAAATTCTGTGAATCAAACTAAAGTTTCTGTCCTGTATAAGACTTCAAAAAGTATCAGTAACTAAAAACTTCCCAAATATGGGGAAAATGTTTTTAAAAATGAAACTTTCCAATGACCATCTGTTATCTTTCAAAAGCATAAAAATACTAGAATATTTAAAAAGACCTGTTTTACAAATCTAAGATTTCCCAATTATAACGTCCTTAGAGACAGAATTAATGGTAGCCATGTATATTGATTTGGTATATACAGAGTAATGAGATGTGATACGATTTTCAGATTTTGCTCCCTTATCAGAAAGAAATTCTGTTTGAAATTGAAAAATGTTCCTAATCCTCGCTGTGTGAACTCGATCATTTTGATATGTACAGAGCTGCTTGTAAATCCCTCGGAACAGAAAATCAAAATGTACCCGATAACAGATTGTTGGCTGAAGTGATAGGAGAGCTGGTTTGACAATACAACATCACTCGTCCAATTTTCAAATATCATTCTCTCCAGGATGTTGTGGATTGAGACACAGCTATAGGCCACAGGTGTTGTTTAGTGGTACAGAGGGGGGACAGACAGAGAAAAAAACATTATTGATCTCCTTCCAACAATGATCATATACCAAGGTTAGTGTTCCCTTTTTGCTAGACAAAATTTACCTCCATCAAAACACACTTCTACAACAAATGTGCTTTACAGTGTTTGCTAGACAATGGGTAATATACTTGCAACAACTAATGTGTTCTGGCAGTATAAGAAATCTTTTTGGCATTATAAGAAATCTTCTTGGCAGTTTAAGAAGGCAATATACTGAAGTATGGTTCAAAAGATTTTTCCCAGAATATTGGTAGCAAGTCAAAAGCCAGTAACAAGGGGTTATAAATTTAAAGTTTTACAGTGCATGATATTTGATGATCTGCAAAATGAAAAATTTTTTTGAAAAATTTAGTCTTAAAGGTTTAAACAAAAATAAAATCTACATACAAGTATAGTATTTATCGAGTGGGAAGACCATCAAAAGGGATATTTTATAGTGTGATTTGTTAATTCATGAAGATTTATGGTACAAAATAAATTGATGTAGAGAAAATCCGTAGGAACTCTTATAAATCTCAAGCTTGTTGACAGGGAAGAAAGGGTAACCATGTTCCTCCTAGGGCCTCTCAAGCATCCTATGTGCCCCACAATAAATTGCTGTGAGATGACGCGGCAGTGTTTACCATGGGATCGATACAGGACTGGGGATTACTATCTGGAAAGTATTGAACCTTTAGACAAGGAAAGTGTTTCATCTTAAAACTACAGACATTTCACCTGTGTCACACGAATATACTGCCACTTCACATCTTTTTATGTGATAACAATACCAAACATCCTACATAAGGTCTGTTTATAGGACACCAAACCTTTAAGGCTACAACCAACATCCTACATAAGGGTTATTTATAGGACGCCAAACCTTTAAGGCTACAACAAACATCCTACATAAGGTCTGTTTATAGGACACCAAACCTTTAAGGCTACAACCAACATCCTACATAAGGGTTGTTTATAGGACGCCAAACCTTTAAGGCTACAACCAACATCCTACATAAGGTCTGTTTATAGGACGCCAAACCTTTAAGGCTACAACAAACATCCTACATAAGGTCTGTTTATAGGACGCCAAGCCTTTAAGGCTACAACCAACATCCTACATAAGGTCTGTTTATAGGACGCCAAACCTTTAAGGCTACAACCAACATCCTACATAAGGTCTGTTTATAGGACGCCAAACCTTTAAGGCTACAACCAACATCCTACATAAGGTCTGTTTATAGGACGCCAAACCTTTAAGGCTAATACAAACATCCTCAATTTCAAAAGAAAATTCCTCTGATTGGTGATTCACTTTAATTATATTCCATTTTGTCAACATTTCTTTAATCTAATCTTGTTTTAAAATTTTCACATTTATCTAACATAAATGGTTTTTATCCTTAGAATTCATTAAATATTGCATTTTACACTACGTTGTCAAAATGTCTGTCTCATCATCTTGGTAACTTTAGAAGCGCAGAGATGACAAGAACATATATCTAATTATCTGTACCAAAAACATCCTTTCAAAAAACTGCATCGTTAAGAATGTAAATCAAGCTCATCGTTTTATCCATAATGTTTATGACTACTGTGAAGTGGGTAAGTTTGTTCGGGTGGATAAACAGTGGTTTGGAGAGTATATACTGGTGATTGGAATCTCATGCAAATGGCTGACAGGTAATTTTACCTGTGTGACAGGTACTGTGTGTAATTAGGAAGGAATGCCTTTCAGGATAATTTTGTTTTCTCTTATATTATCACACCAGCCAAACGAATATGAAAAGAATGCACTGATGACTCAACTTGTCACCAAATACTGGTTTCTGTACCCAGCAATATCAACTGTACTATATCAGTTTTCAAGGATGGGGACAACAAGATATCTAGATTGAAACATAGATATTCAGATTTTTGCTCAGAATACATGAAAGGAAAAATAAATGACATGAAGGTACAAAAATAGCTGAAAGTAATAACAATAATAAAATTATAAAATTAATGTTTTATTTTAAAACAATGTCTGGATAATTGTGTTTTATTCATAAAATAATTATAGCTAGTCTTTTTTTAGCTGGTTCAAAAGGAAGCAGTTACATGTCTATACAATTGTACTGTAATTGAAGCAAGAATAATACCCATGATTACACACATATTATATACAAAAGTGAAACGCTATCCTTTAATCTTTTAGCTGCATGCAATAAATGTATCCCTTCTCGATCTACAACCATACCTTTAGCCATCTCGGGACAAAGATTCCTGCCCCACTGATTACAATGGACACAGGGATAGCTTCAGACATTAACCTCCACTAAAATTTAACAAGGCATTTTTCAAAAACATCTCAAATGAAACATAAGTAATTATTCCCAAACACAAGGATTTTTTCTGACAAGTCTTTAAAAGAAATAGAAGTAATTATTCAATCATCGAAACAGAAAACAAGAAAGGAGAAAGTTGATAAATTGTTTAAATGTCTGAATAGCCTGGGGATATGATTATAACAACAATGGATGGCGTTGCTCTATTGTTTAAACCACATACTTGGATGTGAACTTTGTAACAGGTTCCAAAGTGTTTCAAACCAAACACTGTACAGGTAATTCAAAGGGAAGTTATAAGCCAAAGGCTACTTAGAAAAATAATCCAAACAAAACAATGGACTGAAGTAGAAATTATTGGCTCTTGGTACTTATAATGCTTTCTGCAGCCTGGTAAAGTCCATTGTCTGGGTTGTGTTACACATCTTTTGTGTTTGGAGGTACTTTTACTATGATGACGGCTGGCATGACCCAACAGATTCCCTACAAACCAGTCGGAACCTAAACTGTTTTCTAAATGGGACTTAAAAACATCTGAAATTATTGTATCAATATAACCTAAATACTTTGCAGATGAAAGTTATCATCTTAAGGTTTTTTTTAATTTTTCATTCTTTTTTACTTAATATTTTATTTAAAATGTTGCTTTTAATTTGGAAATAAACAGGTTAAATTCTCAAGTTCATCTTCCACTTGGCTGATTTCTATTCTTCAGATAATTTACTTTATGAAATCAAAATATTTATTTTCGGAAATTATTACAAATGATTTTTTTATTTCATAAAAACTGTCCCTGAGATATGCAGTGGAGTAGGTATTTGGAATTAAAACTAGACCTTTATAACTAATTTAAAAAGATTAATTATGACTATGATTTAAAGATGACAGTTCACACAAAATCTCATGCTGACAAAATCTACTACTCTTAACTTATTTAAACAGACAGCACTCCCCCCCCCCCCCCCTTGCCTCTCCACTCAGCAACATACAATATACTCTACATGGTACAGGCCAACATCCAACTCTTTCAAACTTTCCTTTTATTAAGAAATAAACAGTTATACAGAAGTGTTTCTGTATGGGTATGTCAGTGTGGTCTGACAAAAGATTCCTCCTCTTCAATATCATTACATTTATTCCACTTAACAAATTCCTTTTGATGGTAAAAATCGATTTGTGGGGCTTTATCAGTTTCTATAATGGGATACCTGACCGTGTACTACCGTGTTATACTTGAGGCCCTCAAGGGGGAAACTTATGTTGCCTCTCAATGTAATTCAAGTCTTCATTAATCATCCTGTTTGACAAAAATATGTTCCATCATAAAATTCATCACACAACCTCTCCAATGAAGACTGATTTCATATAAAAATATATACATATTTTCATACCCATTGGAGCCCCGGTGATGGGGGAGTGAAGTTTTTGGTAGTCATGGTAACACAGAAGAAATCTTCCTTTTAAGGTCTTGCAAATAATACAAAACGAGACTCAATTGAGATGAAAGTACTATAATTATTGTAGATTTCGCTTAGTGATTTTTTTTCTTTCAAATCAAAGAAAGACCAAATAGATATATAAGACTTGATCATGTCGGACATCCCGTGATAATTTGGCAGCGTGCCAGGGTACCCGATATGGCGAATCCTTAGTATTCTCGGTAACTGAATCACTTGTAAGAATCATATGCAATTAAAGTCACGGGTATGTTTAATGTTTGTCTGTATAAATTGCACGTCTGCCTTTTAATATAAACGAGACAAGCTGTGTATAAACCTGATCACATCCTCATCAATAAAATCGCTCAACGGACGTCCAAATATACATTCCATTACTGAGATATACAATAACGGTAGATTCTTGAGATAGCGTTTAGCTTTGCCGGTTTAGACATGACTTCGCGGATACTGTTACACGGATCCCTGCCACACAAGGATGCCTCGAATCTTTCTTAAAAGATACACGAAGAACAAGTTGACGCGGACAAAATGTATGACTGAGTTTTTGAATGGTTTGGAAATCTGCCATCTTTTATATTAGTATTTCAACATTTTTTTGGGCTGTAATGATCGTCTCAATTCTACTTCCAAGGTTGAACCCCATAGAAAACATTTAAATATGAAGGCTGCCTACGTAAATTGTGAAGCCCTAATCACAAAGATAATGCATGCGTTAGTCTCCTACAATATTGCTTCATTTGGTTGTAACAGAGGAAAATTGGTCGGCAATCATCACCGAATAGAGTCGTGTAGTTTTACATAAGTTCTGAAGAAGATGAGTAATAAGACGGTTGTTAACATTCTCTTGTATAAAAGAGTTAACACCACGCTTTGATGACTGTCCGTGCTGAAATTATTCGTATGAACATCTTGTAATTGACATCCAGAGTACCAGAAAGATTGAGAAATTCTAATTATCTGGTCAATTATACAGACTAAAAGTATAAAAAAAATCACATGACACGTTACAATGACTTAAAATATATTTACTTCAAGTTACTCATCAAATACATTCCATTTAGAAAGTTTTCAAATCCCAAAAAACACCTGCATCATGGAAAATCTTTCAATTATTTTTAGTCACATCCGCGATAAAACAGGCCCAAGTTTTTACTGGTTAAACAAACATATGGTAGGCTTTATTTAAACAAACTTCCCCAATAATGATCAAATTCTTTTCATAATGAAACCTAGCAAACGAAGAAAAGAAGCCGTTCGAATGCATCAAAACGTAAATGAGAATTGAAACAGCCCGATGTGCCGTGATATCGCACTTCTTGTGTTAAAGTCAGCTTCAAATACATTTCCCTGCGTGAGTTAAACGTTTTGAATTCTGTCCAGGTTTTTATCCACGAAGGTTCAACATCGATAAGCGAGGAAATATTTACATAACTTCCACAGTCCCCTCTCCTTTTGTATAGCATCCGCGTCTTGATCAAACAGCCCGCTATCGACTGAGAACGTCCATGAATTTACCTACAGAATTTAGCCTCCTTTCACACCAGGAGCTTTGTAAACGTCAGTATGAATAGAGCATCCCTTTCCTTATCAATATGTCAATTTCTCAAAGTATTGACTCCCCAGCCAAGCTATGAATGGCCAACGATAAATGACTATTCCCGTTTTCTTTACCTTCGTTGAAAACTGAACCAACTAAACGTAACGGCCTTTTCAGAACTTTGTCGCGCATCCCGCCACTATTTGCGCAATGAGCAGGGAAATTTTGACAAGACAAAATAAAATCCTTTCAAATTATTAATGGATTTTTAACGTGAATTAAAACATATTTTAATAATTTGAACGTTTTGGGGTAAAAAGTTTTAGATTGAAATTGCGTAGGGAGTGTAAGTCGGCAAATACCGATTTTAACGTGTTGTATTTTGAACTGTGTAATTGTCCTGTATGATATGTTAGGTCTCTGACCTCAAGTGACCCAATGAATAGCCGACTACAGCTCGTTAACAGTCCGGGGAAATCCGAATACTTTTTAACGTGTGACTGTGATGGGCCATTAATAGAGCACTTCATTTTACCACAAATAACGTACGGTAGAGACAGCGAATCAATGACTAGTAAGTGAACAATGTTTAGATGATTCCCTGTAAATCAATTATTTGTAAATAACTAATCATAACGACAACGGGTTATGATTTTTTTTCTTAATCCGGAAACTTGCAAGATGACACAATGGCTTCGAGCAAACTTGTATTAACCAGGCATCAGACCATTCCTCGTCTGATCGCACAAGAGAATGTCCGAGTACAAACCACAAACCACTTACAATCCCCATCACTCATACTTATGTATGCCTTCATTCTCTGCTCAAATTATGTCTTTATTAAGTGGGTTTTTTTCAGTAAGCACCCTATCAGATGGACGACATGCAACGGTTTCCCGTGATTTTACCTTGATGCCATTGAAGGAATCACCAATTACGTAACTAAAGCTCTTCGTGTCCTATGAGCGAGGACACACAGATTTGCCACCCCGGGTTTACCAGTACACGTGACAGGTAATTGCCTATACATGTTGTAGGTAATATGGCGTTATGTGCTGCTGGAAGCGAGTGGGGTATCATGTGTTTGTCTGTTTGGTTGTGAGGTTCGTGCAAGAATTGTCAAGCCGCTATTGTCGCCACGACAACAAACATCTTGTGAGAAGCCGTGTTTGGCATATATACGGGTACCCATCAATGGCGAGGTCGTGTACTCCAGCCCCCTCCCCTCTCATTATCGCTGCCACTTTGAATGTCTGCCAACACGAACCTCGAGGTTTCAGCAACACTGGCGTCGGACAGTCAATTGTGGCGTCCATCGACCAGGTACGGTGAATACACCAGTATACTTAATTCAGAGCTTCAAATAGGAAGCTGGCATCTTATATCTCTGCTTTGTTTGTGCACAGAATCTCTAGACTCGATAAGTTAGAACGCCCTTGACAAGTGCAGCAACTACCATTGTGAAGAATTATTCAAATGTATAAAGAGACTTATCCACTTTTATCACATCAGTCAACAGCTTCCTTTAGGTCTGCTTTTCAATCGCCATCACGTGTTCATCTTGCTTTTACTGATCAATTAAAAGGCCGGGTTTTGTTGTCGATAGTTTTAAATCCATTCAAAATATATCAACAATTTATCTGATGAACAATTTATTGACAGCATATGATTGCAAGTCTTTATCAAAATAGTTTTATAAACATCAAATATCTACGTGTACCAAACATTTGACAAAATCAGAAGCATCCCACAAGAAAGCCGTGCACCCCAGTCAGTCAGCCGGCATGCCGTCGTACCCATGCTCAGCTCTCCAATTCGTGTCGAGGAGACAACATGATTGATTCAGTAAATGTGTTCAAATCGATATTTGTGTGTTTGCATGTCTAAAATGCCACCTAGAAACAAATGTGAAGCGATCAGGTAAAATTCTTTCACCCAGAATCGTTGCTCGAGTAAAAACAGTAACTTGCTTTGTCACAAATCCCCGCATCAACAGTTCGAACGCGCCCGTGCTCTGTTGGCAGAAGAGCGCGGGATCTCCAAGCATCTCGAGCGAGATACAACATGCACTTGGCTTTGATGCTCGCTTGGCATACAGGGTTGATAAATATATTCAGAATTCATTTAAATTTCTCATTTATAAAAGTTGCAGTGATTTGAGGCGACAAAATGCTAATGGTTAATCGAAAAACGGAGTTTGAACAAAGACGAAGGCTTCCTGAAATAGTTTTAAGTATTTCAATACACACGTCAAATCTTGTGCATCTTTGAAATTTAGATACGGTTGGATGCTGGGGAGATTTACTGGTATATTTAAAACCCTGGTGTTGTCGAATCCGTACTAGACGGATACATACACAAAAAGGAGATAAGATATTTAATAAAATTCACAGTTGCTAATTATTTGTTGCTGCGGAGCAGAAAAGCTGTTCTTTTGAGTCCTCGGGCTGGCAATAACGGGTGCCCATCTTTCCACCAGATTTCAGTTACGATTTTAAATCAATCTTAAATATTTGCACGCAACATTTAAATGATGAAAACATTTTAGCTACATGACTCATCCAAGTTTTTTTTACGTCATAATCCATTTCCAATATTTGAAATATCATTAAAATCCAATAAACAAGTAAAAATGCATTAAAGAGGCGCAATACGGAGTTTGTGTTACCTACACACACGACATGCTCAGTCGACCATTTATCAACAGCTGATTTCATTCCAAACTCCAGCTGAAGCATGTATCATAAGCTTTTGTATATACTTAAAGCGAAATTTTCAAATTGTTTTTTATTGAATAAATTAAGAAACAATAAATTGAATTCCTCTATGAATTCCAGAGGTTTGTGTTGTTTCGAGTTAACATCAAATAAATATATATATATAGTAAAAATATGGTAAATTCTCCGTGAATATATATATATCGGATTAACATACTATTACTTTTTGTTAAGCTGGTGAATTTTTTCCGTAATGTCGGCGATAACCTGAATCTAAATTGGATGGATGAGACAAATTTGATTTCCTCGAGATATCTTAATATCTATCTAAAAGTTGCATTTGAATGCGAGATAGCACGTCATACTACATCACGTGTCACGAGCCCCGGGGTACGGGCCACCATCACTTGTATCACTAATAACGTATATAAGTTATGATAATGGATGAGCGGGGAAGCTGTCCAAACTTGCTTTAGAGAAAACACTGCTAAGAGCAATAACCATCTTCACCTACCCAGCTATGTGTTAAGTATTGAACACACTATTGAAGGGTAATATTGACTCTGGCAGCTCTCAACAATTAAAAGCTAGGCAAGGCATCCCCCTCAGGGCGAGCTGTTCCCCGGGACAACAGAAAACAAGTCCCAATTCACCGACTGACAAACACAGTCAAACATCCCACTTGGATGAAAACCGACTTAGACTACGAACAGAGAGAGGTAGAAGGTTTGACATCAGCGGGTTTACCAATATTTATTTAAGTAGAACGCACCTTTATCTGGGGACCGCGTGCAGCACCTTATGGTATAAGAAATCGATGACACTTATAGGCTTTAATACTAATGCTACTCGGGATAAAAAGTCGAGATAGAAAACTGACATCATACAAATAGTAAATAATGTGAAATGAAAACATTTGGACTTCAGATACTGGAAATGTGTTGTATATATTGTACACGAATTTTAATGTTATTAAATACCCTTTTGTATTTGTTTTTTCCCACAGCTTTTTCGACAGAAGAATAATTTGACTTAATTTTCCATGACTTCTAACGTTTACAAGTGTCACTCGTTATAAAGTGTGTAGAATTGACGCTACTGAGTTGCAGCATCCGTAATTACGTTAATTAGCATTTTCAACCCCGGTGAGTTTAACTACACAAAGAGGGTACACTTTAAATCGAATTATGTATGTATTTATGGAAAATTCGTGTAGGTTGACAACGTGATGTCACGTTACATCCGCGTTACTTAAACGCATATAACATGTACATCGTTAAACAGGGGTCATGTGACTCGATAAATATTAAACTCTGATGATTTTCATTTGCGGATATTGTCTATGGAAACATTTTTTAAATTCAAACTAAATCATTACCATGTAATGAAATATATCCTAGTTATGTTTGCAGTGTCATGGCTGCTGTCGGCTCGACATGTAAAATGGACCTGGCCAAGCGACATTCGGACCCTGTCCACTCTTTGTAGACCTCCTGGTACAGATGGTTTGTCCTGAAACAGTGGCTCCATCAACCCTTTGTTCTTTCACAACTACACCATGAATGTCTCGTCCTGACTTTATATTAATTCATACAGATAAATATGAAGAAAAAAAACATTTTTTACAAAGGACTGGGGCGTTATAGAATATTTGGTAAACGAACACCATTTTCCAGAAAATTTAAGATATTTTTCAGAATTGAGCTAATTGAAAATACTGAATAGATTGCGCCTGATAATCATCCTTTGATACAAAGAAAAGGCTTCAATTCGAAACAATAACATGGCTTTTTCACCACAGAACCGTTTCTATTTTTGTTTAACACTTAACTGGCAGTGGACAGTGAGGGGTATTAAATGTCTGAATTAAGCCCGCTAACTTGTTTGTTCAGGCATCAGACTGCCCATTACACTGACCAGAACACCGGCCAAGGACCTGTCACAACTGGACGAACAAGTCCACCGGCAACTTCTGCTTCCTTATAAGGGATGAAGGCGGCTTAGCAATGTCCGTGTGTTTAATCCCGTGGTGAAAGAACTCCATTTATAGCATATTGTTGTCGTGAAACGATTGACTTAGTATATTACTCGGGATGAATCAATAATACATCAAAAGAATACAATAAAAATTGTGTTATTTCAAAATCGTATGTAATTAACATCATTACACAAATACTAACGGAGAAACGCAACTGGAAATGGTGACTATTAAAAGAATTGGTGAAAATGAAAAATAAAATTGGTAGTTTCATTTAAATTTTCATGTTTGTTTTTTCCTAATTGTTGGTTTCCCTCCTTTGTTGGTCATTATAAAGCAATAAAGCATCGCCTATTTCTGTCATCCGAGTATCGACAAAGTTGCAAGGACTTTGTCGGTAACAGATCAGAAACATATTAGTAATCGCTTTAACTGATTAGGTTCAAAACAGCAAGCCTCTCTACCATCCCTTAAAACGGGGGATTAACATCTTGGACCTGTAAGGTGGAGGTCAAGATGCTTACTGACCAGCTCCTATTGTGGACAAGACCGCTAGATCTAATCCCTCATACCCTACTTTTGTTCGCCGGATCTTAATAGATGTATTTAAAGAAATTAATCTGAAAATCAAGGTATACCACAGCCAAATTGTGTTCAATTTTGATATATTAGCGGATAAACAGACCTGGATTATCACTGGTGCAGGCTCGTTACAGACGACCAACAGGTTATAACAGTTTGACTATCAAGTACCTACAATATATACAGTTATAAAAATGATGTTGTACGAACATCAAAGATATTTTAACAAACATATATATAATAGGGACATGGATTTGTACCATTACAGTTTTATATTTGCGTGACAGTACAGTTTTTATATAAAAAGAATGTTCTATTCCCTCCAAAACGGACCAAATATCAAAATTACCTTTCTTACTTGTTATAAATAATTAATCATTCTTCTACAGATAACAAAGGCTTTATTTACATAATTGTTTAGAAAATTGATTGATACGGTGGTATTTCTATTAACCCGCAATCATTCGGCCATTAAAACACAGTCGAGATGTTGATTTTATTGTTTTTTGTCACGAGCTACATCCCAGCCACTGCAGCACCAGACATTTCCCGCCACAGAGCGTGCACGACCGGTGTGCTATTCCAACACCGGAAGCAGACAACATCTGCTGCAGTCTATCCTTGCGTCTGTGTAATGCAATCTTATGCACGCAACGGTATCACGCGACGTGTGACCCACTGCCTTGAAGAGCGATAAGGATGACGAGGACAAAAGAGGGAGTGACGAGATGTTGAAATGCTGATAAACAGAAGGTCAACATTTCGGTCACCACGAAGTCAAAAGCGAATGAAGAGTTCGGCTGGGGCTGAGAAATGTGCCATGTGATGCTTGCTGCACTGGAGAATCGTGAACCGCCTTATCGCCTCTATCTTATCGCCTTTTGATCAATGACCTTGGTTTGCTGACAATGTCACATATGAGAGTTCCAACTCAATATCTATTTGTTTATTTTAAGTTAAGTTAATCGAAGCCAGATATGCAATAACGCCCAGTCACCAAGCCTAATATCAATTAAAAGGGTTCGACCAAGGCGTTCCGATAAAAAAAATATATCGGTTGGGTAATTTTGAGGAAACCCTTATTTTACAAAAAAATACTTCAGGTATGACCAGGGACGTACAACACGTCCCATGTAAGGCTTTAGCATGGAAATGCGATTCGTCGCAGACTCGGGCAAAAGTGAAAAGACTCGCGAAATGCAATAATTTGAAAGAAAATAATTTGTTGGTGATTTCACCCACCCTTGCTCTCTCCTAAAAAATCCACCCTCTTGTTAACAACAACTGGAAGTGGTGATGCTGACGTCACGTGATCCCTCGAACAAAGATGGACGATGGGTGGTTGATGGCGGATATTAAAAGGATGCACTGAGGCACGTTATAGCACAGGTGTGGAGCCTTTTCAGTGCGGGAGTCAATGCTTTATATTGTGTTTCTCTGAATAACTTATGGGAAGATGTGGTTAGTCTTCATCCTCATCACTATATTTTGCCGCATCTGATCAGCCAGGCGTGACGACCGACTGGGTGAATTCTTCTGCTTGACGTTCCACAACACGAGACTGAACGCTGTCGATGTATTCAATTGGTAATTCACCAGGAAGGGTGTGCAGTCGCGTTTATTGGGCCTTCCAGGTACTCTAAAACCTGATTCTAATCAAACCTGGTGTTTGCACTGTACACTTCATCTGTCAACCCCATAAAACCTGGCCAGGGCCGTACAAATACCCTAATCAAACATCCGGGGTAGTGATGCTGGTCTAGCGCCTAGCAACCACTTATTATCTAGGGGTAATTCTGGGCCCTATCCTAACACGAGCTCCTATCTCGGCGGCGGAACACCTGCATCATCCGAGAGGAGAGTGTCGGCATGCTGCGCGAGGTTTATCGCAAGTGTATGATGACACAGGTATGATGGGGCTGGTTTACGACACACTACAGGTATATTTGGCGATAACGGCTCCAGCGGGAAACTCGAGGACAAAGGCTAGTCCATATAGCTGGCCTGTATACAAGCCCAGCATCATCTAGTCAGGTCGTGAATATTTCATAGCCCGCCGTGATGGACGGTTAATTTAGTGTCATACCGGAGATGTCAGGTAGCCTTTACCTGTATCTCCGAACAGTCTGGACGTATCTGTGAGGATGAGGATGAAGGAGGTTATTTATACCGACACACTAGTAATTTGATAATTGCGTGTACCATCTGGTGTCGGTGGAGTGAAATTACAGGTTCACAATTGAAGGCCCTTCCAATTCAAACTTTTTAAAAATTTTTTTATAAAAATTGTAAATATGAGCTTCAGCTGGCTCTGACAGGTATAAACATTTGAAAAATAAGCAAACCATCAGACATCTATTGTCAACAAACATCTTCCTTTTCTACACATGTACTGCTAAAGTGTGCCCACGCATGTATCTAGTATCAAATATATTAAATATAGTCGGCAGGTGAGGCTGTATAGATTAGGGATGAAGATACACCTGTTGTATCTGGGAACAGGTCCGACAGGTATATAACGGTAGGTATATAAATGACATGGTTCGACACGATGAATCCTAATCGGCCAGTCTACCCTACTTCTAATCACCGGCTTTTCACACCCTTTAACTAATTAAAGGTGACACGCCATTTACCTGTGTCAGTCCAAGACACTATAACAACATGTGCTAGTCTCGGGAGCTAGGGTTGTTAGGAGGTAGCGGACTGTCCGGAGGGGGGGTTACACAATCAACATGTATGACCACCCCACACAAACAATCACATCAACAAACAATCTATTGTTTGTAACAGAACAAAAATACCTACACATAATACACAAATTTCAAAATTACGTTAAAAATATATGAAAACTAGACACATTCAAGATAAATCATCTAATTTAATAAGTAAGGAGAGATCGCCTGGTACCTGTCGAAACACAGGTGGTACTTTGTGGGAGTGCGTACCTGTCGATATCGTCACAGGTGATGAGGATAACGTGAGTCAGACACACAAAGTCACGCACTGGGAACTTTAGCGGGAGAAAAGATACAGCGATACCGCGAGACATGTGGGAGAGGTTCGGTGCTCGAGAGGACAGGTACCTTGGTATATACACTGCATCCGTCCCACAGCAACATGTAAACCAGCTACCCAAACACGACACCGTGTCAAACACAATCACACACAATAAACAACTTCCATATTTCAAATTACCCACTCTCATCTTCATCCCGTGTCTCATTTAAATTTGACACGCATGTACACAATACTATATATATATATATATAACATGACGCGTACCTGTCTCAACCCCCTTCATCCCAAAAATTCAAGATTCAGGGATTGAGGTCACGGTGTGATTAATCTTCACACAACAAAAGCTTAATTCGTCAAACATTCCTTTAGATCCATTTCAGCTTCCCTATAGTTCAGGTATCTTAGCCGACAGGTAAACACACCTGAATCGTTAATTTACATGTACCTGGCGTTGGTCCATATAAGTACATACTATACAACCAGGTAGAAACTTCAACAAAAGTTATGTACGGGAGATGACATGACATAACTGTCTTCGAGTAGCTTTCGGTTTAGCTGAATAATTAATTATAAATAGTGGACTTACCTTTCAGAGGCCTAGGGTTGGCCTGTTTTCTCCTGGACATGATGCGATACTACGGACTGCTGTTCATCCGCTCGGATGTGAAAATGACCAAGATGATTCTTGGAGCATGCGTGCTGCCTCACTGTCGGGGCACACGAAGGGATCCACTTTACACAATACCTGTTGAACAGGCTATGAATAATTAGCCAATGAGGCTGAAACGCATTAGAACAGGTAACCATGTACGTACCTGTTAGAGTGGGATTACCTGTGATTAGTTGTTTACAGGTAAAAAATGTTACAAACAATCTAAAAATGTAAGAAGATGTTATGTTTGTGTATATGTATTGTGTAACGGGTAGGACTTTATCGATCTGTTAACAGACGATAAAATGGTCCTTACTCCCACTGTAGCCCAATACCAAACGATCTACCTGTTACCGGGTATAGGATTATTAATAACGATAGACACAAACCGCTGAAATGTCTGTGTTTGTCTACCCCAAATAATAGTCAATATTTTAAGATGGTTGACTATTAAGATGCCATAGAATGGAGATAGGAGATCTCTGCAGTAATTGGATTTTCTAGATGTATTGTGACGTAGATCATAATATAATTTTGTTCTGTTAACTAGAAATGAAATTCATCTTTTTATCCTGTTACTAATAAATAAATTTGATTGGAAAATTTAAGATAATTATATTTTTTTATTTCTTTTTTTATTGGAAGGGGAAGATATTTAAAGTTGATGATAATTGTTATGTAAATCGAAAAATTAACATAAAGTATTTGAAAAATTAAATAATAATGGAGTATCTTTAATGTATGAATGTTCCAATACTCCTCAGTTACTAATTAGGAAAAAAACTTGCTTCTTAAAAATAATATTAAAATTAACAATGCACGGTGCTGTTTAGTAATATTTGAGTTTACATGTACGCACTGCCAACATATCAGTTAGATACCTATTGAAATAAGCTTTGTTATTTATTAATATATTAATTATTCGCTGACTTTGGTGAATTAATTTGCCATCTTTGGTTTCCAATTACGACAACGTTTATATACTTTTTATACTGCTTATTTGCAATAACTTATCTAATTTTAAAGCAGTTTCTAAAATTATGAAAAAAAACAGATGTCAGACGGCATTGAGAAAAAGCAATATTAAATATCAATAAAGTGGTTTCATTATTATATCAAATTTGTCGTAAAATATTATTCTTAATTGCCGACCAATAACCTTGGTTATAAGATAAATTTTAACAATTAATAACTTGGCAAACTAACTTTTTTTTTGGGTGGGGGGGAGGAGAATCTTCTAATTGATAAATTCCTTTGTGTTTATCACTCAATTAATTTTCTGGCCAACATTCATATCAATGATCCGGTTAAGTAACCTGTCGACTTGAGATGAAATTTATAACATACAGTTGTTGACAACCATAATCAATATTAAGACTAATTTTTTGTAAACTTCTATCGTGAGAACAACTCAGGTGCCACAGAAACTAGCTTAATTATGACCTTATTATCTTTATTTTAATTGGCGCCCCCGTGTGGAACCCCGTATCGTCATGCCTCGCAGCCTCAGATCTCCAACCAAAACTTGTCCCATCCTGTTCAATGACTGAGTAGAATTCGGCTTTCACTCCACTCTGGCAATGTCCACTGACAATAGCTGACTAATTTTACCTGGCTCTGCAGGTAAACTCTTTGAAGTCTACCTGTATATCTACTTCACACCTGTATCTACTGCACATTTGGACATGACACCTGAAACAATAGCTTGTGTGACGTGTCCTGGAACGAGTACATTCATTTCGTCATCAATGAAGTAAAGTATATTTGATAAAATCACAACACAATTAGAATAACATAGATGTATCATTGATGTATATCTTGAAGGTATTGCAATATACGCCATCTCACTGGGATCGACCAGGGAGCGTCGTGATGCCGGACAAAGTAATTATACACAGGGTATTGTTCGCCAGTCGTTTACTTAGCACACCGAACAAACATCAGCACTGAAAGCATGGAAAGCCCACTGTACCCGACCATCAGTGTTGAAGAAGTTTAAATTAGGATGTTAAAAAGTTGGTTATTGATCCCGTGTAGAACGGGTAGATGGCAGTTGTGTGTATATATAAACATGTTATTGGCAGGCACACATGTCGATAACTGTCCATGTTTAATTTATGGCTAGGATGTATTTGAAAAAAAATTATGTACATTTAGTTTGAAGTCGTGTTGGGACACGAGAATTGTACCCAGTTTGTATAAGGAAGAAGTTGTGGTATCTTGGGTACAGTTATATACTCTCCACACCTCGTCTATCACCACCAAATAAGGATGTCATTCAAATTCCGGGGTATATAGAGGTTTGAAAGCACATCGCTATTTAAATAACGGATAATATACCTAAAACCTTATTGTACGGTCTGAATGCGAGTAATTGCCCAATTTTCTTCGTATCAAGTGGAAAAACTTCAGTCGTTCTCGTTCCCCCAAGGACGATAAACAAAGGTTTCATTCAAAACGGAACGTCACTATTACGGACAGAAATACCGTTAGGTGCCATATCTCTCTTTGATGGAAAGGTGAGTCGGCCCCGGGGAAAAATTCGGCCTCAGTAGACGATCTACCCGTTTCAGGAGATACCCAGTCGAGATAGTGGACTATTCGTCTTTACGCCTGGGTAGATGCTTATAGTTAAGAGCTTGGGTCCAATTAAAAGTCTTGTTCTTTTTGTACGTGTCCATGGATGATATATATGTTTAAATCAGTGTCGATATCCTGTGTCAAAGAGCCTGTGAACGGGTACTGAAACGTACTCGGAATATTTAACATGAAAGACCCAAGAGATGAATTGTCGTCCCAGGATCAATCAACCCATCTCTACATCGAAATAGTGATGTGTTTTTCTTTAGATATCGCTCCAAACATTAAAGCCACTTGACGAAGAAATGATGTATATTTCACTCATGCAGGAAAAAAAGCCGGCTTTCATTCCGATTTCGGATGAAAACCAAAATATTTGTACAAGCCAAATGAAAGAATATTAATTACCCCATATCATTAATTGCATTCAAGATCTCATCATCGCTTTAATGAGCCGTAAAACCAATCTCACACGCTCTTGTGAGATAGAGTAAGCTATTGAAAATACCAGAAGATACGCTCCATTGAATTCCGACATATGTAAGAATCACAACATCACAACAAGATGTGTATTCCTTCCAGTCTGTGTCTCCAAGATTTAAGTCTGAGTAACAGTAACTATGACATTGGACAACAGTGATATAAAGCGGAGGAAGCTGGGCCATCTTGGATGTCATCAACACTTTTTCATGTGTTCTAGTCTTTATTGTCTGATGTCAAACCAAAACGAATCATTACTGGTATTGGAAGGACCATTCTCCAAATAGTTCTCACCGAGTATAACCTCCCCTGTATATAATCTCCCCTGTGCATAACCTCACCTGTACATAACATCTCATGTATATAACCTCCCCTATATATAACCTACCCTGTATATAACCTCCCCTGTATATATATAACATCCCCTGTATATAACCTCCCCTGTATATAACCTCCCCTGTATATATATAACATCCCCTGTATATATCCTCCCCTGTATACAACTTCCCCTGTATATAACATCCCCTGTATATAACCTCCCTTGTATATAACCTCACCTGTATATATCCTCCCCTGTATATAACCTCACCTGTACATAACATCTCATGTATATAACCTCCCCTGTATATAACCTCCCCTGTATATATCCTCCTCTGTAATAACCTCCCCTGTATATAACCTCCCCTGTATATATCCTCCCCTGTATATAACATCCCTTGTATATAACCTCACCTGTACATAACATCTCATGTATATAACTTCCCCTGTATATAGCCTCCGCTGTATATAACCTCTCCTGTATATAATCTCTCCTGTATATATCCTCCCCTGTATATATCCTCCCCTGTATATATCCTCCGCTGTATATAACTTCCCCTGTATATAACTTCCCCTGTATATATCCTCCCCTGTATATAACTTCCCCTGTATATAACTTCCCCTGTATATAATCTCTCCTGTATATATCCTCCCCTGTATATATCCTCCCCTGTATATAACTTCCCCTGTATATAACCTCTCCTGTATATAACCTCTCCTGTATATATCCTCCCCTGTATATAACCTCTCCTGTATATATCCTCCCCTGTATATAACATCCCCTGTATATAACCTCCCTTGTATATAACCTCACCTGTATATAACCTCCCCTGTATATAACCTCCGCTGTATATAACCTCACCTGTATATAACCTCCCCTGTATATAACTTCCCCTGTATATAATCTCTCCTGTATATATCCTCCTCTGTAATAACCTCCCCTGTATATAACCTCTCCTGTATATAACCTCACCTGTACATAACATCCCCTGTATATAACCTCCCTTGTATATAACCTCCCCTGTATATAACTTCCCCTGTATATAACCTCACCTGTATATAACCTCCCCTGTATATAACCTCCCCTGTATATAACCTCTCCTGTATATATCCTCCCCTGTAGATAACATCCCCTGTATATAACCTCCCCTGTATATAACCTCACCTGTATATAATCTCTCCTGTATATATCCTCCCCTGTATATAACTTCCCCTGTATATAACTTCCCCTGTATATAACCTCTCCTGTATATATCCTCCTCTGTAATAACCTCCCCTGTATATAACCTCTCCTGTATATAACCTCACCTGTACATAACATCCCCTGTATATAACCTCCCTTGTATATAACCTCCCCTGTATATAACCTCCGCTGTATATAACCTCACCTGTATATAACCTCCCGTGTATATAACCTCTCCTGTATATATCCTCCCCTGTAGATAACATCCCCTGTATATAACCTCCCCTGTATATAACCTCACCTGTATATAACCTCCCCTGTATATAACCTCTCCTGTATATATCCTCCCCTGTATATAACATCCCCTGTATATAACATCCCCTGTATATAACCTCGCCTGTATAAAACCTCCCTTGTATATAACCTCACCTGTATATAACCTCTACTGTATAAAACCTCCCTTGTATATAACCTCACCTGTATAAAACCTCCCTTGTATATAACCTCACCTGTATATAACCTCTACTGTATAAAACCTCCCTTGTATATAACCTCTCCTGTATAAAACCTCACCTGTATATAGCCTCCGCTGTATATAACCTCACCTGTATATAACCTCTACTGTATAAAACCTCCCTTGTATATAACCTCACCTGTATATAACCTCACCTGTATATAACCTCTCCTGTATATAACCTCCCCTGTCTATAGCTTCCCCTGTATATAACCTCTCTTCTGTAAATAATCTCACCTGTATATAACCTTCCTTGTAACAATAACCTCTCCTGTATAAAACCTCCCCTGTATATACCCTGTCCTGTATATACCCTGTCCTGTATATAACCTCTCCTGTATAAAACCTCCCCTGTATATACCCTGTCCTGTATATACCCTGTCCTGTATATAACCTCTCCTGTATAAAACCTCCCCTGTATATAACCTTCCCTGTCTATAACTTCCTCTGTATATAACCTCTCTTCTGTAAATAACCCCACCTGTATATAACCTCTCCTGTATATAACCTCCATTGTAATAACCTCCACTGTATAAAACCTCCCCTGTATATAACCTCACCTCTATACAACCTTCCTTGTATATAACCTTCCTTGTATATAACCTCGTTGTATATAACTTCTCTTGTATATAACTTCCCCTGTATATAACCTCTTCTGTATATAATCTCCCATGTATATTACCTCACCTGTATATAACCTCCATTATCATAATAACCACCCCTGTATGTAACCTCCCTTGTATATAACCTCCCTTGTATATATATAACCTCACCTGTTTATAACCTCACCTGTATATAACCTCTCCGTTATATAACCTCTCCTGTATGTAACCTCTTATGTATGTAATATCCCCTGTATGTAACCACCCATGTATATAACATCCCCTGTATATAACCTCCCTTGTATATCACCTCCCCTGTATATAAACACTCCTTTATATAACCTTTATTGTATATAACATCCCCTGTATTCCACTACTCCTGTATATAACCTCCCTTGTATATAACCTCTCCTGTATATAACCTCACCTGTATATAACCTCTCCTGTATATAACTTCCCCTGTATAAAACCTCCCCTATATATAACATCCCTTGTCTATATCCTCCCCTGTTTACAACCCCCTTCCATTTATATAACCTCTCCTGTATATAACCTCCATTGTCTATAACCTCCCCTGTTGACAACCCCCCTTCCTTGTATATAACCTCCCCTGTATATAACCTCACTTGTATATAACTTCCCCTGTATAAAACCTCCCTTGTATATAAGCTCCCCTATATATAACCTCCCTTGTCTATAACCTCCCCTGTTTTCAACCCCCTTCCTTGTATATAACCTCCCCTGTATATAACCTCTCCTGTATATGATTTCCCATGTATAAAACCTCCCCTATATATAACCTCCCTTGTCTATAACCTCCCCTGTTGACAACCCCCTTCCTTGTATATAACCTCCCCTGTATATAACCTCACCTGTATATAACCTCTCCTGTATATAACCTCCCCAGTATAAAACCTCCATTGTATATAAGCTCTCCTATATATAACCTCCCTTGTCTATAACCTCCCCTGTTGACAACCCCCCTTCCTTGTATATAACCTCCCCTGTATATAACCTCACCTGTATATAACCTCTCCTGTATATAACCTCCCCTGTATAAAACCTCCCTTGTATATAAGCTCTCCTACATATAACCTCCCTTGTCTATAACCTCCCCTGTTTACAACCCCCTCCCCGTGTCTATAACCTCCCCTGTATATAACCTCTCCTGTATATAAACTCCCCTGTATAAAACCTCCCTTGTATATAAGCTCCCCTATATATAACCTCCCTTGTCTATAACCTCCCCTGTTTACAACCCCCCTTCCTTGTATATAACCTCCCCTGTATATAACCTCACCTGTATATAACCTCTCCTGTATATAACCTCCCCTGTATAAAACCTCCCTTGTATATGAGCTCCCCTATATATAACCTCCCTTGTCTATAACCTCCCCTGTTGACAACCTCCCTTCCTTGTATATAACCTCCCCTGTATATAAGCTCCCCTATATATAACCTCCCTTGTCTATAACCTCCCCTGTTTACAACCCCCTCCCCTTGTCTATAACCTCCCCTGTTTACAACCCCCTCCCCGTGTCTATAACCTCTTCTATCCATAGCTTCCTATTTACTTACAAAGACTGATGTAAAGCTTATATGTGTCTTCTCTAATGATCTGGATTGTTGCTGTTCTTTAATTCTCTTTCTCATCCTTTCTTTATCTTTCTATCTTCCTCTTTTCACCGACGTTTTCCCTTCTGATAAGAAAAGTCCTTGGTTATCCCTGGGGTATATATTTAGTCAAACCTGTCTATAAAGGACATTGGCCGGTTATAGGTAGGTGGTCACATAACATTATGAAGAACTGTATCATTTCGTGAACATTAGATTTGTATCGACGGGTGACCTGTGTGTAAAAATTCGTTTACATACATCCCACGGTTTTATTTACCGGGTACAGTACATTTCTCATCCACCCGGTTTTGCCACTGAAGCTAATCCCTAAGGAAAACTTGTACCGTATCTCTAATCCTCTGTAACAACTGACCACTGGCTTAACAGGTCCGGACTGTTTAGAAGTTGGTGGGATTATTTTAATCTGGCTTTAGTCATCTAAAATTGACCAAGCGACTGACCTGTAATGAACGTAATGACAGAGCGGGGAGATGTCTTGCAAGCTGAAGTAGCGGGACGGGTTGGAAGGCGTGAGGCCTAGAGAATGAGAGCGGGACAGGTTTGGGAGGCGCGGGGCTCAGGGGATAACAGAGATGGGTTTAAAAGGCCCAGGGTCAAACGGGATAACAACGAGATGGGATTGGAAGGCCTGGGACATACGGGATGACAGAGAGATGGGTTTAAATGACCAGGGACATACGGGATGTGTTTGGAAGGCTCGGGACATATGTGATAACAGAGAGATGGGTTTGGAAGGATCGGGGCTCAGAGGATGACAGAGAGATGGGTTTGGAAGGCGCGGGACATATGTGATAACAGAGAGATGGGTTTAAAAGACTCGGGACATACGGGATAACAGAGAGATTGGTTTAAAAGACCCGGTGCACAGGAGATGACAGAAAGATGGATTTGGAAGGCCTGGGACATACGGGATGACAGAGAGATGGGTTTGGACGGCCCGGGACATACGGGATAACAGAAAGATGTGTTTGGAAGGCCCGGGACATACGGGATAACAGAGAGATGGGTTTGGAAGGAGCGGGGCTCAGAGGATGACAGAGAGATGGGTTTGGAAGGCCCGGGGACCAGGGGATGACAGAGAGATTGGTTTGGAAGGCTCGGGGACCAGGGGATGACGAGTTCACGATTAAGATGGTTAGGCTCTTTTCGTCAGACAAGAAAATGGTATCAAGAAATAAACTGGGGTATGATGGGACGGGATGTGAGGTCGGTTATGGGATGGTATAGTAGCTGAGGTCGGTAATGTAACGGGATATAAAGAGGGGAATGGATGGTATGCGAGGTTGGGGAAGGGATGGGACGGGATGTAAAGTGGGTGATGGATGGGATACGAGGTTGGGAATGGGGCGGGGTGTGAGGTCGGGGGGAGGGAGAGGGGATGGGATGGGATGGGATGTGAGGTAGGGGGGGGGGGGAGGGAGGGGATGAGATGCGAAGCCTGGGTGAGACAGGGTGTGAAATGAGGTTAGAATAGGGTGTGAAGTTATAGGTCGGACTGTTAGACGAGGTGTTAAGTGGAAGGAGACGGTTTACGATATTGGAGGGGGGCATGGTGTTGGTAGAACGTGGTGTAAGGTAGGTGGTGGATCCGAGTGAGTGATTGGGTATGAGATGGAGTGTTGGTTACAGGATGAGTTGGGATGTAAGTTGGGTGGTTATAGGGAGTCAGCTCGCCGACAGCTTGTGGTTGGGGTTTTAAGTAAAATGGTTATGGTTATAATGCGAAGAAGGGCGGGTGATGAGGATATAGAACATGTGAAATAGATGACGTATGCGATTCCATTGCAATGTAAGTGATTGCGAGTTATGGGAATGTCTGGGACGTGTTTGTAGTGAAACGCGGATGTGGTGGAAGGAGTGACGAGGTTAAATGGACGTAGGAACAAGTTAACAGTTGGTTACACAAACACCACGCTAGTGTGTCTGTACTCCTTACCACATCAGCTGATACCCAGGCGTGTCTGTGCTCTTAACCACGTCAGCTGCTGTGTCCGTGCTCCTAACCATGTCAGCTAGTGTGTCCGTGCTCCTAACCATGTCAGCTGGTGTGTCCGTGCTCCTAACCATGTCAGCTGGTGTGTCCGTACTCCTAACCATGTCAGCTGGTGCGTCCGTGCTCCTAGCCACATTAAGTGTGGTGTCCGTGCTCCTAGCTACATTAAGTGGGTTGTCTGTGCTCCTGGACACATAAAGTGGGGCGTCCGTACTACTGGCCACATTGAGTGGGGCGTCCGTGCTCCTGGAAACATTTATTGGGGCGTCCGTCCTACTGGCCACATTAAGTGTGGTGTCCGTGCTCCTAGCTACATTAAGTGGGTTGTCTGTGCTCCTGGACACATAAAGTGGGGCGTCCGTACTACTGGCCACATTGAGTGGGGCGTCCGTGCTCCTGGACACATTAAGTGGGGCGTCCGTGCTACTGGACACATTGAGTTGTGCGTCCGTGCTCCTGGCCACATTGAGTGGGTTGTCCGTGCTCCTGGCCACATTGAGTGGGGCGTCCGTGCTCCTGGCCACATTGAGTGGGGCGTCCGTGTTCCTGGCCACATTGAGTGGGGCGTCCGTGTTCCTAGCCACATTGAGTTGTGCGTCCGTGCTCCTAGCCACATTAAGTGGGGCGTCCGTGCTCCTGGCCACATTAAGTGGGGCGTCCGTGCTCCTGGACACATTAAGTGGGGCGTCCGTGCTACTGAACACATTGAGTTGTGCGTCCGTGCTCCTTGACATATTAAGTGGGGCGTCCGTGCTCCTGGCCACATTAAGTGGGGCGTCCGTGCTACTGGACACATTAAGTGGGGCGTCCGTTTTCCTGGCCACATTGAGTGGGTTGTCCGTGCTCCTTGCCAAATTAATTGGGGCGTCCGTGCTCCTGGACACATTAAGTGGGGCGTCCGTGCTACTGGACACATTAAGTGGGGCGTCCGTTTTCCTGGCCACATTGAGTGGGTTGTCCGTGCTCCTTGCCAAATTAATTGGGGCGTCCGTGCTCCTGGACACATTAAGTGGGGCGTCCGTGATATTGGACACACTGAGTTGTGCGTCCGTGCTCCTTGACATATTAAGTGGGGCGTCCGTGCTCCTGGCCACATTAATTGGGGCGTCCGTGCTCCTGGACACATTAAGTGTTGTATCCGTGCTTTTTATGGTGTTCATGCTCCTGGCCGCTCCTCACCATAATCTTCTCCCGTCTGTTGCCTTAGTCAGTAAACTGCCTGACTATACATGATTTCATCCAATTTTAATGATAATGCATATGTATATATATATAATAAAAACCCTGATTATACAAAGTCATTTTATTTCCAAGAAATACAGCAGTGAATTACTTGGAATAATTTTTAATAATTCGATCTTACCAAACAAGGAAGTACTGCAATTAACCGGATCTAAGATATCAGTACACTGTTATTGATCCAAGGGACATAACTCGTAATTACACACCTGCCGGAACTGTTTTGTGGCCAAGAACGGGACTTCCTGATTGGTTTCATAACATCACGAAAATTAACTGGTTTGATTGTGAACATATTGCAATTAAACATATTTCATTCTAAGTCATGTGATTTAATTTTACCAGGGTACACACAATGACATTTTCTGATAATTAGGATTTCGTAGCACTGCAGTATGCAATCCTTGTGAAAGGATAATGCATTTTACTATTTCACCGAATTTCGGATTGACTTATCAAGAAAATATATGCCTTTTCCAGAGAAAATAAATAAGAAAAAGAAACATTTGTTCAAAGTTTGCCCAACATATTACGGGTTTTTAAATCATACGCTACACTTAGATAAAATCAATGTACATTTTAAAATATTTTCTCTTCAACAGCACAAACACTGAAACATCTCTTTACTACTGTTCCACCACACCATGCAAGCAAACAAGTTTGAGGCGGTATGATGAAACGTGACACTTGCTTTCTTGGCATTTGAAACCTCGAAAGCCTCTTCATTAATATAGAGCAGTTCTTTTGATAGATAGGTTTTTTGAAGGAATTTTCAGTACGAGAATATGTTTTCTTCAGTAACGGCGAATTTCTATTTATAACAAAACCATTTCCCTGTGTATATAACATAGATTCATTTCTACTTGACAGTTTAAACAACCGTGAAAGATGAAGTCCGATACCCGAGTTTGTTGTCTCATCTTTACCTCTCGGAATTCGCTTAAACTGAATGACTGCAGTGTTGGCAAGCAAAATGAACTGAAGACAATTTGTTTTTATATTTACACGGTAAGAAACGCAACTTTTTTTTAACCATTTATAAAAGTTTTGAGTTATGTTTTCTATAGTTGTGTACGGCCATGTGAACCGAGTGACAAGATCTTTTACATGTTGTGTTACGACATTATAAATATTACAAATCTCTTTGTTAGACTATATCTAACAAACATTTGTTCTCTCGAGTCTTATTGTTGTTGGTTTCGTAATTTATCACGAACAGTTCAAGGGGTGTAATCCATTTTGAAGTTAACCGAGCGGGTTCGAAGCTTAGCGATCGGACTAACGTAAAAAGATCACTTTGCAATTCCATTGGAAGTATAAAAAACACACATTGTAAATTTAAATCAAACTTTAAATCTTAAAAAGAAAGAAAACAGAAATAACACGCACACAAGAAAGAAAAAATGTAGATTTAAATAAGATAGATTTAGATATAAATATTGATATAAAACGCTGGTTTTAGGACCAATTTGTGTCACATGCTGCCTTTAGGCAGTACATGTTATTTCATATCAATTTTATCGTAGTTCGCTCATCACCCATATGATTTCAGAAAATCGACGGTAAAGAAGTAATTTGTTTTCAAGCCTCGTTGTAAGTGATATACTCATCTCTTAGTTTTGAAGTGTCTTTAAAATTGCCTGTATCCGGTCTACAAAAGACATGCTCATCTGGAAATAAATGCGATGGTTTGGAATCCGGCAAAATAACCTTCCGAATGCGTCTGTTATCGACCTTCCTTTGGTAAAACACGTTCACTCCTTTGTGTGTCAGATAACACAGTCTTGCAAAATATATGATTTTATTGTTGATCATGTTTTCATTTTCTTTACAAACCATTCTCAAAACAACAACAATAGTAAAAGATGATTAACATTATGATATACGTAACAGAGTTGATACATGTTACTGTAATATTCACATATATGATTGTGTCTTTTCATTAAACAGCGGGGTGTCAGAAATAATGTCATACTTTGCCTTATCTTGTCATGCATTGTAAGCCATACGCAAATTTGCCAACAGAACTAATATTGCCAGTTTTCAGTGTAAACAATGTACACATGTTTGTAAAAATATTATACATTTGTTGACTGGGTTTGAGGTCATCACGTGTAATGTTAAACCAGAGGACTTAACTGTTGCCTGAGACCGAAGGTCTATTGCTTAATGGCGGAAATCATCGAATATCGACCGGTAAGTACCGAACAGTAATGAGTTGTGACGTAAGCAGTTAGCTGGAGATGTTGACCTTTGGAATTTCAAACTTTATTCAGAAAAAATATAGAGAATAAATTATAAATGTTTAACAAACGATTTTAAGGATTGATATGTCCGTCAACCTGACGTTTTGAATACTCTGCTCTATGTTGATATAAAATTGAATAGAATGGAATAGAATTATGTGAAGTTTCCCGGTGTAAATCCGTGAACCATACACTGAATCACATGCCTAGTACAACTTTTCACCGCTCAACAGTAACGTGATTGAGAAAACAAACAACGAGTAGTTATATGTCTGTCAAGAATTCGGGAAGAAGACTGACCACAAGACACACACATTTCATGGCTAAATACAGTAGAGCCAAAGAACTTCACAACAGAGCTGTTTCGCCCTTTTAGGATTCGTCTGTGATGCTACGGGCCTAAATTTTGAAGTCTAGGAGGCGACTGAGGGAGAACAAAATTTAGATGAATTAAAATATGAAAATCTTGATGTGAATGTGCACCGTACACTAGAACCATGCTTTAATAGATATCGTAATTTCTAGATATCAATAAGTAAGTCTTGTGCCACAATTCCAATGCCATATACCCATTATAAGAAATGTTCTCAATGTGAGCTGTAAAATTACTGGCTTATAAATTTGATTTGACCGAAAAAAGTACCATGCCAAAATCAGGATTCCTTAAAAATTAATATAACGATATTTTTGTTACTGTCCAGTTCAAAGACACTTTTGAGCCCCTTGCAAAGTCGAAAGAACTGCTGAATTGGGCATCGTGTTGGAATTCTCCGTGAGATTTTGCTCGTATCGAAATATTTAAGCAAGATTATGCTTATTTTAATTCTGAGAGAGACACTCCCATCACATCCACTTTTAAGCGGTACATTTCATATGCTCATCGCCCTATGATATTTATCAAAACGAAAGAAAACAATCTTGTTTACGTAAGGAACTGGTCCTCAACGGTTCCAAAAAACCGGAGACGCTCTATCATATATACTGCTATATGGACGGTGGCAATGTTTTCACTTTAAATTTACCAGGCACATCTCCAATGTGCTTTACACACACACACAAGTTGTCTCCCCTGTTGAAATCGTCAATATTAGTGACAAGCAATGGTTATCATTTTTTTTTATAAAATCATGACATTATGCTGTTCTGAACTTAACATCTCTTGCTAAAAGTAAATAGTTGATATTGTTTTCAACAACAACAAGAAATACCAACAAGTCAACAACATCTTAACTTACACAAAGTCAGAACATGGTCAATTAAAACAGAGACCATCAAAAAAATATATGGAAAATGTTTGCTTCCTCGACAACATCCACCACGTAAATCTTGGTCAATCCATGTAACAAGGCATATTGGTGCTTAAAGTTGCTTCCACTACAATAATCCACAAACAGAAAAAAGTCTCTCAGAACAGTTCGCACTGGTGAGACCATTCCGTGCCAGCACGACACACTGGTTTGGTGACGTCACGTTGACCCACATGATGCCATCCATGCTGTATAGGAGATAATATGTCTTGACAAATTGATATGAAACGTCTCCTCGTCCCTGTAACATCACGGCATCAACTGCTATCTCTCTCGGGAATCGGACCTGAAACACACATCTATACTGTATCATCATGGCATCAACTGCTATCTCTCTCGGGAATCGGACCTGAAACACACATCTATACTATATCATCACGGCATCAACTGCTATCTCTCTCGGGAATCGGACCCGAAAAACACATCTATGCTATATCATCACGGCATCAACTGCTATCTCTCTCGGGAATCGGACCCGAAACACACATCTATACTGTAACATCACGGCATCAACTACTGTCTCTCTCGGGAATCGGACCCGAAACACACATCTATACTGTAACATCACGGCATCAACTGCTATCTCTCTCGGGAATCGGACCCGAAACAAACATCTATACTGTAACATCACGGCATCAACTGCTGTCTCTCTCGGGAATCGGACCCGAAACACACATCTATACTGTAACATCACGGCATCAACTGCTATCTCTCTCGGGAATCGGACCCGAAACACACATCTATACTATATCATCACGGCATCAACTGCTATCTCTCTCGGGAATCGGACCCGAAACACACATCAAACTTTCACATCCAAAATCCAAGATGGCCGCCCGCCGTATACTATATCATCACGGCCTCAACTGCTGTCTCTCTCGGGAATCGGACCTGAAACACACACCTATACTGTATCATCACGGCATCAACTATTGTCTCTCTCGGGAATCGGACCTGAAACACACATCTATACTGTATCATCACGGCATCAACTGCTATCTCTCTCGGGAATCGGACCTGAAACACACATCTATACTATATCATCACGGCCTCAACTGCTGTCTCTCTCGGGAATCGGACCTGAAACACACACCTATACTGTATCATTACGGCATCAACTATTGTCTCTCTCGGGAATCGGACCTGAAACACACATCTATACTGTATCATCATGGCATCAACTGCTATCTCTCTCGGGAATCGGACCTGAAACACACATCTATACTATATCATCACGGCATCAACTGCTATCTCTCTCGGTAATCGGACCCGAAACACACATCTATACTGTAACATCACGGCATCAACTACTGTCTCTCTCGGGAATCAGACCCGAAACACACATCTATACTGTATCATCACGGCATCAACTGCTATCTCTCTCGGTAATCGGACCCGAAACACACATCTATACTGTATCATCACGGCATCAACTGCTATCTCTCTCGGGAATCGGACCTGAAACACACATCTATACTGTAACATCACGGCATCAACTGCTATCTCTCTCGGGAATCGGACCCGAAACACACATCTATACTGTATCATCACGGCATCAACTGCTATCTCTCTCGGGAATCAGACCTGAAACACACATCTATACTGTATCATCACGGCATCAACTGCTATCTCTCTCGGGAATCGGACCTGAAACACACATCTATACTATATCATCACGGCATCAACTGCTATCTCTCTCGGGAATCGGACCAGAAACACAGACATATACTGTATCATCACGGCATCAACTACTGTCTATCTCGGGAATCGAACCTGAAACACACATCTATACTATATCATCACGGCATCAACTATTGTCTCTCTCGGGAATCGGACCCGAAACACACACCTATACTGTATCATCACGGCATCAACTACTGTCTCTCTCAGAAATCGGACCTGAAACACACATTTATACTGTATCATCACGGCATCAACTACTGTGTCTCTCGGAAATCGGACCTGAAACACACACCTATAGTGTATTATCACGGCATCAAGTACTGTCCCCTTTGAAACACACAGGGCCTGTAACGTTTTTTTCTGAAGGATGAAGACTGGTATACAATAATATATATAATAATAATATTACGAAATACCAGAGAAAATTTCACCATTCTAAGAAAAGTCGCCTGCATTTGGCCAAATATTGTTAATTTCTGATACTATTGGTACCAGCATGAGCAAATAGAAATTACCGTCAAGGAAACCACGTCTGAAAATACAACAGACTAAATTTAAACTGCTTTCGCTTAATAGCGAAACAATACCGGGAAATCTAGGGAAAACCAACATCGTATACTTAACACATTTCAACATCAAAAAATGAATTTGTGCTATACAAAAATGTTCGTTTACATTACTTCTACGTGGATTTTCTGTGAACATCTCTTGTCGTTATAATGACAAGATCTCCTGTTTCTATACACACGACATAAAATAAAAGCGTTTGTACCTTGTATCATCCACGTGCTGCCATTATGGCGGCGCTCTGTAAAAACATATCCCCCAGAACCAGAAGGTACGTGGTTGGTAGGTAATTCATCGAAACAAATTAATGCTTGCATGACTTGGTTAAGATTTCCAGAACTTAACTTAAAATCATTCTTATCTTTGTAACAACTTTGAGATGTAGAAATGTATCTCTTTTCACGTCACTGTTTTGTTTCGTCTCACACAAAGTACTTTAGTGTATACCGGGTTGTGAAGTGATAAAGTATACCTGATAAATTTCAAGATTAACACATATACCTTTTAATTTTAGATTTGTCATTAAGCGAGGTGTGTTACTGTCTTAAGTAGCTTTTTCATACCTGTATGTACGGCTGATTATCATTCTTGCCCGCACACCAAGCCGAGGCAATTCCTCCTAAGTTTCCATTAAAATGTAGCCTGGCGTTTTGGGGTTTGTGGTCAGGTGTACTCCATACAGACGAGGCGGTAATAGCTGAGTCATCTATACCGTAAAGTCCAGACATGAGGTACTCCGAACAGATCGTCTGGTCTAAAAGGAAACAAGCAAATGTATACAAATATGAGATACTCCAAACAGACTTCATGACCTTAAACAGCAGAAACACCAAACCATCATGATGCAAAGAGTATGGACATCACCAGTGACAGTTTACAGTCGCAAAGTCATACACTCAATTCATTCAATTCAATCACACTCGCACTTCATCATCGTCATCGATCGACTCACACATGGGCAAACATAATGCAACTTTCAATAATGATAATGATTGGAGGAGCCAACAGCGACACGCCACCTTGCGGCGGGTCTGTTGGAACTTCTTTTTTGTATGAACGGAATATCAGTTCTGTTCACTTGGTGTGTGAACCGCTGTCATTCAATCAGAGACGTATATATCACGATTCAATGATGTAAACACAACACGGGACTACAACATCATGAAATATCCAAAATCTTTCTTTGTATACAAACAATAAACAACAAATAAACAATGGTTTTATAAGGGGGGAAATCGGTTATCTGATACTTTTACACATTGCCGTTTGGAATGTGACGGGTACTTCATGAAGGAATTTTAAATGACCGAAAATGGCGCGAATAGGCTGTCAATGACGTCATGTCATGTCACGCCAGCTGTTATGCGTAGCTATATGTTATAAAATAAATCCTTTTCTACCATAACCTGCGTTTGTTATCTCACGCCCAGACTATTCATTAAACGCCATATCCATTGTTTATTCATACGCATAATACACACGTGTATTATTGGTGACAGCCAAATCTATTGGACGAGGCATTGACATTTGACCCAACCATGATCTGTTACCCCGAACTACTTTCGCCACGTGCGATTGTTGTCATAGTCTGCTGTCCATCATCAACATGGCTGACAGTGACGATCTGTCACTCTTGTCGATGGTCAAGATCGGCGATGCGGTAATACTCTGTGGAGGGTGAAAGGCTATAATAATTGGTAAATGCTGTAATTTTGGTTTCCCAACCTTTTATATTAGGTTGGAGACGTCTGAAACGGGTATAGGCCTATATGCAACCAGCCACATGAGGTCAACGGCGAATGTGACAGGGCAGCCATTTCATTCTGTCATCGGTGGTCCAGTGTATGGAGGCACTATAAAAATCAACATTCACAATAATAAATCTTTCTCTCGAAAACGGCCAATGGTGATGTACAGTTCTGATGAAAATGATTAGAAGTTCTCGAAATTTCACGCCATCTTAATCGTGTCTGCATTCACATTTTCCCGCGAAGAAGCACTACTCTTATCCACAATAAAATCTAGTTCCAAATTATTTTTATTTAAAAGATTAACAATTTGTGTAATTTTGTAACGTGTTTCATTGAACTAATGTTAAGAGATGTTTCCAAACAAGATTACTGAATAAATAAGTGTTTTGCTTCAAAAATAGCGATTTTGTCACTTTTTGCATATTAATGAGCCAAATGAGCCAAACAGACAACCTACGATGTATTCTTACGCGAAAGTGTCAATGGGGGCGAAACAATGTTGTACAATATATCTATTTTTACGTTAAAAGGTTATGGTAGAAAGAGGTTCTACAACGAGTGGAAGTTGATTATCATCGTTATCAAACTCTCGTTGGTTAATTTTCAAATTTGGAAAAGTCACTCGGCAAAGCCTCGTGTCTTTTCTAAATTTTAAAATTAACTAACTCGAGTTAGATAACGATGATAATCAACTTCCACTCGTTGTAGAACCTCTATATATCAAATTTATACATTTATGTGGTATTTATGTGCTAATTTTATTTTTGAATCCTATTTAAGAAACGAAAAACTGAGTATTTAGAATAGACAATCTATTCATGGTGCTAGAGCCGAGCATGTTTGGGTGATTGGTATGTAACGAAAACTGAGCTTTGATAGGAATTTCTGATTTAGTTTCATACTGGTATGAAAGAGAAAACTTGTCCTTCATTTAGAAAACATGAATTCGCTTTGTGCCTTCATTTAGTTTGCAAACCATACCATCCAGACATGAGGCGTTCTGAACAAATTTCAAGGTCTTAGAGAGAGCAAACATCACTGAACACCATACCACCCAGACATGAGACGTTCTGAACAAATTTCAAGGTCTTAGAGAGAGCAAACATCACTGAACACCATACCACCCAGACATGAGACGTTCTGAACAAATTTCAAGGTCTTAGAGAGAGCAAACATCGAAGACGAAGGCGATAAAATAAAAGACATAACCTTGAATTCTGCCTTTCATCAATCTTACCTTATCCAGCCAAAGATATACGTGCATTGATGAATTGTGAATCGGTAATACACGGTCGTTTGTAAAATAGTTAGGTTATAATTTCGGAATGCGATAAATTATGATAATTGGTGCATTTAGAGTATTTCAGTTATTTTGGTTACCTATCTAAATAAATACATTTTGTATTATAGAGAGGCATGATAAGATGGAGCCAATCTACCACGACATCACCACCGTGATGGCTGTTATCAAAACCGGAAAATGGACATCAATAGTCATCTCATTCCAAGGCAATAATTGTAGCATATCAAAAACTTCATTCAATATTTAATAAATATTACAATAAAAACAAAACAAACCCCAACGTATAATAACGACAAATAAAAAACAGAACCAATGTCTGCTGGTGATAGAATAGATACAAGAAGAAAATAGCGAATTAGATGAATTCTTGTTTTATCTTAAAGCGGTACTAACTTTATATATTCATTCCTTTGTGTTGTGTTTCGGACATGTGATTCTGTAACAAATTCGTAATACAGATACATGTTATAAATGAAAAATGGTATGTAAACTAGTGTTCCAATGAAGAATTCGTTTCGACACTTGAAAAGAACTGTAAATGACTCAATTAAACTTACCAGAAACAGTGTGACAAATCTTCGACCAAATCATGAGAAACTCAGCAAAAAGACGGATTCTTTTCATCCTAACACTCATTCATCATCCGTAGTCGAGGCTCTCAGTCTGTTTACTTGTCATTTAATCTGAGAACGCGTCTCCCGTCCAACTTTATCTATTTTTCATAAGGTGGATGAATATTGTAAGTTAGTTTATGATATAATGTCAGTGATGCGAGTTAAATCAATATTGGCAGCAAAACAAAATCAATTTTGTCACGGAAAGAAAACCAAGAGTGCCATGACCCTTAACTGTCATCTAACAATCGATGACAAACCAGAGGATTTTTAGATGATCGTCTGACAATTCTAATGAATTCACACAATGATATTTCAGACTACATTTTTGTATAGGTCAAATCAAGCATTACAGACGACATCAATAGGTCACACATCATAGGCAAAGTGAGGAATGGCAAAGCTCAGATTATTTGTCGCTTGCGAAACTGGAAGCTCAAAAATCAAATTTTTCAGGCAAAAAGTAATCTGAAGGATTCCAGACTGGGCATTTTTATATCGGAAGATTTAACAACACATCGTCAGGCTCTGATTAAAAGTCTAGGCAAGGCCAGAAAAGAAAAAAAAAACATTCACTCATATTGGACAAATGACGGACGTGTATTCTATAAACGAGAACAGAATTCGCCCAAAGTCCTTGTCAAGACCTTCAGTGACATATCCGACCTTGTACCAGAAGGCCATTGAGTGACTGTCATAGTTTACACAGCCAAACATTACATAAAGTGACTTTCCGGAAAAAAAACCCTCACAAATATGTAAATAATAAATCAATACTTTAATGATATATATATATATATATATAATATGTATTCATGTACATGTATATATACAAATATACGTATCAATATGCAAAATTAATATTACTTGCCATTCCGTGTACTGACCTTAAACATACCATTTAGTACTGTATTTATTCCTGTACTCTATACATAATGTATAATATACATACATAGTGTATAAGGAGTCCGTACTACTATGGTTGGTACATATTCTTGTATATAAACATATCTATATATAGTTGGATATAGTTCATGTTTATTTTAATATACATTTATTGAACACATCGAAATTGATAGTCAGAGACATATAGCTGTATATGACACAAATGTATGTGTTACGTACATATATTATTGACAATTTAATGAACATATTGTATATAACAACCAATCCCATTTCATGTTTTCCAAATTAGAAAAATAATGAAGCCATGTTTACTTTTTCTTTCATTTTTCATTCTACTGTTCTGCTTTTATTTCTTCTTTTGACCCCCTCTCTATTTACCTAGCTACCTTGACCTTATATCGACAACCTGGCACGTGCAGTCAGTCATGCGTATAAATAAAGAAATTCTTCTTTACGATGGGTGTTACATGTATGCGTTTTCATTGAGTACTCCCGGGAGAAATCCTGTGCAATATGCTATTTTTGATAACGGTTAGTCGGTGATTTGTCAGCAATATCGCACAGGATTTCAATCGGGTGCTTTTATAACGAAGCATATGGAGGACTGTTTTTTAAAAAAGTACGTTGTGTGATACAGTTAAATGCTGACTATTTTTTCAATGAATATACACTGTTTACAAACATTTTATTAACTGCTGTTAAAGCAGGCGTATGTTCTCTCATGCTGATGTGCTTACAGTCACACTTTCAAAACATAAATTTTTGTTTTATTTTGCTATTATTACTTGTATTGGATATGGATGTGGAAACTAATCCGGGTCGTCAGTAAATGAATTATCTATTTTCCATTTAAATGAAAGAAGTGTAAGAAATAAAATAGAATAGAAAACCTTACAAATGAATTTAATATTTTATGTATGACTGAAACACATTTGGATATGAATGTACCTACTACTGAGTTAATTCTACCTGGTTTTGCCGAACCGTTTAGAAAAGACAGAAATTTCTCTGGCGGTGGTATCTTAGTATATTGTTCTAATTCTTTAAAATGTGTCCGGAGGAATGATCTGGAATTTCTGGACGGGGAAGTGATTTGGATACAGATTGATTTAGGCAATACTACTTTATTAATATGTATAGTTTATAGACCAGAAAATTCACGTCATCCTTTTTGGGAAAATTCTAAGTATTCTGTTGAAAAGGCATTAGATATTACTTCAAATGTTGTTATTGTTGGCGATATAAATGTAGATATGCTAACACTATCTACAAATCATATTTTACATCAAATTATGTTGGAAATGGACTTAACAAATGTTATTGATGAGCCGACTAGGAGAGGTACAACCAGAAATAGTTTACTTGATCCAATCTTATTAACCGATCCTGATAAATGTACAGATTCATATGTTATTCCAATTGACCGTAATATTAGCGATCATGATGGATGTGTTGTATTTTTGTCTATACCTGTGAATCTATCTTGTACATACAGTCGAGAAGTTTGGGCCTATAAACATGCTGATTTTAATAAATTAAATTATTTGATAGATACTTTTGATTGGGCTGTTTTCTTTCAAAGTTTTATATCTGTTAATGAAGCATGTGTTGAATTTACCGGGCAGTTTTTGACGTTTGCTAAAGAATGTATACCTAAGAGAATAGTTCATATAAGGCCTGATGATAAACTATGGATGAATTCGGAATTAAGAAAAGCTATTCAGTTACGAGACCGTCTACATAATGCCGTCAAACATGTTAAGTCCATTTCAAACTTAGAGAAATTTAAAAGACAAAGAAATGTGGTCAATAACATGAAAAAATATGCCAAATGTTTTATAATAGTGTTGGTGACATTATAGATAATCTGAATACCAGTGATCCTAAGTCGTATTGGAGACTAGTTCGCAAATTATTAAAACATTCTGGTTCTCAAGAGGTTATTCCACCACTAGTTAATCCTGATAACGGAAATATTGAATATGAAGATGATAAAAAAGCAAATATTCTTAATAATTATTTTAGATCTATCTCCAGAATTAACGATATTGGCAATGCTTTGCCTCGCTTTGATTCCAGAAATGCTTCTGTACTCGAGTCTATTAATGTTGAAAGTGACGAAATATGTGATATTCTGAAGATTCTGAAATTAGGAAAAGCATCTGGTCATGATACTATAAGTCATCACATGCTAAAATTTACAGCGAGTTCCGTATGCAAGCCATTAACAATCCTTTTCAATATGTCACTTGATCATAAGATATTTCCGGAAAAGTGGAAAACAGGCATTATTTTACCTCTGTTCAAAAAGGGCGATAGGCATTTGGTGTCGAATTATCGACCAATTACTTTGTTGTCTTGCATAGGTAAAGTCTTTGAAAGAGTTGTTTTTAAATATATCTGTAATTTTTTTATTGATCATTCGTTATTTTATGAAAAACAATCTGGTTTTATGACTCATCATTCAACTGTTCACCAATTAATAGAAATGTATCATAGCATATGTTGTTCATTGGAAGAAAAAAAACATACTTGTTTAATATTCTGCGATATATCGAAAGCCTTTGACAGAGTTTGGCATAAAGGTTTATTACACAAATTACATGGTTATGGCATTAGAGGTAGTTTATTACAGTGGTTAGAAAATTACATTTCGAACAGACAACAACAGGTTCTAGTAAAAAACGCATATTCCAAAATAAGTTATACGAATGCTGGTGTTCCACAAGGAAGTGTCTTAGGTCCTCTATTATTTTTGATATATGTAAATGATATTGTTGATAATTTGAATAGTATTTCACGCTTATTTGCTGATGATACCTCTTTGATGTATTCTTCATCGTCTTATGTTGATATTGAAAGGTCTGTTAATAGAGATTTGGAAAAACTTGATAAATGGTCTAGAGATTGGCTCACCAAGTTCAATCCACAGAAAACTGATGTTTTATTAATATCAAATTCAAGAAATATTTTGCCCTTACAACTTACTTTTGGTAATGAAACCCTAAATTGTGTTAAGTCATAAACATTTAGGCGTGGTATTTAGTGCAGATGCAAAATGGTCGTTACATATATCCGAAATTCAAAAAACATGTATGAAAAAGGTATCAGTACTTCGGAAGTTTAAGTTTTTATTGAGCAAGAAAACTTTGTTAAGAATATACAAAGTATTTATTTTACCTGTATTAGAGTATGCCTGTGAAGTTTGGGATGGTTGTTCTTTAGCAGATCTCACCAAACTTGAACACGTTCAGTTGGAAGCAGCTAGAATCATAACGGGCCTGCCCTCATTTTCTAGTAAACAGTCATTATATCATGAATCTCAACTTAAACCTCTGTCTGATAGAAGAAAACTTAAGAAACTTTCACTGATGTATAAAATCCACAATAAACGAACACCCTCTTATCTAACTAACCTTCTACCTCCTAAAGTACACGAACGGAATACCTATCAAGTGAGAAACATTGAAAATTACACTGTTCCCAATTTCCGACTGTCTAGTTCATTTCAGTCTTTTATTCCGTCTTCTATTAGACTATGGAATGAATTACCTAACAGTGTTAGAGAACAGCCATCCATAAACAGTTTTAAATCATTGATTCAGTATAATGAAAATGACTTGTTACCTAAATATTTTTATGTTGGAAATCGTAAACTTTACACACACGATTGCGTCATTCTTGTAGTATTTTAAAATATGATTTGTATAGAGTTAATATTATAAGTGATCCTACATGTGCATGTGGTAATAGATGTGAAAATGTAATACATTATTTTTTTGATTGTGTGCTATATACACAACAACGACAAATCATGTTTGACAGTATCACACGTTACTGTAACGTTTCTCTTAATGTTATTCTTTCTGGTTCTCCAAACCTGTCTGATGAAGATAATGAAAGTATTTTTCTTGTCGTTCAAACATACATAAAAATAGTAAAAGATTTTAAGATCAGTAGCAATTTTGTATAATATATCAAATCTTACTCCATTTAGTCTCTACCGTTCCTTTTTCTTCCTTTCTCCCCCATTCCTTTCTTCACTTATTTTCTATACTCATATATATATACTTTTGTAAATGTTATTGTTATTGTTGTCATGCCATTTGTGTATAATGAAATCTTATGGAGAAGGCGTTTTTAAGTTGCGATAACTTGTGCCCAATCCTTTTTGTTGATTGACAAATAAAATATGTTTAAATAAAAAAATCAAGCATTAAAGAAAAAGTAGCGATATGAAGCAAAATCCTTGACTAACTTTCCCATTTAGGGCCTCTGCCTCCAGGTCCCCGCCCTCATAAGATGGATGGTACAGACTTTGGTTGGTTTCATGGTTACGTAAATTTTTTTTATCATATCTACTCAATGTTGTGAGTGAAATCAATATTTACAGCAAAACAAAATCAATATTCTCACGGAAATAAAACCAAATTATAGGTGAAAGCATGCCCTATCCATTGATTTATAATGCACCATACTTTTCATAATGTTTACCTAAAAACTATACCGATACATTTTGCTCTGCTCTTGTCTTCACTTCTGTGTCTCTAAATAGCAGATTCTGTGATATGCTTGTATGTAAATGAAGTATGTTTTAAGGGTGGTAAACGTGACAGAACGTTAATGGACAATTATAGGGATATAACCATCACCCTAATATTACAAAAGCTATTGGAAAAGGTCATTTATTCTAGAATTCTAAAACAGTGTATTATCATAAACTTTCCTCATAAGCTTCAGCAAGGTTTTCGAGAGCACTGTGGAAGTATAACAGCTGCATTTACAGCGAAAGAATCAATTTCTTATTAAATATAAAGAAAATCAAAGGTGTTCGCTGCCTTTCTTAATAATCAAAAAGCTTTCAACAGTGTTTGGATAAAAGGTCTCTTGTACAAAGTACATAACTTGGGTTTTAATGGTAAGTTCTGGAGACTATTGCTTGACTCATTTACTGACGTGACGTCATCAGTGTTTTTTGCCGGCAAACGTAGTAATACATACCCAGTAGTCCAAGGGGTAGGTCAAGGCCGAGTGCTATCCGCATGGTGTTTTGGAGTAATGATCAATCTTTCTCATACAATTTACATTCAGACAGTGGCATTAAAGCGTCTTGTTCGGAAGCTCGTAGAACCTTAAACTCTCTTATTGGCATTGGTATACATGCTTAACCCTGTAACTAGTTTTAATATTGTCACATCTGTTGTTTATCCAGGTATGTTATCTGGAAGTGAATTATGGAACACGTATACAAAGATATCCGTTGGAATATTACAGCTCATGCATTGATATCCTTAACGATCCTAATTATTATCGTGGAATAAGTCTCCAGAGCTGTATGGCGAAACTTTTTACATCTGTACTGAACAAAAGACTAGTAGACTGGTCGGAGGCGAATGACATTATCACAGATGCACAGTTTGGCTTTCGTCCTGGAACAAGTACGGTTGACGCCATTTTCGCGCTTCATGCCATTATTACAAAATCTCTAAATGATAGTAAACGTTTGTATTGCTGTTTTGTTGACTACAAGAAAGCGTTCGACTCTGTCGATCGTTGTAAATTGTGGTATAAATTGTCAAAATTAGGAGTTTGAGGAAGGCTGTTATCAATTTTGAAAGCTATGTATAAAAAAGTTAAGACATGTGTCTCATCTAAGGGAAGATGTTCCGATTTTTTGTAAACAATATGGGTCTCGCCCAAGGGGAAATTTTATCCCCAATTATGTTTTCAATGTATGTAAATGATTTTGAAAATGACTTTATTGCTAACGGTATGAGGCCGTATGATTTTGGAGAACTCAGTCTCTTTTTTTTAATGTATGCGGATGATTTGGTGCTACTTGCAGAATCAGCCAATGAGCTACAGAATATGTTAATTAGTTTGTCTAAATATGCGAATTCATGGAAATTGACCGTTAACACGGCAAAAACTAAGATTGTTGTCTTTAGAAATGGAGGCCGCTTACGTAATAACGAGGAATGGTTCTTCAATGGAAACAAATTAGAAGTCGTTGAACAGTTTACTTATTTAGGTATCGTTTTTAAATGGAACAATAAATTTAATGTTGTACAAAAGCAATTATCCGGGCAAGGTCGAAAGTCAGTATTTGCCTTATATACAAAATGTAAAAATTTGAATTTAAACTGCCATACCTTGATTAAACTTTTTGATACATATGTTAACAGTATACTGTGTTACGCATCTGAGGTATGGGGCTCGTGCAAAGGCATAGATATTGAGAAAGTTCACCTGGAATTTTGCAAAAGGATATTATGTGTTAAGAAGTCAGCATGCAATGTAATGATCTATTTTGAATTGGGTAGATTTCCAATTGTACATACCAGACATTATAATTTAATTAAATACTGGTTCAAGCTTTTGAATACTAAGAACTGTGTTCTTAAAACTGCTTATGATGAACTCATGTATATGCCACAGCGAAATACCGTTTTTAATTGGGTAACTTTTGTGAAAGACAAACTTTTTTACTCGGTCTTGGCGAAGTGTGGTTGAATCAACACAATGTGAACCCGTCTGTTGCCCTGCCAATTGTTAAACAGAGAATCTTTGATAATGCTCGGCAATAATTGTTTGAAATATTAGAGAATTCCTCGAAATGTTTTTTGTATAGACATTTAGTTGATAATTTAACATTGCAACAATATATATGTAAATATATACCAAAGCGAAATAGAATTGCTCTAACTAGATTACGTTTATCAGCGCATATGCTGTATAGTGAAACCGGGAGATACCGAAACATTGTTAGAAATGAACGTATATGCATAATTTGTAATTCTGAAGATATTGAAGACAGAAATCATTTTTGTTTATTTGTCCATTTTATCAAGCTTTAAGAGAGAGACGTATAAAATTGTATTACTGTTAAGTAAATATATATATGATGCCACCCAGTTGAGGAATAGCATGATATAATGTTAAAATATATGTAACTACATGCATTTTCTATCCATTCTCCACTGCGGTATTGCATTGCCTGCCACTGTATTTATATGTATTGTGTACATACTGATGAGCTGTAAAGCTCAAAGTCAATAAATGAATTGGAATATGCGTGTCGTCGTTGAATTGAAACATGTTGTGCTTGGGGAGTACACAGTTTGTATGGAAATCATTGTTTATTATTAGACTATGTCAGTTCATGTTTGGGAAACTTTCTGATGTACAAATAGGATTCATTTCAGATGTGTTCAATATAATGAAAAAGTTTGATATAGAATCTTTTATAGCAGGCTTTTTAACAAATGTATTTGTTCCGCCTAAATTATCCTGGAAACGCTTCGTTAAAAGCTTTGTAACAGATTTTTACTACAAACAATGCAGAGAGGGACAAAATACTAGTGAGGCATAGGGACAAAACCAAAAATCAAAATTTTCACCTAATTCATAAAGATCGCAATGTATACTCCATTACTGACCATATTTATCCACGAGTTTTTTTCATCTAACAAAAATTTAAGTACTTCAATGGTGTCACATAGCATGCTGGTTGGATACAATAAAATATTAGTGTATGCCCAATAAAAAACTTAATTTCAAACAAAAACATGTGTTTTTACATACCATAATAAAAGCAATGAATAATGAAATAGCTGTTATTCATATCACATTCATATATAATGTACGATATGCGAAAAAGTGTTATCTCGGTACCCTGTTGTCACTCGTAGAAAAGTGACAAAGACACTTTGTAAGGTAAACTGAGTGTGACAAAAGAGTTTTTAAATGAAAAATCTGTTTAAATACTTTCTTGCACACCTTCTGGAAATTTTCAAATAATTTTTAGAAACTTTTACCGCATGTAATTAGATATTTCTAAGTTTTGATACCCCTACCCCCTTAATTTCGAGGACTCATTAGATTTCAGGAAAATTGCATACAATAGCATCATGGCCAAACAGACTATAAATACTACACTCTTTGAAGGCTACAAGTAGAAAAGTAATAAAAATTAACTATTTCTGATATTTTCTTGACCTCTGACCTTGACCCGGATTATGACCACATAATTCATTATGTAACAAAACGGATAAGAAATCAAGCCCTTTTGCACAAAAAAGTGTTACCATTATAGCTATATAAAAAGTTCATTTTTATCCTACTTTTCAAACACTTCAACAAGCTTTGGAATGGTTGGATACACACATTGGAGGCACTTGTCTGATTCAGGCTGACTCCGTTCACTCTGTAGATAAGGCTCTCGTTCTTGATTTGACGGTAGCCAAGTGACGTGAATAATCCTTAAAAGAAAGTCATGTAGGGGGAGGGTTATACTCTAGTGCTGATGTAAAGACACGAAGTAGAAGCATTTCATCTCCCTGAT